>NC_080069.1:107906284-108211725 GCF_949987535.1 Balaenoptera acutorostrata | reverse complement strand
TGGAGGTGCAGTCAGGAAGGCTCACACATAGGCTGGCAGCAACACTCAAACTTAAAAGAAAAGGAGGTCCTCACTGCATGGAAGAGGTGAGGAAGGACATTCCAGGAGGAGGCCAATATTAGTTTCCTGTGGCTGCCGTAACAAATCACCTCAAACTGGGTGGCTTAAAACAACGGAAATGCATTCTCTTAACAGTTCTCAAGGCCAGAAGTCCAAGATCAAGATGTTGTCCGAATGAACTTCTTCTGGAAGCTCTGAGAGAGAATTCATTCCTTGCCTCTCTCCTAGCCTCTGGTGGCTAATGACAGTCCTTGGCATTTCTTATCCTGTGGCTGCATCATTCCAATCTCTGCCTCCATCTTCACATGGCCTTCTCCTCTGAATGTCTCAAACCTCCCTTTGTCTTTGTCTTAAAAGGCCCCTAGTCATTGTATATAGGGCCCATCCTACATCTAGGATGATGTCATCTTAAGATGCTCAACTTAAATACATCTGAAAACACTTTTTTTTTTTTTCTAAATAAGATCACATTCTGAGGTTCCAGATGGACATATCTTTTGGGAGCTACAGTTCAGCCACTACAAGTGGAAATCAGAGAAAATGTTCATAGGTGTTGGAAAGCAGCCAGATGGGGCCCTATGCCAACAAGGGGGGTTCTTGGGAACATCTCAAGGAGCTTCGATTCTTGATGCTGACTGAAGCTGGGTCACCCCTTCTCTCTAGACCCCAGTTTCCCCATCTTTAACAACAAGGCTCAGCTGAGAATGATCTTTAACATCTTTCCAGTGTTGATATACCTTGGGACTCAGGCAAAGACTGTTTTGCCCAGTAGACCCCCAAAACAGCAATCTGGACAAGAGCTGGACCACAGCAGGTTGGAGGAAACACCGGCCGTCCCAGCGGCCCTGGCTGGACCGTGATAACAGCTCTCCAATACCGCTGTTAATCTTTAATTGGCATTTGATTTGATTTTACATGATCTTCTGCTTGTAAAACATCCTGAGATGTTTCTGCGTTGTGAGCGTGTCCTGGAAACGTGGGTTTATTGTATTAACAAGTCCCGGCCTGAACATAAAGGGAGATAATTAGAAACAGCAAAGTCCCTTGGCACGCTCAGGGCAGGCAAAAAGCTCTCGGGAAAACAATCCTTTCAGCTGCTTTCATGTATCCGAATGAGAAATCTGTTGGAGCAGCCCCAGTGGATAGGAGAGCTTGTTAGGGTCACTTAGCACACTATTTCTAGCTCTCAGCCTGTGCCGCCTTTATACAGCTCTTGTGGTGCACCCCTCGTAAGTTTTTGCTACAACCCCTAGGAGCTCAACCTAGGAGCCCACTGGGTGGCCAGCAATTTGTTTGTAAGATCTTTTGGCATGCAGAGCGTGCTTTCTCATACAAAACAAATACATCAACAGCGGCAAAGTTTCCAGGCTAGCCCACAAAAGTTGACTTACCTCCTAGTGGGTCAAAAACATTACCATACTATTGAGATGCCCAGATGAGCCCTAAATGGTTCTTTAACCTGAAAAAAATGTACCTTAAGGGTGGCGAGGTTATATAGTGTGGTTATTTCTAAGAATAGCCCTAGTTGGCACTCTACCATGCGATATATTTGAATTAGAATTATGCCTGACATAGCAAGTATATAATAAAAGTCTGTGCAAACTAAGGTGGTTGGGTTCCAAGGCTATTTCATAAGAAGTGTACTTATGTAGAATGCACTTGAAGTAAGAGAATACACCAGGGTTGGTTAGCTTCTAAGGCTGCACACAGCATTCTGTCTAACCTCTACCCTGGTGTGCCTGAGCTATGGCAATAGTAAAAGTGGCAGTTTGGAGCCAAGGCTGGCCCCTCAAAAAGTTGCATAGTCTTCCTGCAAATTGATAAGATTATGAATATGGATTAAGTTTCCAGTCTTGTCTCCAAACCTAATTAATCTGTTATGTAAGAGAAATATGAATAGTATCACATTCACTACATATAAATATCCTTTATGAAGTTAATTTTAAAGAAATACGTCTTCTGTGTTTCTATACAGTGTGCTGGAAGAGCATTTGTGGGCGTGGGAGCACGCACGCACACACGTAGTCAGACACACACCATCACCATTGCTCTGAAGGTATCAGCATCCATGGGCACCCAAGGGCATGGCTTGGGGCTTGAGTGTAGATTCCATTGAATGTATAGCTCATCTCTATATGTTTTGTTTTTTTCTTTTCTTTTTTAATTTTTTTTCCTCTGAACATGTGAATTTTATTTTTTTTAATATTTTGCCATAAAAAGGAACAAAATTGGGTCATTTGTAGAGATGTGGATGGACCTAGAGACTGTCATACAAAGTGAAGTAAGTCAGAAAGAGAAAAACAAATATCGTATAGTAACACATATATGTGGAATCTGAAAAAATTGGTATAGATGATCTTATTTACAAAGCAGAAATAGAAACACAGATGTAGAGAACAAACATATGGATACCAAGGGGGGAAGGGGGGGTTGGGATGTATTGGGAGCTTGGGATTGACATATATACACAATTGATACTATGTATAAAATAGATAACTAATGAGAATCTCAATGGGTTTTTTTATAGGAATATTTTAAAATTAATTTTTAGTGGAGTATAGTTGATTTAATAGTAACTTTCTTTGATTTTCCATCTGCAGGAATAATGGTGAACAATTCTAGGAGGAAAAAAAAAGTTTAAATATCAGATTTCTGGACCTCACCCCAGAGAGTCTTGTTCAGTAGTTCTTATCATGGGGCAGAGCACTGTATTTGCAACAAGCCCTGTAGGGGATTCTGAGCTAGGGAGCAAGCAAAGCTGGATCTGCTCAATAGGGTGAAGATATGATTGAAAGAGAGCTGCTTTCTAGGGGCTAGGTATCGGTCAGTGGTTTAAGAGTGGCTGTCTAGTGGTAGTGGTGGCCCTGTGCCCCTGAAAGGTGAGAAGATGCTCTAATGGTGACTGGATCAGACAGGTAGGCAGGGATGGGTGACACCTTAAGTCCATGAGAATGGCGTTGGGGGCAGGCTGGGCCACTCAGCAGCCTCACTGTGGGGCCAGTCCTGATGGACTTGGCCCCAGATGGGGTCATGCTCTTTGCTGTGCAGAGTTCAATGTACTGCACAGGGAGGGCTCATCCTTTGAACTTCAACCTGGTGTAAAGTCCCAGCTCCACCCCACTTAGCACCTTCAAGGCTTCGGGCAAGTAACACAGCTTCCCTGATGTGTAGAAGTACTGACAGTGTTATAATGAGATTGAAGCATGATAATGTGGGTAAAGAAACTATTAGACTAGATGGCTTCAAATATTTCCTTCCCTCCTCTCTGCCTTCCTCCTTCTCTCCTTGCCCAGGGGCAAGAAAGTCTTCTGAGGACTGAATTGAGGGCCTTCTCTCCTTCATTCTCCCACTGAAAGTTCAAGGATGACAGTATTTATTTTCCTGTTCAGAGAGTGTAAACAAGCCACAGCCTGGACTGGCATCAATAATTTATACAACAAATCACATAATGTGCATAATACACAATTTTTTAAAAATTTATTTTATTTATTTACTTTTTTTTGGCTGTGTTTGGTGTTCGTTGCTGTGCACGGGCTTTCTCTAGTTGCGGCGAGCGGGGGCTACTCTTTGTTACGGTGCACAGGCTTCTCATTGCGGTGGCTTCTCTTGTCGCAGAGCACAGGCTCTAGGCACGCGGGCTTTGGTAGTTGTGGCACGTGGGCTCAGTAATTGTGGCTCGCGGGCTCTAGAACACAGGCTCAGTAGTTGTGGCGCACGGGCTTAGTTGCTCCGCGACATGTGGGATCTTCCCAGACCAGGGATCGAACCCGTGTCCCCTGCATTGGCAGGCGGATTCTTAACCACCATGAGGCATGTTTAGCTTATATTTATGAGATACTTTTGTAAACATGGAAGACATGTTGATTAAGTTGATCTTTGACAAATACCTACAGAGTACGAATATACAAATGAGGATATTAAAGCAAAGAGAGGTTACATAATTTGCCTGAAATCACACAGCTAGTAAATATCAAGCTGGAATTTAAACCCAGGTCTTCTAGTCCCAGAGCCAGTGGTCTCCTTTTACAAGTTCATCAGCAGAGTAGACACAATTTATATTGCACTGTTGATTGTTTTGGTCTGTAGGCTTGATGCAACTTGAATACTTTAATGTGGATGTAGCGAATATTTGCATAACACATTATTAGATAAATGAATACTATTGGTAGAAATTACACTGTCTTCTGGTTACAAAATTATCTTTCTTATACTCAGAGCTGACTAGAGATGGAATGGGTTGCAGTGAGAGTTGTGACATTCCTGCCCCAGGGAGTGTATAAGTTAAGGCTGGACGCTACTAAGGATAATCAAGAGTGAAATGGGTTGGGAAAAAAGGCTAGAAAATAATAGGGAAAAGAAAAAGAACAGTAATAATAATGCATAGCATTCAATGAGTGCTTACTAAATACCGGGCACTGTGCAAAGCGCTCACAAGCATATAGTATGTATACATTGTCCCCAATTTAAAGGCAGGGGAATGAAAGTCAAAGTGGTAAAGTAGACTGCCTGATCTGGATCTTCAGTAAGTGCTCACAGCAGGATACACACCCAGGTGTGTCTGACTCCAGTCTGTGATCTGGCCCTGAAATGCTTAGAGTTCTTAAAAAGGATTGGTGTGTACTTTGTAACTGTGACCTAGGCTTCTGCACGTATTTCTGAATTCTCTGAACTTGGAAGATGAACCCACAGACTGTCAGCCCCATTGAGGCAACTTGTGCTAACCCAGTGGTATGCTGGCAGGCTGGCTCTCTGAGAAAATGTAAAAAGCCTTATTTATAGCATTTGCTTATTTCTCTGGTGTACATTCTCCTACCATGTCATTTCAAGTCATAGATTTAACAAGTACCAAGCAGCCTCCCTGAATATTTAACAGTTAGCTCTCTTGAGTCAGCTGGAGCCAGTTCCAGTATGCCATTGCTCCAGTTCCACTGACCAACCTGGGATGTATCTCCTAGGAATTGCTATCTTGTCTTTCCCTGCATCTCACATAGTCTGGCCCATAGAGGAAATACAGAAACTCGGTACATATTTGTAGATCAAAGAATAAATAAACAATTGAATGATTCATGAATAATCAAAACTAGAGAGGAGGATGGGAAATAGTGTCTTCAGCCCTGAAATAAGAAGAACACAACATCTTCTTACTAGGAGATTCTGTGTGCTTATCTGTACTTCTGTATGACAATGAGATGACCTGTTGAAGAAATTCTGCCTGGAAGTACAGTTTGGGTGGAGATGTCAAAACCCTACTTATCCCTTTCCCTTTCTGACCCATCACAAGCCAGCAACTCTGCCTTCAGACGTGCTTTGCATTTGATGACGTTTCTCCAGCCTCAGTGTTGCCACCACAATCAAGTCACGCCACCTCCTGCTCCTCACCACCCCTCTGGTCATGACACCACTGTCCCCCAGCAGCCAGACTGAGCAGCCTAACCTATGACTTCATCAGGCCCCCTCCTTCTCAGCACCTTTCAGTTGTTCTCCTGTTCCTTAGGGTTAAGAGCAAACCTCTCAACCTGGCCTTCAGAGCTTTGCATGTTCCTGCCCACCTACCCATCCTCATCTCGTGTCACACATCACTGTTTCCACCGCATTCCACCAGCAGGAACATCCGTCCTGCTGCTTGGAACCCCCTTCCTCCCCCTATCAGGACTGGGCTTAACTGTCCCTTTCTAAAAGAGGTCCCTCATCCCACCCTGTTCTTCTCCACTCTAGCATGAATCAGAGTGCACGTGATATATTCACATCTGTCAATGCCCGCCCTCACCAGATGGAGAAATTCATGGGAGTGGGGACCACATCTGGTTCTGCGTTGGCTCGCTCTTCCCCACAGTGCTGGAGAGGTAGCTACGTAGGCTTGGGAGGTCTCCTCTCATGGGTCAGAAGGCTGTCACCTGGGAGGCAATGTGACAGAGAGTTTTGGGGGCTTCACTGTGGGGTCAGCCATCTTCAGTTTTAAGTTTTATTAGCTCTGTGATCTCAGGTAGGCAGTTGCATTCATAGGGATTCAATTTTTTTCCTCTGTAAAATGGGTATATTAACAGTAACTCCATCACAGAGTGTTATAAAGATTAAATGAAATAACGCCATGTAAAGCCCTTAGTCCAGGACTCAGCACAGAGTTAAGTGCTTAACCGTGGTTAAGCTATTATTATTTTATTGGGAGACAAAGTGATACTTCATCTGAAACTCATGCTTACCTCATTCTCTTCATCAAGGAGGTAATGCCTGGATTTTATTTTTCCTCCTTGGAAAGTACCCGTGAAAGCTGCTGCTTCTCTCTAAAATAAGTCATTTGTTGGAAACTTTTCTGTTCATTTGTTCATCCATTTGTTCACTAACCAAATATTAATTTAGCTGCTACTCAGTACCAGGTCCAGTGGTGGAGAGTATAAGGCAGGGTGCATGCCTTTGAGCAAAGTGGAGTCTCATGGGGGGAATGGCAGGTTTACATTCTTCTCTCCCTAGTTATAGGATTTTGCTAAATAACTTTGCAAATAGCCGATTGGAGGATTAGTCTATAAAAAACAATAAACTTTCGCTATATCCTATCCTTTGTAGGTTGAAATACGAAGGCAGGGAGAGAAGGAAGGAGGGAGGATCTACTTCCCACACTAAACTTTGAATAGGACCAACCAAGACATTCTTATGCCCATTTTATCATTTCAGGAACCAGACACTACAAAAACAGAAATGAGCATCCCAAGGTCATGTAGCCAGAGACTGGTGAATCTGGGAATTTGAACTCTGCTGACTTTTGCAATGGTATTTTCTATTCTTTGAGCTGCTGACTACTAGAAAACCAAGAAGAAAGCAGCATTGCTAATGTTGGCCCTGGGTGATGATTGAAGGGGAGGAAGAAAGGCATAGTTATGATTCCCAGGGCTGCTGTTACTTCTACTCTAAGCATACATACATCCTAATCTCAGTTCTTATACACTTACACATATATTCACATCCTCACATATATACATAGATTTCTCTGAAATTGAGTAGGGCTTCTATTTCAGCTCTTTAAGATGTTCAGATGTGGACATTGTATAAATAAATACGCGCTAATGCTGTTACTATTATTGCTGTCCCATAAGTTTAACGGTACATGCAGGAAGCTCCAGGTGTGTGTAGCACCTGAATTACAGTTACTTAGGGAACCACTGCTACTGTGTCCCTGCCATCTCTATCTGAGTGATGCCTCTGCACAGCTCCTGCTGCAGAAATAATCTGTGTCCTTCCATCCCAGCACAAGGAACTAAGTGCCCCTGGGGGTGGGCTAGGGAGCATTTTTATAAATACACAAGGATGTGTGACTTGAATGCATCATTGCTGGCCAGCCCTTAGTCTAGGAGGAAGCCTGACAAATCACTGGGTCCAAGGCCTCCGCTAGTAACATTAACAGGTAGAGCAGCTAAGAACGCTCAGTATATACCATACAAGGTGCTGAGAACTTTACATGCATAAAGACACATAAAAAGTTAAGTAACTTTCCCAGCGTTACTCGCTATTATTGCGCCTTTCTTATTATCAGCCACTGTGCTGAAAACTTTTTGTTTTCACTCAAGTAATCTTGTGAAGTAGGCATTTTAATTATTCCTGTTTTATAAATGGGGACACTGAAACATAGAAAGATCATATTGAACCAGCAACTTCCAAGTAGTAATGGGCAGTGCCAGTGCTTGATCCCAGCTCGGTGCGAAGTTAAGGGCTATGATCTTAATCCTTCTTTTTTATTGACTTCCTAAGTTCACATTGTTGAGAAATTATTGAGTTGGGTTTCAAGCTTAATTTTTCTGACTGCAAAGCTCATAAGCCTTCCGTTACACCAACTTCACTTCTGGGATCAGTGTGTGAACGTAGGATCTTGCAGAGAGAAAGAGAGAGAGAGAGAGATGCCTTTATACAGATAAAAGGAACTTCCTCCCCTGTGAAGCCAGCCCTGATTTTGTCAAGCACACTTCAGCAGCTCCTTCCTCTCAGCTCTCACTAGGTTGTGAAGTGTTCAGTAAAACAACCTAGCAGTTATCCAGGTACAGTGCAATTACGTCTTCTCCTAACCTTCCCGCGTACCTGACTGTGCCCCTGCAGCTTTGGGCCGTGCCTGGCTCCCTGGCGAGTCCTGAGACTTGCCCAGGGCGTGGCACACACAAGTGCTCAGGCAACCTTTCTGCGATGACTGGAGGTCTCTTCTGAACCTGAAGGACCCCGAGTTTCCTGCTCGGGATGCGGGCTTTGCATCATCTCTCAGCCATTCATTCAAGTAAGCCCCAGGATTAGTTATCTGTTCCTATGTAACAAATTATCCCAACATTAGCAGGTCAAAACAGCAAACGGGTATCATCTCATTTCTTATCTCAACCAGCATTGATCTATTAACGTTTATTACCTCAACCAACATTTATTCTCTGAGTCAGGGGTCCAGGCACCACGTAACTGGTCCTCCAGCTCAGAGTTTCCCTTGAGATTACAGTGATGTTGTCAACCAGGGCTGTGGTCTCCTCTCCAGGCTTCAGTGGGGAAGGACCTGCTTCCCAGCTTCCTCATGAGGTTGTTGCAGGATCTGTCCCATGAGGGCCACCCTCAGCTCCTTGTCGTGTGGGCCTCTCTAGGGGGCAGCTCACAACATAACATCTGGCTTCAGCAGAGCAAGAAAATGAGACGAGCCAGAGAGTGTAAGAAAAAAGGAAGGCACAATCTTTTGTACCTACCCTACTGTTGGAGGTGATATCCCACAATTTTGCTGTAGTCCACCTGATGGAAGCAAGTCTGTAGGGGAGGGGATTACACCCCAGTGTGAATCCCAGGAGGTGGGAACAACTGGGAGCCGTTTTTGTTTTTGTTTTTTTAAATTAATTAACTTATTTAGTTTTCACCACATTGGGTCTTTGTTGCTGTGTGCGGGCTTTCTCTAGTTGCGGCGAGCAGGGGCTTCTCATTGCGTGCGGGCTTCAGCAGTTGTGGCGCACGGGCTTAGTTGCTCCGCGGCATGTGGGATCCTCCCAGACCAGGGCTCGAACCCGTGTCCCCTGCATTGGCAGGCAGATTCCTAACCACTGCGCCACCAGAGAGGCCCCTGGGAGCCATTTTAGAAGCTGCCTCCCTTGGTTCACTTGCCCTCTTCCCTTTTCTCCAAACCAGGTCTTTCTTTCATTTCAGGCGACTTATGCTTATTTGCATCCATACACTTGAAGAACGACTTATCACCAAACTTCAGGTTCTCCAATTCTATCCAGGATGTTCTTCAGCCTCCTCTGGTGTAAACATCCTCTGGTGTGTTACAGAGTGTCTTTGCAGGATAAGTTTTGTGCCTCTAACCCAGTGCCTCTCCGTCTCCTCCACTCCAGAGGTACAGCTGTAGATCTCATCCTTTGTCACAAGGTCTTTGGATCCCACCCCTTGAGATTATAAAGTTCCTGTAGCATCTCCAGCACCCAGCACAATGTTTGGCACTTAGTAGATACCTAGAACATCTTTGTGGACAAAGTGAATAAATGAGGACACGTTTCAGGTTTGCACAGTGCCGGGAGAACCGGCCATGAAAGGACTGACCACATTATCTCAGATAAAGCCCACTCTCCTGGCAGTGGGCCGTGACTTTCTTTGTGTGCCCCTTACTACCTCTCTTGCTTCTGCTGCTTGCATTTTACTACATGTACCTCCTGCCATTCCAGTTTATGTGCAATGCCCTGTTCACCCTTGCTGTTCCATTCTCCTGGACCACAGGCTCTGTTTTCCTACTTGGCTAACTCTCATGTTACAAGCCTCAACTCTGAGGAATGGTTCTCTGACCTCCAAACCTGCACTGACCTCTGCCACCATGGTGATCCCCTTGCATTACTTTCTCTGTTTGGGGACCTGCTACCCCACTGGGCATTGAGGCCCTTGATGACTCTGATCTCTGGATCCCCTACTCACAGAGCTCAGTGAAGAATGGACTCTCAGTAAATATTCATTGAATGAATGGATTTCTCCTGTTATAGGTGGGGAGACAGAAGTCCAGAGAAGGGAGGGATTTTCCGAAGGTTTCATAGTGAATGGTGGCAGAGTGGTGTTCAAGTTTGGTCTCTAGATTTCCAGAACAGAGCTCTTTGCACAGCACCCTCAGGCCTGCCCTTGTCACTGAAGGACGAGACAGAATGTGGGTCTAGCGTGGCCCTTGGGCAAACACCGCTATTGTTCTGTTGGAGATGGCATCTTTCAACCAGAAGGTTTGAAAGGTTTAGGCCCAGAATGTCAGCCTGAAATGGGTAGAGGCCTCTGTATGGAAGTGTATTTGGGCAGAAACGCTTCACAGGAACACTTTTTCCTCTTTTCTTTTTTCTTCTTTTATTCTCTTTTATATTCCCTCCTCAAAGGTCTAAAGGCAAAGATGTTTATCTCCAGTTGGCTGTTTAAACACAGTGCCATGTGCTTTTGCTGAAATTTAGTGGTCTGAAGAGGAGAAGATGGATTAGAAAACCAAGGAGGAAAATGCCGCTCTATGTAAAGAGCTGGGAACAAGTGTGTTTTTCCCAGTCAAGTTCCCAGGTGATGGGCAGCCCAACTCCTACACCCAGGAAAGGGCAGAGTCCTCTGTCCCTCATGGGACCCCAGCTCCTTCCTTTATAAGAGTGAGGTTTTGGGTGCGGAGCAAGACCCTTGGTTGGAGAATCTGCTTCCTCGGGCCAAAGCTCCTCCTAGTTTCTTAGATTTGCAAGAGAGTCTTATGGTAAACAAGCCCTGGTATGAAGAATAAGGGTATTTCTTGGGTCAGGTAGACCTAGGTTGAATCCCGGCTCTGCCTCTGATTGTTTGTGCAGCTTGGGACAAGGGTCTGATCCCTCTGAGCTTCATTTTCCTCATTTATAAAATAGAGATCATGGTACTTAACTCAGAGGGCTGTTTTTTAACAATACAAGTCAAGCTCCGAGCCTTGGTTCACAATGGTTGCTCACGTGGAATATCTGTTTCCTTCCCCTTTTGCTACATTTGTGTGTCTTCCACGACATCCTCGTTAAGAGGCCCCTCTGCCTGAATCTTCCTTGTTTCAAGGCTAAATATCCTGTGTCCTTCCTCTGGTGTCCTCTCCTGACACAATCTCCAGTCTAACCCTGGTTACTGTCTTCAGACCGTGGACCACTTGTCTGTATCTTGCTTAGAGCATCACGCAGACCTGAGTTACATTACCAGCTCTGCAGCTTACTAGGCATGTGACCTTGAGCAAACCATTTCTCCTCCCTAAGCTCCACTTCCCTGCTCCATAAAATGGGGACCCAATGGTTGTTGTGAAGAGCAAACTGAATAATGGATGCAAAGGGCCCAGGAGAGGCTTAGCACATAGTAGTTACTCTGTATGTGTTTGAACCTAGTCTTAGTAGAAACTCACTGCCCTTCTGACCACATGATCTTTTTCCCACTTCTGACCCATCCTGAATTTATACAGATAGTTTCCTGGATTCAAAGTTCAGTCTCTACATTTATTGGTCTTATATTTAATGATGATGATGATGAAAGTTACTATGCATTGAGCACCTACTATGCAATGTATATTTTCCTACCTAATCTTTCTAATGACCCTGTGGAGTAGATACCATTCACGTTTTATGGATTAGGATAATGAGACTTTTTGAAGGTCAGCCAGAAAATAATGCAGCGAGTTTCTCTAACCTCCACTGTCCCCATTTTTACTTTAATCTACTGTGCTTTAGACTTTGCACTTTGGGATCTAGATCTGGATTTGAATTCTTTGGAGCTCAATAGCCTTCTAGACTTGGGCTAAACTCAATTTTCTTATTTGTAAAATGAGGAGCTAACAAAACTTTATGATTGATTGACTCAAGTAATATCTGTAAAGTATTTTGTACCACGTGTCATACATAGTGAGTGCTTTAAAAGAAAAGATTATCAGCAGCAGCAGCAATTAAGTGGGTTTTCTTTGAGCTAATCAGCTCCCAGTTTAGGTGATATTCAAACACAGGTTGGATGACCATGGCGGGGAGCATTGTAGGAAACTACCTGTATTATTGTGTTATATGTTAGGGTCAAAGCCCTTTTAGTCCCCTGTGATCCTGAGTTTCTGTGATTCAAATTAAAACAGATGATACATGTGGCAGGAGTTAAGGGGAATTTGGTATTCCTGTGAGTTGAGATGCTTAGGGCAGACTTGCAGGAGATGGGAGTTCTCTGGTCTTGAAAAGTTGGTCTCCCTTTGACATGTTAAGAAAAGTAGGCAGGACGACACATAGGTGTAGGGAATGCATGCAGCTTGATACAAGGAAGGGACAGGCAGATTTAACTGTGGCAGGGGGTTTATGGAACATCAGGCAGAGCCTTATTTCCCGTTACTTCTCAGGTATAATCTGAGAATCAGGAGAAAGAGGTGAGGAGCAAGGCACACGGAGGTTTGAGGAAGCCCCCTTCCTTTAGAGGCAATGTGATGCAATGGAGGAAACATTGAGTTTGGAGGTCAATAGGTCTTGGTTCCTATTCCATCTCTGCCCCTTGCTAGTTCTGAGCCGTTGGGCAAGTCAGTTAAACTCTGAGTTTCCATTTCCACTAATGTCAAATAACAGCCTCATTGACAGTAGACACGTGAAATAAAAGGGTTTCTGGTGGTAAAAGCCACCACAGCAGACCTAGTAAGTATGAAATGCACAATAAACAGCATTCCTCTCCTCCTGCTTTCACAAACCTTGAACCAAAGTTCAGTGACGTCTTCTAAGAGAATGGAACAGTGACTTTTTTGGCAAGCTCTGAGAAAAAGCAGCTAGAAATGTGTCTTTCAAAAAGATGGGAGATGATTGGCCCTGATCTTCATTGGTAGCCATGGAAACCTGTGGCTGCTTTTTGCTCTGTCCGTTTGCACCCACTGCTTGGTCCCTACTCTTCCTTGCCACTCCCCTTTGCATCAGTGATGTGAGCTGAAGGTGGTGGATGCAGTGAAACAGCCTACAGTCTAAGAGGGTGAACCCAGGGATCAAGCACAGGTATCTTAACTTTTTTTTCTCTTCTGTAAGTCAGTACCAGCTGATGATCACCTGTGAATCTGAAACTCAAGTGTGACCTTTTCTTCCTCCTTCTTTCCCATTTATTTCTGAGCCTTTCTAGAACTTTAGCTCTTTTGAATCATCTCCACAGTTTCTCATCCAGACACTGTAATTTCACCTAAGGAGTATAGCATCTTTTTCTTTCCCCTAATGCATTCCATCAGCCTGTTAAATTCCAGTTGAATAGTATTTAACTTTCTACACTGGCCTCTTGTACCTGCCTCTTTTCCTTTCTTGCACATATTTTCTTGTGACTCTAAAGTCCATTTTCCTTAAAAATTTTTTCTAGCTTTGTTGACATATAATTGATGTACATCACAGTATAAGTTTAAGGTGTGCAACAAAATGATTTGACTTACATATTTTATAAAATGATTACTGCAATAAGTTTACTTAGCATCCATCATCTCAAATAGATGCAATAAAAAGAAAAAGCAAAAAAGAAGGAAAAAATGTGTTTTCCTTGTGATAAGCACTTTTAGGATTTACCCTCTTAACACTTTCATATATATTATACCTCAGGGTTAACTACATGTCATCATGTTGATGTCATCATTCCTAGTACTTATTTATCTTATAACTGGAAGTTTGTACCTTTTGTTCACCGGTCTTCCAGTTCCCCTTCTTCCCACCCACCAGCCATGGTAACCACAAATCTGATCTCTTTTACCATAGTTTTTTTTTTTTTTTTTTTTTAGATTCCATAGATAAGTGAGATCATACAGTATTTATTTTTCTCTGGCTGACTTATTTCACTTAGCATTTTGCCCTCAGGGTCCATCCATGTTTCTGCACATGGCAGGATTTCCTCATTTTTTTATGGCTAAATAATATTCTGGGGGGGGTGTGTGTGTGTGTGTATCTCTCATAATTCCTTTATCTGTGGATGGACAGTTAGGTTGTTGCCATGTCTTGGCTATTGTAAATAATGTTACTGTGAACATGGGGGTGCAGATATCTTTTCATGTTAGTGTAAAACTATACCTAGGAACCAGAAGGATACAGAACTTGGAGTCAGGCAAGACTGACTATGAAACTGTCCTCCATCACTTGCCAGTGGTTAAGGCTTGGTTTCCCCACTTTTAGATAGAGACAGTAATCTCCGCCTTGCAAGACTGTTGAAAAGTTTAAGTAGGCAAATGTAAGTGAAATCTTTAACCCAGTGTCTGGCATAGCAGCCACAGTTAATTACTGGGAACTGCTGATATTCCTAACAGTCACCTTTGTGTGAACTATTAAAGTAGCTCATTATTTTCCCTACTTTGTTCCATAGAACAATGCTTCTGCAGTATAGCAATACTTTGGGGAAACATTGGGTTAAATTCTGCTAAAGAGAATTTAATGTAGACCTTTTCAGAGATTTTAATATCAGGTATATACTCTTGCACTTTAAGAGCTGATTATAGAATAGAGCATATCCCAGACATTTTTGAAAACTGATGTCTTTTTTCTTTTAAGATACATTTGGTTTTGTGGGCAATACCGCACTGGCTCTGTGGGGCATTTGGATACACTTGTGTGGTCAGTGGTTCCGGAGGTAGGGCTCACAGATTCTAATCCTACCTTCACATTTCACCAGTGAGACCTGGGTCGAGTGTCATGGAAAGAGCATTAGGCTGCAGGTCAGGAGATGTGGCTCTCAGGCCCCGTTATTCCCTTGGTGCCTAAATGTGAGTTCACCATTAAGTCTCTGGTTCCTCATTTGTATCCTGGAGATAATAGCAACACCCACTGCGTTGGATTTTGGTGAAAAGTGAATGAAATATCTGTGAATAATTTGTAAACTAACAAGAATTCAAAAAATATGGCGTGCCATCCTCATCACCAACGCCATTGTCACCACACCACTGTCATCAGCTTGAAGTTACCTTCACACTTCCAGGAACAGGTGTCTGCAACTGCCACGGAGAAATCCAAAGAGCCAGCTGTGTGTAGCCCCATTCAGTGTCTGCTGTCGGTGCCTTTCCTGGGTGCTCCAAGCCTGCACTGCAGACACGCTCCTCGTCCACGGGGCAGAGCCAGCCCAAGGGGCTCCCCGGGGGCCTCATGGATAGTGACTGACCCCAGGCAGCTCAACTGAACTATTTTCTGGGGCTCAGAGAGGAAAAGAAACAGCCAGCTAGCTTGCCCCTCCCACCATCTGCCCTCCTTGTAAGCCTCTCTCTGGTGATGCAGAGGTCCCCTTAAAGACCTGTGGTCAATATCAGGTAGGACACTGAAGCCGCCATGCATCCACCCACAGTCACCACAGGTCCAATCTGTCAGCAGATTGACACTTAGGGTTGATTCTTCGTGGCTCAGGCCATATCTAGCATACTGATGGAGAAGTTGTGGAGCATAATGGTTAAGAACTTGGGTTCTGAAGTCAGTTTTTTTTAAATTTCAGACCTATTACCTTTGAGCTGCATGGCCTTTAGCAAGCGGTGGCCTCAGTTTCCTCTTGTGTCAAGTGTGGGGGAGAGTAGACAGCATCTGATGAGGTTTCTGTGAAGATAAGTGAGATATTACGTGAAAAATGTTTAATTATATTTCCTGGTACAAAAGTGCTTTTTATAAATGTTAGTTATGATGATGATGATGATATTCTTTGCTAGGAAAGCCATTGTAGAAAAAGCAAATCTATGCAAAGTATAATAAGGAGACTCAAAATATGACTTCAGAGAAATAAAGTAAAACTAGCAATATTTGGTTTGGAGGAAAGAAAGCTCAAGGCAACTGCATTGCCACCTTTAACTAACTAAATAGCCTGGAGGAGGAGGTCTTGGGTACATCCTATTTGACTTGGACAGCAGAAGTTGGCTCACAGAGTGAGATTCTAGGACTGTTTAGTACAACTGTCTGAATATAGAATTGCTGCTTTGCAGGGGGTGAGTTTGCTGTCTCTGGAAGTATGCAAAGGCTGGATGAGCACTTGCACAGATCTTATAAAGGAAAATCCTAGGGAAGATGGGAGATTTTAAAGGATACTATGGATTTGAGAGTGCCAGGTTCAAAGTGCCAGAGAACACAAGAAACTAGTTCATGGCAGAAATAGAGGGACAGGGGGTGAGGAGAGACTTGGCCCCTGATGAGCAAGACAGGGAAAAGGATGCCCCATATTGACACATCACACTGAAGAAGTGTGTGCAGAATGTAGACACGAGGCAGGCTGAGGAAAGGCGGCTGCCTTCCCCAGAGTTCTGAGAAAGCCCCAATTTCAAATATTCTTTCCTTCTGCCTCCAGCGTGACACTTGCACTTGTCAGAGGATGTGTCCCAATTTTAGTTTCCAGAAATACGCAGAGAAGCACAGAGGCGCTGGAGCTCAGGTGTGGCAGGAATCCCGTGAGGTCTTCAGTGAGGTTAATGGGGCACCCCACCAATCTGTGGTGGTCACCCTGATTTGCAGGAGGCTGGGTGGCCTCTCCAGGGCTTTTTGTATGATTTCTGGCTGGCCAGGGACCAATCTTTGCTAAAGAAAGTGAATGAATACACTTGACTAGAAAAGTACCAATAGCAATATTCCAATACTGACACCTCTTGGTAGAATGGGGAATAACATTCAAGCATTTATTCATTCACTCATTCGTTCAGTAGATGTTTATTGAGCACCTAATATATCCAGACATGCTTATAGACACTGGAGCTAATAGGAGGACATAAAAAAAGAGGTCTGACACATAGTAGATACACATTAAATAATTACCTGTTGAATAAATTAATTCCCAGATAAGGACATTGAGACTTAGAGAAGTAAGGTGACTTGTCCATGGGGGCCAGCAGCTAAGGTTAAAAGCCAGAATTCCAGCTTCAACCGGAGTATCACCGGCCTCTTGATGTCCATGTAGATGCCAAGTGTTGGGCAGTGGGGTTTTAAGGAATTGAGATAAAAGGAATGACACCAAGAGCGTATATGGATCCCTACGTGTGTGTGCTTGGTGTTGTAACTGTGATCTCTCATTTAATCCACACGGTTTGCCGACCAGTTAGGGATTATCATTGTCATTTTATAGATTAGAATACCGAGGCTCTGAGAGTGTAGGTGACTTGCCAAAAGTTAGACGCTACTAACAGGAGGAGTTTGGATTTAAATCTCTATGTCCAGAACCTAAAGCGAACCTTTCTTTTGTTCTAAGTGGCATTTCTACCTTTTGGTCTCCTTTACCCTAATGTCTGGATTCCTAGAATCTCTGTCCCTCACCCCAATTCCATATGCCATTTAAAGAGAGAAATGAATTCTCAGCTTAGGACCCAGCCTCTCATGCCCCGTGATATCAGGAGGAAGGAATCAGTGGGAGTACAGCAGCTTTTAAGTTTTCCACACACACGGGTCTGATGGGGTTAGATCTGTTGTCTTCATTGTAAAATGTGATTGATTCAATTCCAAATTTAACTTAAATTTGATTTTCCTCTCTCAAACTGGCATTTCCAAACTGAGGATTAATCAAACCCCAAATTATAGGCAACATGTGGATCAACAATGCCGAGTTATTTCCGGTTGAATTTCTCAAGCAATGAATTTTATGCCATTCTCTGCTGCCATGAGAGGAGTTGAGGGGTAAGAGGGAGGGGAAATGAAAGGGAAATTAGATTATTAACTTTCTCCAGTTCCAGCAATCAATATGCCCTGGTGAAATTCTATTCCCACAGCACAGCTCGTACCCTTGCAAGTGACGGGGAGGGAACTGTAAACTGGGATGTCAGCCAGGGATAACCATGACCCTAGCCATCCAAGGATGCTCATGTTATGTATGATATGGAACTATGATTTATTGTTGTTTTTTTTTTTTTTTTTACCAATTATGTGCATCATCTTATTTTGTCCTCAAATCAGCTCTGAAAGAAGACCATTGTTCCCATTTATTCAGATGGAGACATTGTGTCTTCTCAGAGTTAGGTCAATGGGCAAGTGTCACATGAGATTTTGTGGTTAGGCAGGATTTGAACAAAGGCATACCTGTCTCCAAAGGCCATGCTCCTTCAGCAAGTACATGATACCATCCTGGGACACTTATTCTGTGGTGAAGTGGGAGGTAGTATGATATGGGGGAGAGGATGGAAAGAACTGGTTCTAATCCTGACTCTGCTACATATGGATTGAGTGACCTTAGAAAAGTCATTTTATCGCTCTGCCCGTCTGTTGCTGTGCAAAACAGAGATAGTAGTAACTGTTTGCTGTAAGAATTAAATGAGATAATTTCCCTCCACTAAAATGTAAGCTTCAAGGACTTTGGCTGTTTTCTTAACTGTCCTTTCCCCTGTGCCTAGAACAGTGTGAGGGAAAAGTTGATGTTCAATAAAAATTTGTTGGACGGATGGCGGGAGGGATGGATGGATATAAGTGTTAGGCATAGTTCCTGGATCGTAGTAAGCAGCCAACAAATGGAGGTTCTCTTCCCTGTCTTTGCTTACTGTGATGCAGTGCAGAGCCTGGGTGAGGCGGGGTTGGGCATTATGGGATAGATAGTTTCTACCTTGCCGCTGTCTACAGCCCCTACTCAGAGCTAAGTGCTGATGATCAGTTCCCTAGGCCAGGAACTCTTAAAAAGTCACCTCTGTTTGAGTCCCACTGTGAAGTTTCTGCCAGGCCTAGTTGCCATGGAAACCCCCCAAGCCCTAGTGGCTGCTCCACGGGCATCTGGCCTGAGTGCAGACTTGACCTGCGTGCTTTCTTCTTCCTGGACTTCGGAGACAGCTGTGGTGTTTCAGGCATTCTCTGAGTAAATGGCTACCCCAGGATGCTGTTAATTTGCATTCTCTCTTCCACTCCCTCTGCTTCTTAAAACTCTCCCTGCACTCTCCACTCTGTGTGTCTTTAGTTTCTGTAAAGAATAATTCAATTCCTAGTATGTTCTGATAATGGGTTGGACAAAGAGATAAATAAGTCCTGGTTTCTGCCATCAGCTAGGAGATAAATACCAATGTCTGGCTTGGAAAGATCATTTACCAAGGGCCTATCTATGTGCCAGAAACTGTGCTGGTCATTTGACATTTTCTGTCTCATTTAGGTCTTACAACACTCTTGAAGGAAATGTCATTTTATTCCTATTCTCCAGATAAGAAAACAGAGGGCCAACAAGCTAATGTGACTTTACTCCCCACCGTATTGACTCTTAAAGACCTTGGATTACCGTGAAGATTTAAATATAGGGGATGCAATTAGCCCAGCATGAACCCAGGGAGCTAGTACAAGCAATCCTACTCCTACCCGTCAATGCTGTTCCCCCAACTAGAAATCGGCCCCGTGGAGCCTGGGTGGAATGTCTGGTAGTTGGTTAATTAGTGAAAGGAACGTCTTGGTCACATCTGTTTCTGCTGCTGCGTGGGCCAGTCTGAGAGATGCCTTCTCGGACATTCACAGGGCACTACTGTCCTTCCAGGGAGTCCACTCCCCGATGCCAGGCGCCTCTAACCACCTTTCACATCTCACACTCTGGACCTGGTTCACCTTGCCAAGAGTTTGTTCCTGCTGGACTCATGTTTACATGTTCTTTCTCTCAGAACAGCCTCCTTAAAGTCTAGACTGGAAATTCAGTGCTGCTGCTAACTGTTATCTGGGGACGGGGGTCGGGGGTGGGGTGGGATGTTAAATATCTAGGCTAGGAGTCATATGCTGACTTTTTAAGGAAAGACCTATGTGAGGCAACAACGCCTAGTCCATACCCTTTCTGGTAGAAAACATCGACGTTAGCTTGCTTCTGCTATTTAATTATGAAACTGTTAATATTATCAGAGTTTGAAACAGCTTCTTGTGGCTCCCAGATGAGAGAGAAAATGTGTTCCTTTTTTTATGTGGTCCTTTTAAGTTAAGAGATTTTCTGTCTCCTGACACCAGAACCATCTTTTTATCTTAACTGCTCTTCTAGTTAACTAATATTCACCAACTATAACAACCACAAATATATGAATCGTCCCTACCATAGGCTATGCTTTATTCTAAGACTGGCAATAAAGACAAAGCCCCTATTCTTTTTTTTATTTATTTATTTATTTATTTATTTATTTATTTATTTATTTAACATCTTTTTGGTTTTTTTACATCTTTATGTAAAAAGATATATACGCCCATGCCACTCTCTCATTTCGTCCCAGCTTACCCTTGCCACTCCCCATAACCTCAAGTCCATTCTCTACGTCTGCATCTTTATTCCTGTCCTGCCCCTAGGTTCTTCAGAACCTTTTTTTTTTTTTTTTAGATTCCATATATATGTTTTGGCCTACGGTATTTGTTTTTCTCTTTCTGACTTACTTCACTCTGTATGACAGACTCTATGTCCGTCCACCTCACTACAAATGACTCAATTTTGTTTCTTTTTATGGCTGAGTAATATTCCATTGTATATATGTGCCACATCTTCTGTATCCATTCATCTGTCGATGGACACTTAGGTTGCTTCCGTGTCCTGGCTATTGTATATAGAGCTGCAATGAACATTGTGGTACATGACTCTTTTTGAATTATGGTTTTCTCAGGGTATAAGCCCAGTAGGGGGATTGCTGGGTCATTTGGCAGTTCTATTTTTAGTTTTTTGAGGAACCTCCATACTGTTCTCCATAGTGGCTGTATCAATTTACATTCACACCAACAGTGCAAGAGGGTTCCCTTTTCTCCACACCCTCTCCAGCATTGATTGTTTGTAGATTTTTTGATGATGGCCATTCTGACTGGTGTGAGGTGACACCTCATTGATTTGATTTTGATTTGCATTTCTCTAATGATTAGTGATGTTGAGCATCCTTTCATGTGTTTGTTGGCAATCTGTATATCTTCTTTGGAGAAATGTCTATTTAGGTCTTCTGCCCATTTTTGGATTGGGTTGTTTGTTGTTTTGATATTGAGCTGCATGAGCTGCTTGTAAATTTTGGAGATTAATCCTTTGTCAGTTGCTTCATTTGCAAATATTTTCTCCCATTCTGAGGGTTGTCTGTTCGTCTTGTTTATGGTTTCCTTTGCTGTGCAAAAGCTTTTAAGTTTCATTAGGTCCCATTTGTTTATTTTGTTTTTATTTCCATTTCTCTAGGAGGTGAGTCAACAAGGGTCTTGTTGTGATTTATGTCATGGAGTGTTCTGCCTATGCTTTCCTCTAAGAGTTTTATAATGTCTGGCCTTACATTTAGGTCTTTAATTCATTTTAAGTTTATTTTTGTGTATGGTGTTAGGGAGTGTTCTAATCTCATTCTTTTACATGTAGCTGTCCAGTTTTCCCAGCACCACTTATTGAAGAGGCTGTCTTTTCTCCATTGTATATTCTTGCCTCCTTTATCAAAGATAAGGTGACCATATATGCGTGGGTTAACCTCTGGGCTTTCTATCCTGTTCCGTTGATCTATATTTCTGTTTTTGTGCCAGTACCATACTGTCTTGATTACTTTAGCTTTGTAGTATAGTTTGAAGTGAAGGAACCTGATTCCTCCAGCTCCATTTTTCTTTCTCAAGATTGCTTTGGCTAACTGAGGTCTTTTGTGTTTCCATACAACTTTTGAAAATTTTTGTTCCAGTTCTGTGAAAAATGCCATTGGTAGTTTGATAGGAATTGCATTGAATCAGTAGATTGCTTTGGGTGTATAGTCCTTTTCACAGTGTTGATTCTTCCAATCCAAGAACATGGTATATCTCTCCATCTGTTGGTATCATCTTTAATTTCTTTCATCAGTGTCTTATAGTTTTCTGCATACAGGTCTTTTTTCTCCCTACGTAGGTTTATTCCTAGGTATTTTATTCTTTTTGTTGCAGTGGTAAATGGGATTGTTTCCTTAATTTCTCTTTCAGATTTTTCATCATTAGTGTATGGGAATGCAAGAGATTTCTGTGCATTAATTTTGTATCCTGCTACTTTACCAAATTCATTGATTAGCTCTAGCAGTTTTCTGGTAGAATCTTTAGGATTCTGTGTATAATATGATGTCATCTGCAAACACTGACAGTTTTACTTCTTCTTTTCTGATTTGGATTCCTTTTATTTCTTTTTCTTCTCTGATTGGTGTGGCTAAAACTTCCAAAACTATGTAGAATAATAGTGGTGAGAGTGGACAACCTTGTCTTGTTCCTGATCTTAGTGGAAATGGTTTCAGTTTTTCACCTTTGAGAACAGTGTTGGCTGTTGGTTTGTCATATATGGCCTTTATTATGTTGAGGTAGGTTCTCTCTATGCCTACTTTCTGGAGGGTTTTTATCATAAATGTGTGTTGAATTTTTTCAAAAGCTTTTTCTGCATCTACTGAGATTATCATATGGTTTTTATCCTTCAGTTTGTTAATATGCTGTATCACATTGATTGCTTTGCGTACATTGAAGAATTCTTGCATACCTGGGATAAACCCCACTTGATCATGGTGTATGATCCTTTTCATGTGCTGCTGGATTCTGTTTGCTAGTATTTTGTTGAGGATTTTTGCATCTATGTTCATCAGTGATATTGACCTGTAGTTTCCTTTTTTTGTGACATCTTTGTCTGGTTTTGGTATCAGGGTGATGCTGGCCTCATAGAATGAGTTTGGGAGTGTTCCTCCCTCTGTTATATTTGGAAGAGTTTCAGAAGGATAGGTGTTAGCTCTTCTCTAAATGTTTGATAGGACTTACCTGTGAAGCTGTCTGGTCCTGGGCTTTTGTTTGTTGGAAAGTTTTTAATCACAGTTTCAATTTCATTACTTGTGATTGGTCTGTTTATATTTTCTATTTCTTCCTGATTCAGCCTTAGAAGGTTGTGCTTTTCTAAGAATTTGTCCATTTCTTCCAGGTTGTCCATATAGTTGTTGGCATATAGTTGCTTGTAGTAATGTCTCATGATCCTTTGTATATCTACAGTGTCAGTTGTTACTTCTCCGTTTTCATTTCTAATTCTATTGAATTGACTCTTCTCCCTTTTTTTTCTTGATGATTCTGGCTAATGGTTTATCAATTTTGTTTATCTTCTCAAAGAACAAGCGTTTAGTTTTATTGATCTTTACTATTGTTTCCTTCATTTCTTTTTCATTTATTTCTGATCTGATCTTTATGATTTCTTTCCCTCTGCTAAGTTCGGGGTTCTTTTGTTCTTCTTTCTCTAATTGCTTTAGGTGTAACCTTAGGTTGTTTACTTGAGATGTTTCTTGTTTCTTGAGGTAGGATTGTATTGCTATAAATTTTCCCTTAGAACTGCTTTTGCTGCATCCTGTAGGTTTTGGGTTGTGGTGTTTTCATTGTCATTTGTTTCTAGGTATTTTTTGAGTTCCTCTTTGATTTCTTCAGTGATCTCTTGGTTTTTTAGTAGTGTATTGTTTAGCCTCTGTGTGTTTGTATTTTTTACAGATTTTTTCCTGTAATTGATATCTAGTCTCATAGCGTTGTGGTCAGAAAAATACTTGGTACGATTTCAACTTTCTTAAATTTACCAAGGCTTGATTTCTGACCCAAGATGTGATCTGTCCTGGAGAATGTTCCATGAGCACTTGAGAAGAAAGTGTATTCTGTTGTTTTTGGACGGAATGTCCTATAAGTATCAATTAAATCCATCTTGTTTAATGTATCATTTAAAGCTTGTGTTTACTGTTTATTTTCATTTTGGATGATCTGTCCATTGGTGAAAGTGGGGTGTTAAAGTCCCTTACTATTATTGTGTACTGTTGATTTCCCCTTTTATGGCTGTTAGCATTTGCCTTATGTATTGAGGTGCTCCTATGTTGGGTGCATAACTATTTACAATTGTTATATCTTCTTCTTGGATTGATCCCTTGATCATTATGTCGTGTCCTCCTTGTCTTTTGTAACATTCTTTATTTTAAAGTCTATTTTATCTGATATGAGTACTGCTTCTCCAGCTTTCTTTTGATTTCCATTTGCATGGAATATCTTTTTCCATCCCCTCACTTTCAGTCTGTATGTGTCCCTAGGTCTGAAGTGGGTCTCTTGTAGACAGCATATATATGGGTCTTGTTTTTGTATCCATTCAGCAAGCCTGTGTCTTTTGGTTGGAGCATTTAATCCATTCATGTTTAAGGTAATTATCGATATGTATGTTCCTATGACCATTTTCTTAACTGTTTTGGGTTTGTTTTTGTAGGTCCTTTTCTCCTCTTGTGTTTCCCACTTAGAGAAGTTCCTTTAGCATTTGTTGTAGAGCTGGTTTGGTGGTGCTGAATTCTCTTAGCTTTTGCTTGTCTATAAAGGTTTTAATTTCTCTGTTGAATCTGAATGAGATCCTTGCTGGGTAGAGTAATCTTGGTTGTAGGTTTTCCCTTTCATCACTTTAAATATATCCTGCCACTCCCTTCTGGCTTGCAGAGTTTCTGCTGAAAGATCAGCTGTTAACCTTATGGGGATTCACTTGTATGTTATTTGTTGCTTTTCCCTTGCTGCTTTTAATTTTTTTTATTTAATTTTTGATAGTTTGATTAGTATGTGTCTTGGCATGTTTCTCCTTGGATTTATCCTGTATGGGACTCTCTGTGCTTCCTTGACTTGACTATTTCCTTTCCCATATTAGTGAAGTTTTCAACTATAATCTCTTCAAATATTTTCTCAGTCCTTTTTTTTTTTTTCTCTTCTTCTTGTGGGACCCCTATAATTTGAATGTTGGTGTGTTTAATGTTGTCCCAGAGGTCTCTGAGACTGTCCTCAATTCTTTTCATTCCTTTTTCTCTATTCTTCTCTGTGATAGTTATTTCCACAATTTTATCTTCCAGGTCACTTATCCATTCTTCTGCCTCAGTTATTGTGCTATTGATTCCTACCAGAGAATTTTTAATTTCATTTATTGTCTTGTTTATCATTGTTTGTTTGCTCTTTAGTTCTTCTAGGTCCTTGTTAGACATTTCTTGTATTTTCTCCATTCTATTTCCACGATTTTGGATCATCTTTACTATCATTACTCTGAATTCTTTTGCAGGTAGACTGCCTATTTCCTCTTCATTTGTTTGGTCTGGTGGGTTTTTACCTTGCTCCTTCATCTGTTGTGTATTTCTCTCTCTTCTCATTTTTCTTAACTTACTGTGCTTGGCGTCTCCTTTTCGAAACCGGCAGGTTCGTAGTTCCTGTTGTTTTTGGTGTTTGGCCCCAGTGGCTAAGGTTGGCTCAGTGGGTTGTGTAGGTTTCCTGGTGGAGGGGACTGGATCCTGTGTTTTGATGGATGAGGCTCGACCTTGTCTTTCTGGTGGTCAGGTCCACGTCTGGTGGTGTGTTTCGGGGTGTCTGTGACCTTATTATGATTTTAGGCAGCCCCTCTGCTAATGGGTGGGGTTGTGTTCCTGTCTTGCTAGTTGTTTGGCATAGGATGTCCAGCACTGTAGCTTGCTGGTCATTGAGTGGAGCTGTGTCTTAGCTTTGAGATGGAGATCTCTGGGAAAACTTTCGCAGTTTGATATTATGGGCTGGGAGGTCTCTGGTTGACCAATGTCCTCAATTTGGCTCACCCACCTCAGAGACTCAGGCCTGACACCCGGCTGGAGCACCAAGACCGTGTCAGCCACACGGCCAGACAAAGTTCAACCAAAGTTGTGATACTTATTTCCCTTGTAGGAGTCCACATGATATTAAGAGGCACCGTGGGAGGAGTATATTAATAGCTACCATGTCTTGGGTCTTGCGATTGCCTTTTCCCTCAGTGACATCACCTCCCGGCAGGTCCTGAGGAGACCAGGCTCCTGTGAGAGAGAACTGGACCCCACAGTTTCCCAAAGCTGAAGCCCCAGTGGGTCCTGAGGAGACCCAGCTTCCGTTAGTGTGGACTCGACCCCGGGTTGTCCTGAAGCCCGGGCCATCAGCATGGACTCAGCCCTGCGTGTTCCAGAAGCCAAAGACCCAGTGGGTCCTGAGGAGACGGGCCTCTTGGCAGCTGTCCACAAAGCCCCTATTCTTAAATTAAGCAATTTCAAGGTTCTGAGCAATGAACCTGGCAGGAGAGACATAAAGATGGTAAAGATGGGATCCCTTCCCTCAAGCAGCTCACTGATTATTAAGAAAAATAGATATTCATACAAAAATCTGAAAGTGGACTGTCAGGGGCTCCTGTTCCATTAGGGTCCATTTATCTGGGAGTGTTGGTTATCTGTGGTTGGCATGATTTTTGATAGTTCAGTGCCTGTGTCTGGTTGCTAATATAATTATCATCACTTCTGGAAGATATGATGCATTTACTGAGATGCTACCACATTCCTGACACTGTGGTAGGCATCGTGATACAGTGGTGACCAGAAGACGCAGTGCCTGCCCTGAAGGAATTTACCATCAAGTTACTAGGTTCTAGTGTTTGAATAAGATATTTTAGGAAGCATAACAAATGTAGGCAGTCTTTCTCCCTAGAGGGAGAGGGATTTACACTTATGATTAATCTCAGTGAGTGATGGGAAACAAGGAAACAAGTGGATTTCTATGCAAAAGAAATAGCTCCTATGCTAATATTAACATGATGAAGAGCACTCACTTTGGCATCACTGCAGTGATGCAGCCCTGCCAGCTCCTGGGCTGGGTAGCAGAGAGCAGCAAGGAGGTATGAATGTAGGGACCCACTGTGAAGGCCTCAGATGCCAGACTAATCAGTGTGGACCACATCCTGTGGCCAGTTGCTCTATAACAGCTCAAGGGGTTCCACCAGGGAGTGAGATGGGAAGATGTGCCTACACCTCCCTCATCTCACAAGCAAACAGACAATAGAAGAGATGAGGGGTAAGAGGTGAAAATGCTAAGGACATAGAGTACATAGGACTGCATGCTTTTTAGTTGCTGTAAAGGAGGAAGACAGAAGACTGAAAGTTGACATCTAGGTTTCTGGCCAGTTTAAATGGCAGTGCTTTCAATACTTAGGGGAGCCCAGGAGAAGGAAGAGGAAGAGGCTTTAAGGAGATGATAATGCGTCCAGTTTTGAACATTGTTGTTTTGTCATACTCATGGGATATTCAGAGACAGATGTCCGGGAGGTTTGGGCATAAAGGTTTGTTCCAAATAAGAGCAGAGTGGGTAATAGAAATTTGGGAAGCATTGTTCTAGACATGTTAATCAAAGCCTTGAAATTAGATGTGAATATAAAGCCAAATAATGAGACCCGTTGGGGGCTCAGGATGTAGTCCTTAGAATTTCTTTGCTGGCCCAGCACTCTCCTTGCCAGGCAGATCCAATCTACTCATTGTACTGTGACCGTGAAATTGTCTTTAATTTTCCCAGGCAAAACTCCCCTCCTCATCTCGTGCCCTCTCTACTAGCTCTTAGCACAACTTGCCTTGGATTCTAATTAGCTGTGAATAAGCCTGCCTTTGCCCCCTAGCCTGTAAGCTCCTGCAGAGCAAGAACTATTCTTATTCTGCTCTATGTGTGTCTCACCTAGTAGGTCATCAGTAGATGCTTGGGAAATTAACTTGAACTGATCGGCCTCTAAGTCTGTGAAACCCTTCTAGATGACAGACATTGTATATACACTATGCCACACGATCATCACAGCCACCTGTGAGCTCTCTATTATTATCCTCATCATGCACATAAGAAAACTGAGGTTCAGAAATTGAAATAGGTCACACAGCCAATGAGGACTGAAACCCAAATTTGAACCCAGGATGGTCAAACTCCGAAGCCCATGCTCCTTTCCCTAGGCCCTGTGAATTCAACAACACAGTATCTTCTCGGTTGCTTCTAAAGTGAGTAGAAAGTTTAGTATCATCTAAATATTATCAAAAATGACCAGCCTAATTGAGAGGGGAAGAGTAAGAATTGCCACAATTTTGAGGAAGTTTGTTTCTTTTCATCTATACCAAAAGGGTTAATAAGCCCATTTTTCAGAGAGTTAAACAAAGACCCAACAAGGGGACCACTGAGCTGTCGCTACAAGCACAGAGGTTGGAAAATGTGGTTTCTTTTTCCAGCTTCTCATTTGGAAAACAACAATTCCCAAATTCCATGCTATTCCTGTTTCCTCACCCCATGGACTTACGCATCTTTGTGTGTGTTTATGTTACTAGGTTTGCTGAAAAGCCCAGTGAACAAGACGGCCCTGATGCTGATCGCTGTGAGCTCCTGCATCCTGGCCATGGTGTGTGGCAGTCAGATGTCCTGTCCACTCACTGTGAAGGTGACTCTGCACGTGCCCGAGCACTTCATTGCAGACGGTAAGAGCTGAGCGTCGGAGATGCCCCTCACCTACTCGGCACCTTGCACCCCTGTGTGCTCCAATGTTCCCCATGCGTGGCCCAGCCTCAGAATTATATTACTAAAAAAGAGAGAGAGCATCCAAAGACCTTAAAAGAGGTCTTTATCTTTGAAAATCCTGGATTATTTGAATGGAACTAAAGACTGCTTTTATTCCATGGGCAAGGGTAAGGTTTGTTAATAAAGAAAGAATTCAAATGTGCTTTCAGAAAGATTGAGCTACTTCAGAGAACCTACTGTTTTCTTATCATGCTTGTGCATCCTATGCCTAACTAAAAATACCGCCCTGCCCCTCAAAATAGTCTTTCCTATTTTAAAAATACGACAAAGAAGACTGTATGAGCTTTGTTGGAACTTCCTAAGTGTCCTGGATTATACTCATATCTCATTCTCTGTAAATGTCCTTTACAAGCATGTTATATCCTACCATTTACTCCTCACCCAATTAGTTTGAATTAATGAGACACTGTAGTCGCTATACTCATTCGCAAAGCATGGTCCAAGAAACTGATTAAGGTGCTTGATATCTATTGCTAAAGTGCCCTCCAGAAAATTGTTCCAGTTTATATACTCCAGCAGAATGTGATGTGTTTCCCCAAATGCTTGGCATTATTATTTATTTATTTTTACAATTTACATATATTATAACTTTTCCTTTACATACATTACAAAAAATTATATTTCTCTATAACAGAAATGTATCCATTTGGGGGAAGAATTTTTTTTTTATTATTGAAGTGTAGTTGATTTACAATGTTGTGTTAATTTCTGCTGTGCAGCAAAGTGATTTGGTTATACATATATATACATTTTTGTATTCTTTTCCATTATGGTTTATCTTAGGATATTGACTATAGTTTACTGTGATATATGGTAGGACCCGGTTGTTTATCCAGTCTATATATAATAGCTTACATCTGCTAATCCCAACCTCCCCCTCCATCCCTCCCCTCCCCCCTCCCCCTTGGCAACCACCCATCTGTTCTCTATGTCCATGAGTCTGTTTATGTTTTGTAGATAGGTTCATTTGTGCCATATTTCAGAGTCCACATATAAGTGATAGCATATGATATTTGTCTTTCTCTTTCTGACTTACTTCACTTAGTATGATCATCTCTAGTTGCATCCATGTTGCTACAAATGGCATTATTTCCTTCTTTTTTATGGCTGAGTAGTATTCCATTGTATATATGTACCACATCTTCTTTTTTATTATTAATTTTTATTGGAGTATAGTTGATTTACAAAGCTCTGTTAGTTTCAGGTGTACAGCAAAGTGAATACATATATACATTATATATATATATATATATATATATATATATATATATATACATACACACACACACATACTCATTCTTTTTTCAGATTCTTTTCACATATAGGTTATTACAGAATATTGAGTAGAATTCCGTGTGTTATACAGTGAGTCCTTATTAGTATTATTATTTTTAAATGTATTGAAAGTTATCATAATTATAATAAAGAAGAAATATTATGTATGCAGCTTAATGAATTTTTACAAGAGTTCACCCAGATCAAACATAAAACATTTCCAGCACCTTCAGCTTCCTTATGCCCCCTCCCAGTGAATCCCATCCCAGGGATAACTACCCTTCTAGCACCATATTAGTACCATTATTATTTTTAAAAATCTTTTTCCCATTAGATATATATCAGATGTTTTTGAGATCCTTTATATTTGTCAGCCATATTTTAATGCAACTCGGTTTTATCTCTAATTTTTTAAGTTACAGTGTTCACAACTTAGCACCAATCCCTTCAGTATGTTCTGTGCAGAGTGGAACTTTCACCTCCTTTCTCTCCTAGACTTATACTAAAGCATCCTGTGTTTACTCCTACTTCACCATAGTGAACTAGCCCCTACTTTAAATTTTTTTTTTTAATTTTTTTTTATTGAGGTATAGTTGATATGCCATATTATATAAGTTTCAGGTGTACAACATATTTTGCACAATTTTTAAAGACTATATTCCATTTATAGTTCTTATAAAATACTGGCTATGTTTCCTGTGTCATACTATATATCCTTGTAGCTTATTTATTTTATATGTAGTAGTTTAATCCCCTACCCGAGTCTTGCCCGTCCCACCTTCCCTTTCCCCTCTGGTAAACACAAGTTTGTTCTCTATATCTGTGAGTCTATTTCTTTTCTGTTATGATCACTAGCTAATTTTATATTTTATTTTTTATTTCTATTTTTCAACTGAACTGCAAGTAAGTTTAGTATTTCTCATCTTATATGCACTCAGTTGATTTTTTGACCAAAGCAGAAGACTTTTGGTTCATCCCTATCAAATCGTATGTGCACATAAGACAGGAAAATATGGGAATATGAAATGGCAGAGGCATAGCAGAAGTAGAAGGAACAAAATTTACTGAAGCAGCTAGGCACATAGGCTCGTGGAGCTTGGGACTGGAAAAATGACCAGAACCTGAGTGTGGCTGGAACATGGGATGGGAGAGTAAGAGTGATGAAAACCAATAGGGCAAATTTTGACCATTGTTGGAGGCATGTGAACTTACCTTTTATCACCACCAGTCACTATTCATTAATTGTAGAATATTAGGTCTTAGAGACATCACATTTTCAACATTTATTTTCATGCATGTAGAAATGGAGCTCCTAAGAGGCTAAGTAACTTGCTCAGGGTCATGATAAATAGTTTCATGGCTGAGATCAGAGACTATAGAATAATACAAACAAAATTCAAATACTTGCCCTATTACCTGCCGCTTCTGTAGCCAAGTGAATTATTTACCTCTCTGAGTCTCAATCTCTGCATCTATAAAATGGGAATGATAATAACACCTATCTCATAGGATTATTGTAAAGCCTACAATTCCATATTTATCAGATTTTTAGATAGCATGTAGGTGGGAAATAGCAAAATCAAAGGATTACCCAAGAAAACTGTAAAACTACTGTGGTGGCTTCAGAGGATAGACAAAAATGTGGTAAATTAAAAGGTGCCCTTTCCCGATAATTCTTCTTCTGATCTCTGTCATAAACTTAAAGCTTTATAACTACATGTAGACTTGTCTGTTTCTGCTTCTAGACTGGAATGTCTGTGAGGCAAGGGTATCCCTGATGACAAACGTACCACATGGCCTGTGATGGATGCTCAATAAATATGTGTTGAATGAATGAACAGAGCCTAAATTAAAGCAGAATTATGAAAAGTTCTGTGGGATTCTTCTACCAGATGTCTAAGCAGAAAGGAGAGACCGAGTGAAGGAACACTAAGGCAGAGAATGCATAGAAGTCAAAAAAATTGGACATAACCATGGAATGTACAAGATTAGAGACACAATTTGGCAAACATGGCACACACCGTTAGGAGGACCTAACCCAAAGTGTGTCAGTCTCGAGGCATAATGGAACCCTCTTTCCCTACATGCTATAATATCCTTGTAAGGAATGTACCCTCTGAAATGGGACATGTTTGTGTAAGTCTCATTTTTTTCATCTGTAAAATGGGGATTATTTTGAAAAGATTGAATGACATAATATGTATAAAGTACCAACAGAGGATCTAAAACACTGGGATTGCTTAATAAATAACAGCTGTTATTACTCTTATTCCTAAAATGATCCATAAAGGAAGAGACATCAGAAGCTGGACTATAGTCAGACAAGAAGGTATAAGAAATTATATAGATGAGAGTAGCTATTCTCAGGAAAATGGAACAGGGAGTCCATTATATGCCCCCCAACCCCTGGCCCATGGAAGTCTTGTAATGTCTTCCCAGTGGAAGACATTAACACTTGAAGGTCCTCCATCTTCTGGGGATCTTCAGGAATCCAGAAAGCAACCAGCGCTTGAAATCAGGTGGACAGCTGTCTAATAGTTCTAGGCAAGCAGACCTGCCACAGCACAATCCAGTGCCTCTTGTGGGTGGATAATCTCTGTGCATTGCTCATTCCGTTCTCCCAACAGGTCTCCAAAGTGATCTTTATTATCCCTATTTGACAGATAAAGAAACCAGGACTTGAAAAGCAGTAGAGTCTTGCTTTCCATGGGGGGTGGAACATGATCTGACAAAGAAAATATCATATGGGTTGGACTTAGTGGGGCCTCTAGCTCTGATTTCTGGAGATATGAGAGTGTTATGCAGGGAGGCAAGAGGGGAAATGATGATGATGGTGCCTATTTTCTTGAACCCTTATCATCACTTGGCGTTAATATTTATAAATGCATTGAGATATAGAATAAAGAAAGAATGCAGATTGCATGTGTGTAATTAAATTATTTTTTTACATATATTATACAGCCAGATCAAAATATAGACCCCCACCCAAGGCCACTGGCTGAGTTATAAACAGCAGTACCATCATAATGAGGCTTATCAGGATGAGAGAAACCCCTGTCAAACGGGAGAGGATCCATTGAGACAAGGCCACCCAAGGACCATGGCCAAGGCAGCTCTCACCTTTCTTACCTTCCCCCGTGAAGCTTAAGCTGCCAAGCTGCCAGCCCTTTCTTAGTAGACAGAGCTCTCAGCCAACCTTGTACGTTGGGCTGTCTGTGGTGCTGAAGTATTGGAGATGGCTGAGTAATGGGTTTGGTCTTCAGGAAGAAAATGAATTTTGCACTTGTGTTACAGCATAGTTGTACTTGATGCTTGCTGCCCATTACAAGAAAAAGGTCAGCATGATAAAGTACTTGTCCAGAGCTCAGCTGGTAAGAACAATAAATACTAACAGAGTCGCCTTCCAAGCCCTTGGCAAATATCGTCTCTTCCTTTGTCTGTGCCTTCTCAAGGCCACTGGTGGCTTTTTGCTCTGCTAAGCACATAGTGAAGGGATGGACTAGGTTTGTGTCCAAATTTACTGAATTTGGCACTTGTTTTTCATCTGAGGTCTATAAGTGATCTTCATTTGTGTTATCTGGGCTCATGATCCCCAGAACTAGTGAATCACATTTTCTAGGAGTAGAGCCCAAGTATTAATATTCTCAACAAGAACTTGAGGTGATCCCTTAACAGAAGTTTGAGAGCTGCATCAGTATCTCTTTAAGTGTTACTTTCTTTTCATCTAACAGATTAACAACTCCTTGAGACCTCTTGGAGCCCTGATAAGGGGCTTTGGTTTCTTCCATCTTAGACTTGATCAATGCTGTATTAATGGAGCTGCCTTATGGTACAATTCCAGTGATTGCCCATAACACTGAATACCATGTGAATGGTCCAATATGAGTTTTATAACAAGGCAGCTCTCATCACATGGATTTGGGCTTCACCCAAATTGCCCTACAGGTAGCATTATTGATGAATGGTTATTGGTTAACATTAAAAGCTCATATGAGTTGAGATGTTAGTTTCTTCATCCCTCGAGGCTCCCAGTGTATAATATGTCAGGATATATTCACCAAATATCCTGGCCCTATAGTAAGCCAGTAGAAGAGACAACTTTTAAAGGAATAAGCTGTCTAGATTAAATGGGTGAAATGGTTCCACTCCAGTGTAGATAGATAACACTATACCTAGAGTTCTCTGTTCCATTTTGTTCTGGTAGTTGTGCTTTAAGAAGCACAGAAGGTCAATGATATATTGGAAGGCATCCAAAATAAAGGAATTGCAGCCAAGAGATTGGAAAAACATTGTCAATACCTAATAACCCCTTAAGGAAAGGGTGGAGGAGAATCATTCTATAAGAAGAGTTGAAGGAACTTAGACAAAAAGTGAGCTTAGAATTATTGAGCATATCTGATATGAATGTGGCAGTGTTCAAAACGCTTTACATGGAGTTACTAATATAATTCTCATATCAGAACTCTGAGGCAGGATTTAGCATCCTCTTTTTGCATAAATGGAAGGTAGTTTTTGGATATGTTAAGTGATTTGGCCAGATTAACACACGGAAGTGAAGCAAGGTATGAAAGCCCAAGTCTACCTAAACCTCTCATCCAAGTTTTTTCCATGTCCCATGCTTCCACAAAAATGACCATGATAATTATGATTTGTCTTGAAAAGGGAGCAGGCTTGTTCTGGAAGTCCCCAGGAAACAAAATTAGAGCTATATGGGTGATGAGGGTGGTCAGAGATGGGAGAAGATTGAGTCTTAATCTGGAAATGTCTTCACTTTCTAAGCTTTAGTCTCATCTATAAAGTGGGGGATTATAGCAGTACATATCTCCTAGAGCTATTGTGAAGAATAAATGAAATAATGCTCATAAGGCTTTTAGCTCAGTACCTGAGACCTAGTAATGGCTCAATAAATCATATACATGTTAGTAGTTGTGATAATACTTTGTTAATATTGGAAGGGGGTCACTGTAAGGTAATGAGTTCCCCACCAAAGGGAATTTCCTGAAAATAGATGACCACATTTCTATGAAGCCATAGAAGAAAAGTGAAGAAATGTGTTTGGCTAGGGTACAAAATATTTTGAATCAGAACCATTTTATCAGACTATAAATTTTTAAAACACTTAAATTTTTAGGACCTTTAGAGTATGTTTGTTTATTCTTTACTTCCTCATCCCTGAGTATCACCCATTCTTTGCCTAGGCTCAGAAATGGAGTGACACCCACTAATGGGTTATGGCCAGTGATGTCTCTTGACTAAATACACCCCCCTACCCAAGCACAGACTGTGTTCTTTTATGTTGATATGCTCACTGCATAAATATCTATGCCAAAATATCTGTTTGTTAAGGTCAAGTTAATGTGTTAGCCTTGACTTTGGGTTTGGACTAAGGTGTATTCAGGTCTTCTCTATTCCCTATGACTGAGGAATTGGGGATTATGGATTCCTTACCAGCCTATGAAATCCTCAAGTGGAAACGTTCATCATTAGGATGGCCTGGTTCATTAATATGCCACATGTGTAGCTGCTTTTGAACACAAAATTATATACAATGAATCTTGTTCTACATTTATTTGCTTGCACTCCTATTTTATGTCTTTTAACCCAAGAGTGAGCTAGTGTGTGGCTGTGCTGTTAATAAGGAATGAGGTTCATAAGTGACTTCAGAGCAAGTTTGCAGTGATTTGAATACATGGGAGGAGTATTTTCAATTCTTAGAAGTGGAAGTTACACCACACTGAAGGTGACTGCTTAGTCACAGACCACCAGGCAACTTGTCTAAAAAGAGTAGTTCCTTGGACATCTTGCTCTCTGGAATCATCCGGAGCTTTGTTTTAAAATGTTCAGTTTTTATTTCAGACTTTTGAGCACCATGGAACATGTTCAGGTATAGAAGTGCTCTACAGTATGACATCTGCCTTTTCCATTCTTAACTCCTTTGCATGCACTTAATACTATTTAGACAGATAGACTGCCTGGCTTTGTATTACCTCATTTCTGTGTATTGCAATCCTACCCATGTCTAAGACCTAACTTAATTTTCTCCTTTCTCCAGAAAACCTTCTTCAACAAAAACCCCAAAACTTCTTCAAAGGAAACGCCCATCAGAAATAATCTCTCCTTCCTTGAAAATTACATAGGACTGTATTTGTATCTTTCTAATAACCCCACAGTCTAATTTCCATCACTGTTATTGTTATGTATGTGTCACTGGAACAACTGACATAGTCCGAAGAACTGGCCTCCTGCATTAAATCAAGCGCCTCTCCAGTCGTTTCTCGACATTGCAAACAGAGCAATCTTTTAAAATGAAAAATCTCAACATGTTGCATCCTCCCATAAAACTGTTCAAGTACTTCTTATTGTACTTATTATAAAGCTTGAACTCTTTAACATGGCCTTTAAGTCCCAGCAAGATCAGGCCCCTGCCTGCCTCTCTAACCTCACCTTATACCAGTTTCTCTACCTTGTTTTCTTAAATATCCTTGGCTGTCTCCTGCCTCAGGGCCTCTGCACATGTCCTTCTTACTCTCGGAAAATTTCTCCCCACTTCCTCAGTTTCTTCGGTACAAATTCCATTTACCCTACAGTGGTTGACCTCCCCTTTCATTTCCCAGTCTCTGTTGGGCCCATAACTATTCTTTCTCCTTGAGCCCTGCTCTATTCACTGATTGCACTCATTTCTATTTGTAATTATAGTCTTATCTAGTTAATGTTGAGCTCTCCCACTAGGTTGCGAGCTCCTTAAGGATAGACATCATATTTGTTTGTTTTGAACATTATATTCAGCACCTAGGACAGCACCCAAAACAGAGTGCCCCCAAAGCTTTGGTTGAATGAAAATAAATAAATAAATAAAATGATTTTAATAGCTAGTCTGAAATTTCCTCAAGAGCAAAGCCACAGTTTATTCATGCTCTAAACTATTGTGAAGCCTAACGAAGGTTCTGACTCAGTAGACATATAATAAATTATGACTGTGAAGTGAATGAAGGGCGAAAGGGCAGGCAGGTAGATGCAGATGCCCTAAGAAGATGCATTCTGGGGAATGACGGTGCAAGAAATCTGAGGCTGCCTCCTCTTCTTATGACTGACTTCACTTCCCAAGGTTTTTGTTCCCATCCCCAAAGATAAGAAACTCCAATCAAACTCACATCTCTCCCCCTCCAACACCAAAATGAAACAAGCCTTATCCCAGAGCCCAGGAAGAGGGGAAAATATAAATTGAGCTGAGATTCAGAACACCCAGGGGGGGAGGTGGCAGTGAAATACCAATAAACCATATTAATATGCTGAAATCAGGAAGAATAGGTTGAACTCCAACCCAGATTTAATAACTATACGCGAGAGAGTGCAGGAGAAGGCAAGCCTAGGTTTCAGTCAGAATTAAAATGAGATCTGTAATGAAACTGGTAATATAATTATAAACTGTGAAAACTTTTTCCCTTCTCCCTCTTCTTGTACTTAATGGACAGCTTGCTAAGCAATGGCCTGGGGCTGGTTCTGGGAGCTGTGGAGAGCCCCTAGAGTGGATTCTGTTTTGGTTTTTTTTTTTTTCGCCTCAAATCTGTTCATTAGAAAAGTCTAAGTCCACAAAACCATGGAAGGAAAAAATGCTTCAAGCCATTTCTTCCTTAAATAGTAAGTAATCCCCAGGTTAAAAGTGACAAGGGGCTTGAGGGAGAACAAACCCCAGAAAACCATTCTAAGCAGCTGAACATGTTCAAGCTTTTAAAGATATCACAACAGCCATTTCGGTTGTGATCTTTAATGGCACTTTGTGCTACGATGTTAACTTGGCTTCCTGCCAGGATGAATTGTTACTAATTTCCCTTCTTAACAAAAGGTATAACTGAGTTTGACATCCAAATTTGGAGACTAATTTCTGTGTTTTGATAGCACATCAAGTCCAAAAATATATTAGTAGGAACTAGAGGCAGAGGATGGTTGCAGGGGGTAGGGGAATTTAGTTTATTCTCGTTAATAATTCTGCTGTTGTGAGCAGAAGCCCACTTTGACTTTTTGACTAGGAGGAGAGAATAGCAGGTGGGAGCTTTGATGGGATGGAGCTCGGGACTATGGAGTTAGATGTTCCATCATTGTTGGCTTGGTGTTTGCAAAGTGGTGTAGGGTTGAGGCAGTGGTGCAGTGCTGGGACAGAGAAGGTCACATGGTACAGAGGTTAGGTGCATTGATCTGTGTGACCCAGCGGATGTGAGTTCTACTCCCAGTTCTTCTGATTTCTAGTTTTCTGACCTTGGTAATGTTAATTCATCCCCCACTGCTCACTTTTCTCTCCAAAAGCAGTGTTGATATTCCTTGCCTCAACTGAGCGTTAGTGGGGCTGGTGAGTGTGCGTGCACTTGGCCAGCTGTGAGCATAGCTCTGATGATGAGAACATTGTGCTTTTCCCTTTCTGTTTGTTCAGTGTTTTATTATGTTTGAAGACAAAGAGGTTGAGAAGAGGTCTTAGTGGGTATGGCCAGGTAAGAAGAAGGTACAATTTTAGAGAGGCTTAGCTTGGCCCCAAGGAAGAAATTAAATAGTTAAAAATTCATGAATAATATCACCACTTCTTGATTCATATATAGTGCCTGTTTCTTCCCTTCCTTCCTCCCTCCTTCCTGTGGTCAGCAAATATTGCACACCGCCTTCTCTGGGGCATGCTTCGATGCTCAGGGATGCAGATATGGATAAAACACCATCTCTGACCTCCCCCAGTTTGGTGGTAGTAAGACACTACCAAGCAGATGAAATAGGAAACACAGTGTGGTAAGAGTCTTAACGGGGTTTGCAGTGCGTGCTGTGGGAAAATAGGGGACGGGCAGCCAAGTGCCCCAAGGTGGAGATGGGGTGTGGTGCTAAGGAGAGGATGTCTTAAGGAGGTGCTACCTGAGTTGGGTCTTAGAGCCACTGGTGCTTCCCTGGAGGTGGGTGATGGATGACACAGGCTTTCCAGAGGGGTCATGGACACTTTTCACTGCATCCCTATAGACGCTGCTGCTCAAGCCTCCTGGTAATTGTGATAATAACGACACTGTGAATTGGTAACATTTACAGAACGTTGCTAAGTGCCAGGCCCCGTGCTGAGCGCTTTGCAAAGCATTACCTCATTTAATTCTATTACCACCTGTGGTAGATCCGGGCATTTTCCCCATTTTAAATTTAAGGGAAACTAAAGCTGAGGGAGTTTATGTGACCACCTCAGTGTCACACAGGCAGGAACGGGTTGAGCAGAATTATTTCAAATTAGTGGCCACAGGATGTGGTAGACAGAGAATTATTCAATGACAAGATCAGGTTCTACCTCTGCCACAAATTCACCTTGACTTTGGGCAAATCTCTACCTCTCCAGGCTTTTTCCAGGTTTTTTCATTGTAAAATGTGGGAAAGGGAACAAGGTGGTCTTAAAATTCCTCCCTGGCTTAACATTCTAACGGTTGAAAGAGAAATACTGGGGTTCAGAGTCCCTCTTTCCTCATCCCAGTAGGTATGTGGCCTCCGGAGTATTTATGCAGTCGTTCCATTAGCATCCTCAGTCCTCTGCTTTCTGACTCTTGTTTGGGACAGTCTGTGGCTAGGCAGCCCCCGAGCAAGGATCTTGGGAGCAGAGGCAGCTGAGCAAACCTTTTGCAGCCCACAAGTTGCCATTTGAAGAATGCTTAGAAGGATCACAGCCAAGCTTGTGCAGGGACCGCAGGCTCCTGGGGCTGCTGGGATGAAACAGAAAGTGGTGGGGAGCTGGGCCATGGTGGGAAAGATGGTTCTCAGTCTCTAACTCCCAGCTTCAGCTGCTGAGGGACCTTGAACATCCCGGATGCCAGCAAGAGTATGGGAGGGGGAGGATGCATCATATTCAGAAGGAAATGACGAGATGGGAGGAATAATTAAAACCTGTGTATCCCTCCTGCTTCTCTACCTCCCCCTGCTCATTCCTCCCCGCTTCCCCCTCCCCACTCCCGGCCTGTGGTGCCCAGCAGAGCCTTGCTGTTTGGCTTTCCTCCCTAGCCACGCCTCTCAGTTATCTAACCCAAATATATCTGTAGCTGCACATCCTTGTTTTTTTTTTTTTTTTTTTTTTGGCTGCTGTTGGCAACTTCCTGGAGCTCTGCTGAAGTCCCTGGGCATCTCACCCTTACTTGGAATTATTCCCAGAGCCTGGACCACCCCTGAACTTTCCATGTCTTCCCTCCCCTGCTTTCACCCTGATTCTCATTTGGACTTTATCAGTGAATCCATCCATCAAGACCGTCAGCTGACACTGCTGAGTGTCTGCTCAGTGCCAGGACTCATACTCTAGAATTCACTCAGATACTATCTGCACTAAGGGAGTGTGAGGTAGGGGAAAGAACAGGAGATTTAGAAGCAGAAAACCTCCAGTACGAATCTGCACTCCTCCACTTACTAACTATGGATCTTGGATGAGTCACCTCACTTCTCTGAACCATCAATTTCACCATCTATAAAAGTACAGCTCTTCGCCTCTACTTCACAGGGCGTTGATGAGGTTGAAATAGAAAGTGGTATGAAAATATCCTATAACAGGTGCTCAGTAAATGCTAAGCATGCCCTCAAAGGGATTGCACTTGTTATTTAAAGTGATTGGATAGCTGTAAACCAAAAGACAACACTAGAAGGCAGATCATAATCTGGACCAGGCGGGGCATATAGTTAAGAGTCAGCAAAGGCAGAAATAGAGACACAGTTGTAGAGAACAAACGTATGGATACCAAGGGGGGAAAGCGGCGGGGGGGTGGGCGGTGGTGGTGGGATGAATTGGGTGATTGGGATTGACGTGTATACACTGATGTGTATAAAACGGATGACTAATAAGAACCTGCTGTATAAAAAAATAAATACAATTAAATTTAAAAAAAAAAAGAGTCAGCAAGATTGCCAGGGAAGCCTGGTGTTTTCCACTGGACAGATCTGGGTAAAGCTTCAAGGAGCTAGAGGATTTAATTTGCCTTGGATTTGTCCCATCGGAGGAAGCTGGATGGGCAGGGATTGGAAGTGAGACTCTATGCTTTGTTGGAGACGATGAGAGAGAGTGAAGACAAGAAGGGTGACCCTCCAGGCAGGAGGAACAGTAAGAGCAAAGGTGTGGCAGGAGCAGGTAGCATCCAGAGCATCTGCAGCTCTATGGGGCTTGAACGGGACCAAAAAGAGGAGCAGATGAGAAGAGCAAGGGTCTCTGTGTTGGGCTTTTACCTTGGAGGTAGTCGGGGTTCACAAAGCCGCTAAAGGGTTTTAAGCAAGGGAGTATAAGCAAGGTAGTTGCTTAAAAGGCAATGCAGTATGGCAATTCAGAGTTCAGGCTGTAGAGTCCGATGTATCTGGGCTCAACTGCTGGTTCCATGACTTACTAACAGTTATTTGATATTACAAATGTTACGTAACCCTCCGGTGCGTTTCTTAATCTGTGGAGTGGACATAATAATAATAGCTCCCTCTTAGGAAATTTAAATGAGATACTATCTCTCTGGTATTTAGTAGAATGTTTGGCAAGCACTGAACACTGGGTGGTACTTGTTTTTATTGACATCATCATCTTCATCACTCTCTCCGAGTCTAAGCTAGTCTCCCTCTTAAATGATCCTGAACTTTTCTTTTTTGCACTTAGCACATTCACAATTGCTTATTTGATGTCTAATCTGGATAAGAGTCTGAGCTGTAGATTCACACTCCCTGGGTTCAATACCTGGCTCTGATATTTCCTAGCCATGAAGCATTGAGCTAGTTATTTAATTTCTAAGCCCTGGTTTACTCATCTTTGAAAGGGGGGTGATAGCAGTAAACCACCTCAAAGGGCAGTCAAATGATTGTGTATGAAGCACTTGACAAGGGCTCGGCACATAGTTGAGACTTGGGAAACAATACCCCTGATAATGCTACTTTAAACCCCTAAGAGCTAAGATTGTAGCTGTCTTGTTCTCGTGGAGTCTCCAGTACACAGTCAGGGTTCAATACAGATCTGTGGACAGACTGACCACAGTGTAGAAGGTGAGTCTGAGGGCCCAAGACAGAAGGCAAGCAATTTATTAGGGGGCTGTTACATTTAGTCTATATGATAATGTCTGAACAAGGGCATTAGAAGTGAGAGTGAAGATAAGGGAGTCCTATGGAACGAGAGCAAGGAAGCTTAGCAGTTCATTGCAAGGAGGAGCCAAAGAGGGAAAGGAGTCAAAGACTACTTGACATCTGCCTCCTGGGATCCCTTAGAGGCTGGTGACCCCAGACATCAAAATCAGAGTGCTTTTTGCCAAGCTGTGAAGTGCATGAACACCAACAGCAGAGTGCATGGGTTTAAGTCCTAACTCCACCTTCCCTATGATGCTACTTCATCTTCGAAAAAACAGGAATGCTAATGCACCGGGAATCAGACTGGAATCCTGAGGATTAAGTGGTTGTTAAATGCAAGAGCCTGGCCGTGGTAAACACACCCCAAAGCTAGCTATTATTACTATTCTGCTCACACACCAGCTTTCCTACGTGAGATCAAGAATCAGGTGCCCACCTCTTGGTTATGTTTGTAGAAAAGAAGGAAAGAAAAATGTAAGGAACTTTGAAGAACACACGGTCTTAGGACCTTTACAAATCCTACCTGGATGGAAATTATTAGTAAGAGATGTCACTGTGCTCTGTGAGCAAAATTAATTTGCCAGATCTCTGAAGGCTGCGCTCCTGAAGGTTTGAATCATTTGAGTAATATTTCAGGTGAAGTCTCACCACAGTCTTCGGGCCAGGATGGAGAATGGAGAGAGTGATCAGTCCTGGCCCTCACACAGGTGCTGACATGACCGGTGAGTGTGAAGTCTCCGGGGGTGGCCGTTTCCTGAAGAGACTCCAATGCAGCATTAACGTGCCGGGCATGCAGCCTGCCATGGAAGCAGAGGCTGGAAGGGAGGCCCAGGGGCCCAGTGATTGGAGCTGGTGTCACATTTGAAATATGGAAACAATTAACAGTGGCAGCTTCTGCCTCCTCAAGAGAGAACGTAGGTGCAGGGGTGAGGGCACACAGTGGCCATGGGGCACATGGCAAAGCAGCCAGCTTGGCAATTTTCTGAATTGTAGAATGTGAGAGCCAAAACATATTTTCAGCCTTATCTTTTCTCGTTTCCTGTCTCGTTAGCACTCCAGCCAAATGAAATGGCTGTTTCCTGAAGGCCCAGGTTCTCTTTTTTTTTCCTTTACAGCCATTCCTTTCCTGTCATCTAAATCCTCGTTTCCCTCCACTCCACCTAGCTGCTGCTTCCTAGTTCTTAAATGTTCAGCTCAGTTGTGGCCACCTTGACTTTGCACGGGAGACAAGGGCCCCAGCTCTGTGCCTCCAGAGCTCCCTGTTTCATCTTCATCACAACCTTGGTGATGGTCTGTGGTAACTGTCTAGTTATCCTGCAACTGAACCATACACTACTTTCAGGCAGAGTCTCTCTCCTCCACCTTGATAGCCTCCAAATTTTGTCACAGTATCCAACAAGGAGTGGGCACTCTGTATTTTTATTTTTTTCTTTATTTCTCTGTTTTTTTAAAAATTTATTGGAGTATAATTGCATTACAGTGTTGTGTTAGTTTCTGCTGTAGAACAAAGTGAATCAACTATATGTATACATATATCCCCTCCTTCTTGAGCCTCCCTCCCAACCCATCCCCATCCCACCTCTCTAGGTCATCACAGAGCACCGAGGTGAGCTCCCTGTGCTCAGCAGCTTCCCACTAGCTGTCTATTTTACACATGGCAGTGTATATATGTCAGTGCTACTCTCTCAATACATCCCACCCTCCCCTTCCCTCCCTGTGTCCACAATTCCATTCTCTACATCTGCGTCTCTTTTCCTGCCCTGCAAATAGGTTCATCAGTACACTTTTTCTAGATTCCATATATATGCGTTAATATACAATATTTGTTTTTCTCTTTCTCATTTACTTTACTCTGTATGACAGACTCTAGGTTCATCCATATCACTACAAATGACCCAATTTCATTCCTTTTTATGGCTGAGTAATATTCCACTGTATGTGTGTGTATATGTATGTGTGTGTATATATATATATATATATATATATATATATATATATATATATATATATATATATATATATACACACACATATCATATCTTCTTTATCCATTCATCTGTTGATGGACATTTACGTTGCTTCCATGTCCTGGCTATTGTATATAGAGCTGCAATGAACATTGTGGTACATGACTCTTTTTGAATTATGGTTTTCTCAAGGTATATGCCCAGTAGTGGGATTGCTGGGTCATATGGTAGTTCTGTTTTTAGTTTTTTAAGGGACCTCCATACTGTTCTCCAAAGTGGCTATATGCAATTCTCACTGAGGTTGATCTCAAAGGATTCTTAGAGAAGGGAGGGGTTGAGTTGAACATTAAGGGTAGGTTGGGCTTGGCCAGATTCATCAACCCCTTCAAAGAATTTGTTTGAGGAGAGGATGAGACTGGTTTGTGCAAAAGGAAATTGAGCTCAGCTTTTCCCCTTCCGTTATCAATCTGCTGAGTCAGCCCTCAGCAGCTCCCAGTCTCACACCTTCCCCAGCCTCACACCCTCCCCATCCTCACGCTCCCAATAAGATCCGTCTATACAACAAGCACATACTTATGGCATATCGGGTGTTTCAAATACAGTGTGAGACAGCAAATTGGCATTTGGAGCCCTCCAGTCAGCTTTTGAATCTCCATCCTTCTGCCCTCCCAGGATCAAGCTCACTATTAGAATCCAAATTAACATAATATTGGTTAATTATAAAAATAATCAACTAAAAGTCATCAATGTGCCCCTGATGTGGCAGGCAGTGTACCAGGTGTTTTACCTACTATGTCTTAATCTTTCCAGAACCTATTCACTCGTGGAACAAATATTTATTTCATGTTCCTTATGTGTCCTGGAGCATTAGAGATGATGTCTTGGAAAAAAAAAACAACAACAACACACACACACATTATAAAGACCCTGCCTTCATAATGCTTTCATTCTCAGCAGGAGACACACACCAAAGCAAGTTAGCAAAATAATGGAATATGTCGAGGCGATGAAATAAGTGAGAGCTGCTGTGAAAATAATTAAAATGCTGTAAAATAATTAAAACAAAGAGGAGAGTTGGGATGTCATCTCAGATAGGGTGGTCAGAGAGGCCTCTCGAGGAGGTGGCTTTTAAAATGAGATGTGAAGTGAAGAAGAAAGGGTACTTCAGGTAGAGGGAACAGCAAACCCAAAGCCAGTGACAGAGAAGCTGGGACAGGGTCAGCATGGTTGGGTGGATGGGGTGAGGTGGGGTTGCATAGGTGAGCAGGAACCGGGTCTTCTGTGGCATAGGCATTCTTTTGCCTTTCCATCTGATGCTCAGCAAGGTAGAGCTCTCATGAGCATTCCTTTGTTCAGAGGCATTTCCTGTCTGCCCTGACTTTGTATGTTTAAATTAAGCTGGGCCACCCCATTCCTGGCCTGTTACCATTCATGAAAGGTTTCAGCATCCCTGCTCTGGTCACTTCTCCCCCTGACGTATCGCTTCTTCCCTCATTTATTGCCCTCAGTTCAGTTCTTTGTCTGCGTGACTCCTGATATAGTTTTTGCTTCTTTTCCTCTGCCTGTCTCCACGCTGCCCTGAGAACCAGGGACAGATTGACCTCCCTTTGGGACATGCCTCCCAGGTCCATCTCAGACACAGCCCCACTGCCCACTCTGATTCCATGCACGACGGTACCCAGAAACCAGCTCATTTAACCATCCTGACACCCAGTTCCCAGTTCCCAGCTACTACTTGTCACCTCATTATTTGAGGTCCGTAATTTGAGAGGGATTAGAATTTGACTAAGCAACCTGAGTATTTGAAATTTCAAAGGATAAAGGAATTGGTAAGATGGAATTTCAGGCAGTGAATGACGATTATTATTATTTTTTTTTTTTTTAAAGAATTTGCCCCCATCTCCCATTCATTTAAGTCTGCTTTTCAAAATCCTTCTCCGTTGCCATAGAAGATGCTACTTGGGGAATCTCAGGGCACTTTCCCGTAATGGAAATGAGAAAGTCGAAAAGAAACACACCAGCAAATAATGTTCCTTTTTGCCCTGGGATACTGTTCGTGATTATTTCTCAGAAGTGATCTTTAATTGTTTCATCTAAAGAGTATGCGTCTTCTTTCCTCTGACTCTCTTCCTAGAGGCTTGTGAATTAGATCCAGCTATTAGTAGCACTTACTAATTTCCTCTGAGTCTTGCTGGCTGAAACGCTGGGCTTGAAACAACTTTTAATTTTGTTTTTAATTAAATTTCAGTTGTTTCAAATCACTCACTTTGAATGTCCTTTCTTTGCAGCCCTCAGAAGCAACAGGAGCTGTGTGTTCTTGTTGATACACACACACAGTCTGGTGTGCATGTACCCATGGCCTGGCTAATGAGTGACTCCTGGCTGAGGCCCAGAGCAAGAGCAGGCAATTAAGAAAATAGAAATGAGTCCCAGAATGAGCCTTTGTTTACCCTGTTATATTCAAAGCTTAAGCACGAGTCTCTGTTATTGTGTTTGTTTTTGCCAAACTGTATTTGAACAAGGCAACATTCCCTTGTATTTCACAATAGGGTTATCACATATATGTAAGTAAAAAATAGTATAAGAATAGCTAACACTTATTAAGCATTTATTATGTGCTTTAAGGACTTTATGTAGATGACCTCATTTACATTAAAAGTGAGTAATTTAAAACAATGGAAATTTAATTTACATATATTACCTCCCACATTCCTATGAGATTCTCATCCACAGTTTTATAGCTGAGGAACCAAGGCCCATTCAACTGGATCATTATCTCTGGGTTAGTGCGTGGCTGGGCTGGAACAAAAACACGGGCCGCCTGACTCCACGGTCCAGCTCTTAAACACGGCACTGGACTCTCCGTCTATAAAAAAACAGGGGGCTTCCCTGGTGGTGCAGTGGTTGAGAATCTGCCTGCCAGTGCAGCGGACGCGGGTTCGAGCCCTGGTCTGGGAAGATTCCACATGCCGCGGAGCAACTAGGCCTGTGAGCCACAATCGCTGAGCCTGCGCGTCTGGAGCCTGTGCTCCACAACAAGAGAGACCGCAATAGTGAGAGGCCTGCGCACTGCGATGAAGAGTGGCCCCCACTTGCCGCAACTAGAGAAAGCCCTCGCACAGAAATGAAGACCCAACACAGCCATAAATAAATAAATAAAATTTTAAAGAAACGGGAAAGGCCTCATCATCTGAATGAACTTAACAACAAAAAATAGAGAAAATTGACTAGTTCTTTGCAAAAGTGAAATTATGTTAGTGTCTATTTGGTCTGTTACGTGGCCTCCGGTAAAGCCCGATCCTGTTGTGTAAATTGTAAACCGCACTGTGGGGTTGAGTTCAGATCCACAGAATCCTAGTTTGGGTATTTAACTGTGCTCTTTCAGATACTTAGCACCACAGAAAGGACAATTGAGTTTGAAAGCAAAAGCATAAATACACGCCAAATCTTACACATCCCCTAGTTTAGCTAACATCATTTGCTTTACTGCTGGTTCCAACCGAAAATATTTAGAACCCAATGATTTTCCATCTCAGAACTTAACGTACTTTATATATTTTTTTTTTTTTGCAAGAAACATTATTTAACTGATATCACCACTTTCCCTTCTCCTCCCCAAATACACACACACACAGCCTGCTGGGTACTCACAGCAGCTCCTTTCTTTCTCTGCAGCACTCCTTATTTGTAATCCTGTACGTGTTGGTGCATTTACTTGTTTAATGCTCATTTCCTTGTACATTCGCTGCAGCCAAGTGCTGTAGTGCTGTGTCTTTTGTGTTCCCTGCTGAATACCCAGTTCTTCCAACCAGGCCTGGCATATGTATGGCACTCAATAAACATTTGTCAACTATGTGAATAAATATGTTCAGACTTAAACTCAGTAACCAGACTGCTGAGAAGTAAAGTGACAGTTAGATGAAGCACAGGAATGAGGAAATGAGGAAACCGAGTCCCAAAGAAGGTAATAGGTTTGCCCAAGCTCACACAGCTGCTGAACAAGATCTGTCTGACTCCAGAAGCTCTAATATCTCTTGCTGTGAGGATCAAGTGAGATATTGCACGTGAAGGTGTCAGACAGTGTCTTAAGTGCTGAACAAACCTTGCCTATTACTAAGGCTCATTAGTGAGTCTCCGGTGAAATTTGAAGCACTACTGGAGAACGTAGGGGAAAAACTGTGTGGTCGCCTTCTTTTGTTCCATTTGATAACATCTAAGGTGGTGTTCTTCAAAGAGCTGAAAGCACCATTTGTCACTTCGTCCATCCGTCCATCCGTCCATCCATCCATCCAAAATGTTTACCGATTACCTGCTAAGTGCCAAACACTGTGCTAAGGAACCATAATTTGAAGATGAGTTAGATATGGATTGTCCCTCCGAAAGCTCAGTCTCTTCCAAGGTAGATAAGACATCAACTTGCCCAAATCTTGCCACGTGGGGGATACTCAGTAAGTTTGTGCTGAACTCAAATCCTTTAATAGTGACAATCGTGTAAGGAGAGAGGTTCATATGCAAGGCCATTGGGGCAGAAGAAGGACAGGCCACTTCCAGGTAAGAGGACCAGGGAGGACAAATTGCCTTTGACTGGGACCCGGAGGACAGGCGTGGTTAGGAGGATGCTCCAGGATATGGGAACAACCTGCGCAGAGACAAAAGGATGGATGGGCTCGAAAGGACATGCCTGGGAGGGAGGAGCAGAACCATGTAGTCAGTTGCTGCCTTTTTTATCCAGTGCCTCTCCTAGTCCAAGGGAGAGAGGACAATATTCCTTAGTTGCCAGGGACAACAAAAATAAATAGCAGGCACATTTGGTCACCAACTATGTGTTTGACTCAATACTATAAATATATGTATATGTGTATGTGTGTGTATGTGTGTATTTTATTCTTTATTTCTCCCCAAACCTTCTGAAGTTGTTGGTATACTAGCAGCAGCAGTAGTAGTAGTAGTAGTAGTAGTAGTAATAGTAGCAGCAGCAGCAGCAGTACTCTTATTATTAAAGTAATACAGGAGTGATTGTAGTAAATATTAAATATGCACTCATTCATATTGCTAGTCCTAGTCTGTTGGGTTGATGACTCTCTCGGTGTATATTCTTCCAGAATTTTTGCTACTCCTACACTGGCACAAATACATACGTATACACACATGCGTGAACACACACACACACACACCCTGAATTGCTGCTTGTTTGTTTGTTTCAAACCTGAGATAAGATCCTACATATTCTTAGGCAACTTGCTTTCCTCATCAGCCATGGACATCTCAGTATGGTATGTGGAGTATATGATAGGTATTATTGTCCCCATTTTATAGAAGAGGAGCCAGAACTTTCCTGGTGGCGCAGTGGTTAAGAATCCGCCTGCCAATGCAGGGGACACAGGTTCGATCCCTGGTCCAGGAAGGTCCCACATGCTGATGCGCAACTAAGCCCGAGAGCCACAACTACTGAGCCCGTGTGCCACAACTACTGAAGCCTGTGCACCTAGAGCCCGTGCTCTGCAACAAAGAGAAGCCACCGCAATGAGAAGCCTGCGCACCACAACGAAGAGTAGCCCCCGCTTGCTGCAACTAGAGAAAGCCCATGCGCAGCAACGAAGACCCAACGCAGCCATAAATAAATGGATGAATGAATGAATGAATGAATGAAGAGGAGCCCTCAAAGTCAGATAATGGGCATAAAGTTCATCAGCTGGTAAGTGGCAGGATTGAGGCTCCAACCAGTCCTTTCTGATTTCAGAGCCTGGCTCCCTTAAGCTACACGCCCTGAGAACAGAATGAAAGAACTCATCCTTCACATGCCATGTACCAGAAATGTGGATCTCAGTCATCCTATATCCTGTTTGAGCCTCAAGACCTTCATTTGGTCCTCAAATAAAAATCTTACCCTTTCTCTCCTCACCTTTCCCAGAATTCATAGTAGGCTCGGCTGGCGCGGGGCTGGTGGCTGTGGACGCCGCAGTGAGCCTAAGCTGAGCCTCCTTTGTTATGTTGCTCCAGGTACCAGTATTCTGCATTTAAGCAGCTGTTCTCATCTGTGCCAGACGGGGAAATCTGTTTCATCAACATGACTGTTGAAACCTCTGATTTTTGGAAGCCTTGCCCCATGTACTCCTTTGTAGCATCATAAAACAATTAAATTTAGGCTTAGCATTAATTTGAATTATTGTCCGGTTTCCAGAAAATATCTTCTGGAAATGTCAAGAGGAGGTATTACATGTCTTTGGAGATATTAAGTATTGAATTACAGTATTATGTCACTTTCCCCCTGCCATTTCTCTCTCTCTCGTTCACACACACTCTCAGCATGGTCTGATTTATGTTTCAGGCACCACCGTGAGAAACTCAGTACTTAGGGAAATAACCAGAGATGAATATTGACGTAGGCCAAACACACACACACACACACACACATCTTAGTAGTGTGGATTGGTTTTCCTCAAAGTAAGAAGAATGGGAGGCAACCTGGTGTTACAGACAGAGCTCTAGACTCAGAGACGGGTGGACTGAGCTCTGATTTGGAATCATCAGCTTCTTAGCTGTGCAGTTTAAAACATGTACCTTTGACATCCTTCAGCTTCAGTTTCCTTGTCTGTAAAATGGGGGTAAAAGTAACATTTGCCCTCCAGAGTTATTTCTAGGATCAATTAGATTAATAGCAGCAGCAGTAATAAAAACTTCCATTTGATAAGTGAGGTACACAGAGTCACATATGATATTCCTTCAAATGCTTCAAGGTAAATATTATTCATCCTCTTTTAGATGAGGAAGCTGAGGAAAGGAATATTAAGCAGATGCCAAGGTCATTCAAATAAAAAATGGTAAGGACACTTTTTGAATCCAGGTTTCCCAATTCCAAGGTCTGTGCTTTTCCCACTGAATTCAAAAGAGAAGAGAATAGAAGGTAAGAGATCTAGAGAGAAAGGAACGCACACACACGTACATACATGCATGCACGCATGCACGCACGCACGCAATGACAGACACACAAAAGCAGGCAGGTGCCTGGACCTAATTTGGTCGGTTGGCATTGAACCCACGGTGTGGCAATGAAACAGATCCGGGAGGAATTGCTAATATGGTTATTCTTAGTGCTCACAGTTGTGAGTCGTCCTTGCCAAACAGGCCCTGACGTTTGTGCAGATTGCTTGGGAAAGGCAAAAAGAAGCGTATTTCATAGAAAAGGGTGGACCAGAAGAAGGGGGGATGGGGCAAGGAACGTAGTTAAGCTGCTGGATCTAGAAAATCACAGGGCACATTCATGCATTTGTTAATTCAGCCAGCCAGTCATGTCCCAGCCACAAATTTTGTATTTTCATTACAAATTTATTGAACCTAATAGGTGCCAGGCATTTCTCCAGGGCCTCTACAATGTTACCTCACTCCTGCAACATATTTTTTTTTAAATTTTTATTGGCGTATAGTTGATTTACAATGTTGTGTTAGTTTCTGTTCAACAAAGTGAATCAGTTATAAATATATATATATCCACTCTTTTAAAAATTCTTCTCCCATATAGGTCATTACAGAGTACTGAGTAGAGTTCCTGCAACATATCTTAAAATAGTATCCCTTGTTCCTGCCCTAGCCAGCTTGCCCCTGGAAATTGTGAAAATCAGAGATGCTGCTGAGATAAGCCATGAATCCACACAGGGGAAATGACCATTCTTGGGTAGACAGGGTAAAGGTTTTCTTCTTTTAAATGAAGCTATTGTCTGACTGTTGCCCAGGCAGGGCCGCCATGTTGCACAGCTCCAGGAGCAACATCTAAATAGGGTACAGTTATTCACAGAATTATCTGTGTCTGTGTATGTACACATACGCAAGCATATATACATAGGCACACTCAATTGTCCAATTATATTGTATATACGAAATATACAATAATATATATACCATGTATGGTATATATGGATAGACATATGATTATGCATAGCATGAATTTTTTTTTTTTTTTGCTATGTAAATTTTGTCCCCTGGAATAGTACAACTCAGAGGCCCTAGCCAGGCACAGTCCTGTTCTTAGGCAACTCAAGTGTTTTTCATTTAATGGTCATAGAACCTCTGTGAAATAACTGTTCCCTTTGTACAGATGTGGAAATTGAGGAGGCTTGCCAAGATTAAGTGATTTGTTCCAGGGTCACACAGTTACTCAGTGGCTGGGCTAGGATTTGGTCCATGCTTGTTTGACTCCAAAATCCAGACCTCTGACTCCCATTCAAGTTCATGTCTTATGTGAGCAACTGACAGAGAGGGAAGTTTTTCAATATTAGTCAGACCTAAAGGATCTTTGAGTTTTAGGAGCAACTGTCCACCACGTTCATTCAAGAAGCACTTATCTTATTGGATCAAAAAGAAATCCAACATTGAGATTGGTTTTGATGCATAAATTCCCAATGAATTAATGAAGAATTTTTTTTTGTTTTAAAGAAAGGAAGAAAAGATAAGCAAATTGTTAAATTAAAAGTAAATAGCTGCTTTTAATCTTTAACCACAATTCTTCTTTAAAATTTTAAGTAACAAAGAAAAACGGGAAGCATTTTATGACTTTGTTCTTCTCCCCTGCTGCCTAGCTTGATACCAAATTGTTACATCTCTGGGGAGAAAAATAATTTTTTGAAATTTCAACACTTTAAACCTCTTTTGTTCAGACTGAAACACCCCTAACTCAACTTTGAAGCAAGAGCAAGGATACATAAAGGCTTGTGGAATTCTGTGGCAATCTGTTTTAGCTAGACTTTGATCACAATTTGAGGTGGGAAAGATAGAAAGCATAGAAACACAATTGCCTGGAGGAAATATGGGTCTGGCACTACAGGGAAACCTCTATTTGGGGAGAGGGAGCAAGGCTTTGAAACAGCTTTATTTGGAAATAACTCTTTTGCTAACCTGGAACACCAGTGGCCTGTCTATAGCCATGCTTCCTTTTCTGGGACATCTAGTGATGGATTCTTCAATGTTTCTTCTATGACATGGACCTCGCAAGGGTATTAGCATTTCATCTTCCCATCGCAGGATCTCTAGCCTCATGACAACTTACTTTCATGGAATCTATTCTTTTTTAATTTAATTTTTTATTGAAGTGTAGTTAATTTACAATGTTGTGTTAGTTTCAAGTGTACAGCAAAGTGATTCAGATACATGTATATATCAGAATATATATATATATTCTTTTTCAGATTCTTTTCCATTAAAAGTTATTACAAGATACTGAGTATGGTTCCCTGTGCTATACAGTAGGCCCTTGTTTTTGCCTATTTTATATGTAGTAGTGTGTATATGTTAATCCTAAAATGCTAATTTATCTCTCTTCCCCACCCGCCCCCACTATCCTCTTTGGTAACCATAAGTTTGTTTTCTATGTCTGTTGAGTCTATTTCTGTTTTGTAAATAAGCTCATTTGAATCATTTTTTTTAAGATCCCACATATAAGTGATATCATATGATATTTCTCTGTCTGACTTACTTCACTTAATATGGTAATCTCTAGGTCCGTCCATGTTGCTGAAAATGGCATTATTTCATTCTTTTTTTATAGACGTTCCTTAAAAAAACTAAAAATAGGGTTACCATATGACTCTGCAATCTCATCCCTGGGCATATATCCAGAGAAAACTCTAATTCAAAAAGACACATGCACCCCAATGTTCATTGCAGCACTATTTACAATAGCCAAGACATGGAAGGAACTTAAATGTCCATGGACAGACGAATGGATAAAGAAGATGTGGTGTGTATATACAGTATAATACTCAGCAATGGGATTTATTCTTGATCGTCATTGTGAAATCCTAGAACAAACACTGAGCTAGAAGTCACAGCACTCGGGTTCTGGTCCAGCCTCAACACTTTCCAGCTCTGTTGCCTTGGGAAATTCAGTTCCCCTCTTTGACCCTCACCTCCCTCACGGTGCTAAGAGGCTGGGAGTCGTAAAATCTAGGTTTTAGTTATAGACATTTCACTAATCCCAGTGGGATCTGGGGCACAGCTCTCTCCTTCCTTAGCCCTCAGTTTCTTTACTTCTAAAAGAAGAGGGTCTCCCTGGAGCATCCATTCTCAGTGAGGACAGTAATACTTCCAAAGGGATGAAATTGATTCTTGGGAAGTAGGGGGAGGGGGGCACAAAAAATCTTACTCCTTTTATGTACAACAAAAGCACAGTACATAAACAGATATACAGTATATCTGTGGTATTAAAAGTTTATGGGTGGGGGAGTGATTAGGGGAAAAAGGTCTAAAAAGGTTCTTTCATGTGTGATAATAAAAAAAATTAAAAGTCGAGAGGGACTTCCCTGGCGGTCCAGTGGTTAAGACTCCGCGCTCCCAATGCAGTGAGTACAGGTTCGGGTTTGAACCCTGGTCAGGGAGCTAAGATCCCACAAGCCATGTGGCATGGCCATACACACACACACACACACACACACACACACACACACACACAAATTGAGAAACTCTGGAGTAGAGGAACTCAGAGTTTTCTAACAGTTTAGAATTAAACCTGTAACTTAGCATCATACAGTTCTGATCTATTATATGATTGTTCCAAGAAAATTCTGATCTTAACCAAGTTTCTATCTTCCTTAGACCTTAAAAAACAGTATTTTCATGTACAATAAACAAAAGGAAAGAGGTAACCCTCTTTCAGTTAGCCACTGGACTATCGTAGCGTTTTCTTAGTGTCTTTCTTCTCCTTGTCGTATGTATCTCATTCACATACTTCAGCAAGATTATATATTCATTGCAGCCAAGCCGCCATTCCCTCTGCCCATCCAGTGGTGGTGGGAGTACTTGGAACCAGGTCAGAGAGCAGACTGGGCACCTGTGGAATGAATGAAAATAGCTTAGTTCAGATGAGGGTTTTTATCCTACACTTCACTAACCCCCAAGGGGTCCATGGATAGAACTCTATTTCAGTTACTGGTTTCCTTTGTAATACTATGCATTAAGTTTTATACATTTCAAAACTTTCTTCTGAGAAGTGATCCACGGGGACCAATGACACAAAATAAAGGTTAATAAATGGAGCAAATGGCAGGCTTAAGAGATAGTTGCTGTCAAAAAAGAAGTAATACATCAGTTTGCTAGGGCTGCCATAACAAAGTACTGCAGACTATGCGGCTTAAACAACAGACGTTTATTTCCTCACAGTTCTGGAGGCTGGAAGTCTGAGATCAAGGTGTTGGCAGGGTTTCTTTTGAGGACCCCTCTCCTTGGCTTGTCGATGGCTATCTTATGGCCATCTTCTCCTTGGTCTTCACATGGTCTTCCCTCTGTGTGTGCTTGTATCCTAATCGCTTCTTCATGGAAGGACATCAGCCGTATTGGACCCACCCTGATGACTGCATTTAACCGTAATTACCTCTTAAAAGATCCTTTCAACAAGTACAGTCATATTCTGAGGTACTGGGCATTAGGATTTCAACAAATGAATTTTGGGGTGGACACAAGTCAACCCATAACAGATTGAGAGAGTACAGAGAAATAGGTTGAAGTTGATCCAAGGAAAAAAGAAAGAAATGGCAGAAGGGAAAAGAGCTGGAAGGAGAAAGTCAGGTTAAGGCATCGAGGTAAGTGGCAGATTCCTCTCTCAGAGATGTCTATAAGAGAACCACCCCCCAACCCTGCGACCCTAGAGAGCCGTTGCTCTCTCCCAGAGGCTGAGCACCTCCAGCTACCCACACTGGTTCTGCTCCCTCTCCCAAACCCTCAAACTCTTGTTTTTAACCTTGTTTTCGCAGAGTTTGATCACTCCTTAAACAGTGTTCAGTCAATGGCTGGTGGTAGAATGTATTCATTCTACATTCTGTGGGGCTCTGTGGATTGGGGGGTTGGGGGGAGAGGTAGGAGTGGGTGCATTCTTCAGGGGTCTATTGGGCTGAAGGTAGATGTGCTCCTTATTTCTGCTTCATCACACTTTGTTTTTCCTCCTGTGTCCCGGAAAGATGTTTCTCCCAGGTCCCACTCAGATGGGATCCTCATGGGGAAACATGATGTAACAGAAAGAAGGAAGCCTGTAATTATTTTGCACCCAAAGAAAGAGGGAACAGAAGAGAGAGCAGAATACGTTGGGCTAAAAAAATTCCCTGAGCTTCCTATGTGAAGACCATCTTTCAGCCATACAATCCTTCCCTCCTCTGCTCCCCATTCACCACTGTGACCAGAGCCTTCTTTTGAAATTTTCTATCCATGGTTTCATGGTGTCATGATTTGAGGTGTAATGAAAGAGATTTGCACGGCTGTCTGGCTCTCCAGGCGGTTTTGTCTGATGCTACCTCCTTCCGTGGTATTTTTAGTTCTCATCTGTAGCTCTCTGTGTCTTTGGGGGCTGACGTGCCTCTGGCTTTTCCGACTCCACTACGGAGTGTCCTGAGCTCCCCAGCTCACCCCGATCTATGCCACACAGTTACAGAAGCAGGCTTATAATCAATGTAATTGAAGATCAGAGTTAATGAGTACCTCCGTGCCCAGGCGGTCCCCTGAGCAACGCCGCACTTCAGATGCAAAATAAGGAAACGATTGGGCTGAACTGAAAATCCATTTGGCTAATTAGATGATGTATATTCCCACAGCCAGTGAGAGAAAAATATGTATATATTTTAAAATAAGGAAACATGACATTTTGAAGTTGAGATTTTGGCAAAGATTCATTCCGGAGTCATTGCACTCTGAGGAAATTGACTTGAGCACAAAAGAAGACTCTCAGAGCACCCAGAAAAAGGGAATGCATTTGATCCAAAGTCAAGAAAATAAAACAGGGGTCCGCTGGAAAACTAGAGATATATGACACACATGGAATAAGGCATTTTTATTCCTTTCCTGTGTAAATATTTATTCTCGAAGTACTGGTAGAATTTACCCAGGGAGAACTGCTTGCTACTCTTTGGCTTATAACACTTTCTCTCTCCCTTCCCCCATCCTCATTCAACACACACGTGCACACATACACAACACACACACACATCTTCTGAACCTCCACTATACTCTAAGCACGGTGGTGATAGCACAGTTACATAAGGCACGGTCTTTGCCTTCAAGAAATACACAATCTAGATGGGAGAGTAAGAAAAAGGGGATTAGAACCACTCATGCTTTGCCTTAGATTTGCCACTTTGAACTTCCTTCCTTCCTTCCTGGACTACAAGTTTTCAGTGGACGGACACCATGTTTTGCTCATCCAGAGCATAGGAACAGGGCATGGCACATAGTAGGCGCTTTATTTGTTAAATGAACAAATGTATGAATGAATGGATGAATCTATAACAGGGCATATATAGCTGTTAGTTGAGTGGAATACCTTGTACGTATTAGAGAGATTAAGAGGCATATGAGCCAGGTCTGAAGCCGAGGCTTAAGGGGCAAATTCCGCCTCAGCTTTCGCCTAGTTTGTTGTTCTTTTTTGCATTCTTCAAGGTCTAGCTTAAAGATCGACTCTTTTAATGATTCCTCTCCGATCCCCCTTTTTCCTTCCCCTTATATCCACTTAATGCCCATCCCTTTCAGGCAGTTCTTACAACACTCTAGGTTGTATTATATCTACCTGTGCATACGTTTGATCTCCCTCATTATTCTACACATTTCTTGATGGAGTCACTCTGTTTTTCAATCTTTATGTCTATTTCTTACTCAAGGAACAGTTTAATAACTGTTGGCTGAATGAACACATGGCTTAAGCCTTGATTAGATTTTGCAGTTACTTCCTTTCACTCTCTGATGTGGCAGCTCCCTGCCACACACCTTTGCCCATTCACACGGAATCTCTCTGGCATCTCTAATCATCCACATCACAAGCCCATGGGGTGAACAAGAGCTCAGGAGCCACGATAGCAAAGTTCAAGTTTTGCTTTGGAACTAGGGAGACTCTGAAGGGCTAGTCTTGTGTTCTGGCTCCCACAGGCTGAAAAAAACTAAACTTTGGGATCATTGAGGAAGCATTTCTACTTCCCCATTCCATCATAAAGTAAGCTGAACTTTCCTCTAGTCAAGCATGGAACTTTGATTTCATTATTTCATTCAACAGATAGTCACCAAGCTCCTAGTATGCGCAAAGCCTTTTTACTGAGAGCTGGATTGAAACGGAGTAATGAACAAATCATGACTTCTTCCCTGCAGGAGATCACAACCTATCAGAGAAAGCAAAAGCCCTTCAACACTATAGGAACACACTGAAGGGGGATGCACAGACTCCCAGAGGAGGAGTAGAAAGACCAAGGAAGGCAACTCTGCCTGATACCCAACCAAAGCTCCAATTCTCAAGACAGTCTGGAATAATGGGCAGGTCCCAGCTTTGAATGCTGAAAAACCTGGGTTCAGTTTCCACTTGGGCCACTTACTAGTTGTGCAAGTTTGGCTAAGTCAACATCTCTCTGAACTTCATTTTGTCCTTCTGTAAAAGCAGGGACATACCTGTGCTGCAAGGCTCTAGTAAGGATTAAGTGAGCATTCATCCCAGGATCTGGACCAGAGAGTGCGTTCAAAGGATGGTAACTTCCCTGTGTCATTAAACCAACAGTACACCTTGGCGTAGTGTCTTTTCAAAGAAGCTGAGGATAACCTGCTCTTGAGTGAGTCACTTCCAATGAGAATCACATTTCTCATGTTTGAAAAGATCTGTTAACCAGTATTGCATTCAGAGCTTCCAAGCTCATAAGAAATCCAAATAGTAATCAAAATAGCTCCAGCAAGTTGAGATTCCCCCATGTGCCAGGGACTTCACGTACTATAGTGGATGTTGTAATGCTGCTTCCAAATCTCTCATTAGAACAGGGGCACTCATTCCCCTAGCCGCCTGGAATGTTGACGGTTGACCACTCTCTCTGAGTCTTCCTTGGAGAAAAGCCCTCCATTAAAAGGGACCACTTCATCCAAGTTTATGTCCCTTCCCCAGGGATGTCTTACAGCCTATGACTGGCTATGGGGATATGAAGACCTGACACCCTTATCTTGATTTGGAACAACTCTGAAGGACCATCTCAGTTCCAGGGCTTCCCGTGGGATCATCTGAGCGCTTTGCTACAACGGCATGGCGATCTACCTTCTCCCTCTGCCCAGTCCCACTTTGCTCATGCCCTCACAAGAGAACACCCCAAAAAACCTCCTGCATGCCAGTCTCTGCCATTGAGTCTGATTTCTGGTGAACCTGACCTAAGACAAATGTGTTGTCTCATTAAATCTTTATCTTTTTTTAACCCTGTGAAGGGGAAATCGGTATCCACAGCTTTCATAGGATATAACTGAGGATTTGTTTTCTTGTCCGTTTACAGAGCTGGTGGGTAGCGGAGTAAAGATCTGAATACATATCTTGCTGACTCTATTCTCTTTATCCCTGTGCTGTGTAGCTTTCCTAAAGTAGTGGGATTAGCCAAACTCAGCCCTGGGACATAATTCAATATCCATCCCTCAGTCTTTAGTGAGAATAAATACAAGAATTATCCACTTAAACAGCATGACTGTGCTTTTTAAAAGAAAAATCTGTAGTTGATACTGACGTTCGGTGCCTTGCACAAGGACCCATGTGACATGTTTCTGCTCGGGCTTAGTTCCAGAGGGGAAAATATGGCTTTGGAGATCGATTTGCATATCTCCCCTTGCCAGAAATTTAAAATATGGAATCCAACAGACTTCTTCTTTTTTTGCTTTAGCTGCCAAGGATTTTAAGGCCAACTTCAAATGTGGTCATTTCCTTTTCTCCCAGCCCGATGCTATCTACTCCTAATGCTTTTCATGTAGAGTCCTCTTTCATCCTCACCAAAACCATATTGTCCGCTGTGCTTTTATTTAGGAACTCATTCTATACGATGATATAAATCATAACATGTGTATGACTTAGAGAAGATAACATTGCCTGCCATGCCCATATCCTTTCCAGGGAATCTTAGATCCTCAGGGCAGCCAGGTAGGGTCTGACGTGGCCCTGCCTCTCTGACCATTGCCCATTGGACCACAGCTGGGTACCAGAGGCAAGACGAACCCGACCATTGCTTAGCCAGCAGGGTCTGATGGGACCTGACAGAGAGGTTGCTGCCAAACCCACAGGATGTCTATTAATTGAGTCCCTCTTTGGAAAATTTAAATTGCATACATGGAAAGATTTTGTTGCTTGATAGTGAGGTAGAGAGAAGCAGATGTAGGGAGAGAAGCCAAGTCATGCTAATTTTGAAACAATTTAAGATCTCCTTCTGCTGAGGTCTCTAGATCTGCCATAAATCTAGAACCACTCGCCAAGTCCAGCTTTGTGAAACCTGGTCCTATTTGACCTCTTTTTCCCCCCATTTCCCTCTGTGAAATTCTACCTTCACTATATTCCTACATATATACACTCACCATTTACACCCAATATGCGGCCACCCTCAGTGGGCTTCTGCTCCTTGACCCCAAAGAATATATGTAATATATATATGTGTATATATGTATGTAACCCATATATGACTGTGTAAGTGTGTATGCGTGTGTGTGGGGGGGGGTCTTTTGTTTGGCCTACACAAGCTTTCAAGAACAAATGTAAACCATCATTTCCAAATTGGTTGATTACAATAAAAATCTAAATTTTCAGCCTCCCCTGATGAAAACCTGAAGTCCTTGCACCACTTACCTTTAGACCCATTTGGCAAGAGCTGGCTAGAGCTGAGTTGCAGCTGCTCCATTTTGACAGAGCCTGTACTACCCAGTTCACCCCAAACTCCATCTTTCCTTATTATATCCCAACATTAAGGCATCTTCCATTGCATGAGTGCTGCTTTTCTTTTAGAGGTGCTACAGATTTCTTTGACTCCATCTCTCTCTCTCTCTTTCTTTCTTTCTTTCTCACCCTCTCTTTCTCTATCTCTCATACAATAAAACAAAACAAAATGCAACCTAGGCCAGGGGGCCAGGACGCTATTTCCCTTATGCTCAGCCAGTGGCTCCGAGGAATATAATCTGCCTTCCCCCTGTGGGGTATTAGTGACCCCTGTTCCAAGGGGGATGCCTGGGTGACAGAAACAAAAGCTTTTTTTATATTTTAAATTTGAATATTTAATCATTCTTTACTAGGACAAATGAGGCACTGGCTAAGCACTTTATCTACATTAATTTATTTCATTTTCACAACAGTGAGGTGGGTTCTGTTACTATTCCTATTTACAGATGATGTAGCCAAGGCCCAGAGGCATTGAGTGACTTGTCCAAAGCCCATGGCTGGTAAAGGTGGATCCAGGATTTGAACCCAAGTCTCTCTCAGTCCTAAGGGCCTGACTTTTAAGCACTAGGCTGAACTGCCTCTCATGTCTGACTTGCCTGTCTCCATTGGCTGCTGACACCATGACTGGCACATTGTAGATGCTCTGTGAATGTGTGTAGCTAAGCGAGAGCAGAGGACCTGGGGTGGCGGGGCGGATGGCTTGTATGCACCTGTCTCTGTTCCTGCCCTGCAGCATCAGTGGCAAGACACCTGTACCCTAAAATCGTGGAGAAAGTAGCTCTCTCTCTGTTTCCCCACAGGGAGCAGCTTTGTGGTGAGTGAAGGGAGCTACCTGGACGTCTCCGACTGGTTAAACCCGGCCAAGCTGTCCCTGTATTACCAGATCAACGCCACCTCCCCATGGGTGAGGGACCTCTGTGGACAGAGGACCACGGATGCCTGTGAGCAGCTCTGCGACCCAGAAACCGGTGAGCCACGAGCAGGGCTGGGGATAGAGGGAGAGAGGGTGTCGGCTGGAAGATGGTCTGCACTCCTTCTGCCTGAAGAATCATGGCTTCTGAGTGATTGACAAGGGACTTTATGTAAAGGTCCATCAATCCCACTGGTGGTTAAACTATGTGCTGCCATGGCCTGACAACAAAGCAAATTCTTATAAAACCACAGCATCTCAGAAAGGACCACAGAGAACATGTCGTCCAATTTCAGCAAAGCAGAGTGTCTGAATGTCACCAGACGTCCCTGAGCTTAGATCCTATCTATCAATACCTTTTACTAGCTGGGTATTCTTTATCATTTTTTTTCATCTTTATTGAGATATAATTGACATATAACATTGTATAAGTTTAAGGTGTACAATGTGATGATTTAATACACATATAAATGGTTACAGCAATAAGGTTCATTAACACTTCCATCACCTTACTTTTTTTGTGTATGTGGTGATAACATTTAAGATCTACTCTCTTAGGAGTTTCCCACATATAATACCACATGGTTAACTGTTCACCATTCTGTATATTAGATCCCCAGAACTTTTTCACCTTAAATGGGGAGATGTTGGCTATAGGGTACAAACTAACTGGGCATTCTCTGGCAAGATACTTTCTCTCTCTGAGTACTAGAGAATGAAAGTAGCATCTAACTCACAAGCCTGTTGTTAGGATTAAATGAGATAATGTATGGAAATCTCCTAGTATACTCATTTATTCATTCATTTGGCAGATATTTATTGAGTAGCCGGGCACTTTTCTAGGCATTGGTGACATAGCAGTGAACAAAAAAGGCAAAATCTCTGTCCTAATTAAGTTTATATTCTACAGAGACATTAAATTTGCACTGCCTGAGAAGGTAGCCACTAGCCACCTGTGGCTGTTTAAATTTAAGTTAATTAAAATTAAATAAAAGTAAACATTTCCTCAGCCATGTTAGCCACATTTCAAGTGCTCCATAGCTAATGTGTCCAGTGGCTACCTCTTGGAGGACTCGGGACATAACCATCATTGCAGAAAGTTCTGTGGGACAGTGCTGCAATAGGCAAACAGGTAAATGTGGATATACTGTGTCAGGGGATGATAAATGCTGGGGGGAGAGCACGAAGCATAAGGGATGCTGAGCTGGGAGTAGGGGCGGAGTTGTTATTACAGAAAGGATGGTCAGGGAAGGCTTCTCCAAGGTGGTGACATTTGAGCCGGCACTTTAAGATGGAGATGGTGGAAGCCATGCTAACATCTGGGAGGAAAGCATTCTAGGCAGAGAGAATAGCAAGGGACAGCCTCTGCAGCAGGAGCACAGGAAGATCCCATTGATTCAGTACTAGCAGGAAGACCAGTATGGTTGGAGGGGAGAGAGAGAGAAGTTAGGATGCAAACTTGAAAAGAAGCTTGGGAAGGGGGTGGTGATGGGGGGAGGTTGGAAGGCCTTATATAGGAAAAGGACTTTGGATGTTACTCTGAGTGAGATGAGAAGTCATTGGAGGATTCTGAGCAAAGGAGCAACATGATCCGACCTACATTTTAACAGGACCACTCTGACTACTGTGTGACAAACCAACTTAGAGGACGTTCAAGGGCACTGTTTTTCCAATGTAGACAGGAGTTGGTAGTGGCTGGGAACACAGGGATTAGGGGAGAAGATGGTGATAAGTGATCAAATTCTGGATATATTTAGAGTGTAGACTTGACAGAACTTGTTATTGGATATGGAAGATGAGAAATAAAGAGGAGTCAAAGATGATTCCAAATCGTTCAGTCTGAACAGTGACATGACGGACTTATCATTTATTGAGTCAGAAGCTGCTGTAGGCGGGTCAGGGCTGAGGTGAAGGGGATCAAGACTGCTATTTTGGATATTAGTTCAAGATGACTCCTAAACATCAGGTAGAGATGAAAAATAGGCATTTGAATCCAAAAGTCTTATTCAAAGAAGAGGTCTTAGCTGGAGATAGAAATTTGTGAGTCAACAACATATGGATACTATTAACCCAAAAGACACCATCTTATTTACAGTTACTGCTTAGTAAATGGACAGCATATTACTCATAGTTGCTGCCCAAGAGTTATTAATGTCCACAAACAGGGAAATAGGAGTTAGAGAGGAGAAAAGCTTACCAAGATCACAAAGCAAGTTAGAAATGAAGCTGGTATTAGAACCCCAGTTCTCCTTCTCCCCGTCCTGTGCTCTTCCCTACAACACATACTGGTATATTTTTCTCTGCAATTTCACCTGCCTCTCCATTAACAAGATTCTGGCCATCGTGCCTGAAAATCTCACTGTACTGATGCCGTGAGGAAGCCTCTGTAGAGCTGAGGAGACTCAGTGGCCCAGGTCAAGAGTTTGCTTCCTCTACCCAAATTCTCCTCCGCTTCTCCATGGGGCAGCAATTCGGGAGTAAGGAGAGGGATTCTCCAGGCTAACCCCTGTGTCTCTGCAGAATCAGGCAAGGATTAGGCTTTCTAACCATCATTCCCTCCTTATCCTTTAGTTGGGAGCTTATATTCAGACACATTTTTCCAGCCTTTACATAGGCCTACTGGGGAAGCTATTCAGAAAATGTGATGCAACTCTAGTGAACCGTTGGACCAGACAGCTGAATCTTCTTTCTCTTAATTAAAACATTTAGACTTTAAGGCACTGACACCGTAAGGAGTGTCCCTTTACCCCCAACACACACACACACACACACACACACACACACACACACGCACACACACACACACACGCATACACGTGCACTCAACCCCTTAGAGTTGAAGATGTTGCTAGAATCCACTGGGTTGACCTTCTCAACTTTATCACTGATGATACTGATACCCAGAGAAGAAAGATAAAAGGAACAAAGTCACACAGCCAGCAGGTGGCAGAGCCAGGATTCAAACCTAGGATCCTGTGCTCCTTACCAATGCTTCTCAAGCCCTCAGTAGGTCTAGAGTGAGGCCTAAGATTCTACATCCCTAAAAGGCTGTCAGCTCTTGCTGATATTTCTGACCCAAGTACTACCCTTGGTACAGCAAGGCTCTAACCTCTTCTTCCCAAATAGTTCTCTCATGTTCTAAACAAACAGCGAGAGGCCCAGTCGCCATGTTTGTTAATTCATTATTTATCTTGACAAAATCACGCTCACTTTTATCACTTTATCTTCTGCCTCTATTTGTCACATACCGTGGGCTCTAGGTACACTGATACCCGTGCTTCCCTGAAGGCACCATGCCTTTTCATGCCTGCATCCCTTTCACGGGCTGTTTTCCTCCCCCTTGAAATGTCTTTCTCCTCCTTTTACTTGGAGACCAGGGGCTCTTTTTACTTCCATTTCATGAAGCCCAAACATCCTTCCTCTCGGAGGCATTCATGACTCGCCACCCCCAGCCCTGACCAAACTAAGGGGTCCTCCTCTCTGCTCTCATAGCCTCCGTGCCTCCCTGCGTTATAGCCCTTGTCCCTGGGCAGTCATTGTTCTTTCCTTGTCTGGATCTATCACCAGACTGTAAGCTTTGCTAGGGGCTGGAGAGGGGGATTCAAAGCATGTGTCTTGCTCATCTGTGTATCTTTAAAACTTATCATTATACTGATGTATAATTCATTCACAAAAAATAATGAAAGGGGGAAGGAGGGAGAGAGGGAAGGAGGGAGGAAGGAAGGACATTTCCTTTCCCATGCTCCTTGAAAAAATTTGATTCACCAATTTTCAGCTTCTTCCTCCATATCCACTTACATATAAACTCAGATTAAGTATTTTCCAGCACTAGAGAAATTGGCTCACCAAGAGCTGTCCAGTAGCCAGACCAGCTAGAGAGTCTCACCCTCCCATTCAGCTACATACATTCCCAAGGACGTTCCCCTTTGCATTCTCCTCTCTGTTCACATTCACAATACTCCCACCCCCCAAACACCCTATGCAGAGTTTTACCTTCTGACTAGAGTTCAGACTCTTCCCTCTACCTGAAATTTCTTCTATCCTTTAATTATCTACTTTCCAAAATTCTATTTTCTTAATTACCTCTCATTTCCTCTCTGTAGAATGGATGACTTCTACAGTATCACCAGAGTTTTCTGTTGACTAAAAATTTCATTAAAACATGAGTTATTATTTGGAAACTACAACGCTAAAATGTAAGCTCCTTCAAGCTTACTACTGTATCTTATTTATCCTTCAGCAGAGCACCTTGCTCTTACAAATCACAAGATGTAAATGGATGGGGTGATCTACAGATAAGGAGTGGAAATAGGAACATAAGTTCCCTGAATATATTTTCATGGGGCTTGACTCAAACCCACTATGTAAAATTTATTTCAATTTGTTAAATCCGTTCAAGCAAGATTTTCTTAATTCCACAAATGCATTAAGTCTTGTGTGTTCAGTGCTATGGGGAATCACAGACAAACTGGACAATGTTCCTGCCTTCATGGATTTCACATTTTTGCAGGGATAAAAATAATACGCTCCTCTACAGCTATTATAAAAGACACAATGTAGAATAAATCAAGAACAGGCATTTATAGAGTGCCTCATGCCTGGAGAAAAGGGAGAAATGTATTCTAGATGGGAATTTCAGGAGCTCCATCATGGAAAAGATGACCTTTTAGCTGAGCCTTGTAGAATCAGTAAGGAGTATGAATAAAAGGTGCTTGAGCAGAGGAATCTTGATGATGGAGAAAGAGAGGGAGTAAGTCTAGAGTGATTCCCAGAAGCAGAGAGCAGCATAGCTGGGCTGGCCTCTGGAGAATGTGCTACACGTGAGGTAGAGGAAGAGAACTATGGGAATGGAAGGAGATAAGGCTGGAAAGGTGGGGTGAAGAGAGCTCCCAGAAAGATGAGGATCTGACGATTCTGGGAACCACCAGGGATTTTAGTAAGGCTACATCGGCCACTGAAAAAGGGAAACCTGCCTTCTATCTATCCAGTTGTTTTAGGGAACATCTAACTGCCCAAGGGAATAGCTGGGTGTTCTCTCCTCAGCCTTCCACCAAGAATTAGAATTTGGGGAAGTCATGGAAAAACGAAACCCCCAAGCCCTGTACATATTCAGATCTTAGATCTGACAAAAGTGGCTTAGCTTCCCTTAAATGAGCCCTTCCTTCTGTGGGTGGGATCTATAGGGCTGAACCAGGTCATGGAGTCCAAGTTCTGATCATCATGCCTTAATGCTTTATTGGATGTGTCGGCAAGAAGGATCATTCTTCCCAACTGACCAGAAAGGAGAAGGAAACTGCGGAGATAGTGTTGCTGAAGAATATATAATTGTCGTGATGTGTGAAGGAGCCTGGTCAAGTTTTCCTGGCTCTGTGCCATAGCCCAGCTCAGGTGTGTTTTTCCAGGGATTTCAATAATTAGTACCACCTGCAGGGCTGATTATGGAATTGATTCCAGAGTGTGCTGGAGCTGGCTTGTATGGAGTTAAAATCTGAGTTTATATATAGGCGGATATAGAGGAAGAAACTGAAAGTTGGTGAATTCGATGTTTTCAAGGAGCATAGGGAGGGAAATCTTCCTTTCTCTCTCCCTCCCTCCCTCCCTCCCTTTCTTCCTCCTTTCATTATTTTCTGTGAACTCATGAGAGTCGTTTGTTACCATCTCATCCCAGCTCTTTGTTCAGTTCTGTCATGCAGGTAGCTTGGAAATTGGCTGTGATGAGAGTATTAATAACCAACAAAATTGGTAAATGTTACAAATCATGGCTTATTTTCTTTGGAAAGCCAATCGTTAAACATTTACCATCATAACAGTGGATGGGATGAGAACAAACTAATCAAGGACCAAGGCAAAGAAGAGTCTCAGTGATGGCTCAGAGAAGGCTTGAAAATGTTGCCGAGGGTGGCATTATGCTCCCTTCCAGAATAAACTGCCATTGCTCTTCAGCTCTCTGAAGGCAGGAAGTGAACATCCAAGGACTACGTGCTGTGGTCCGATCAAATGCAGCACCGCACAGTCCAAATGATCAGGCCTTGACCTTAAGAATGGGGAGAGTGACATGGGTAAAGGGGATCAACTCTATGGTGATGGGTGGAAACTCAATTTTTGGTGGTGAGCATGTTGGAATGTGTACAGAAGTAGAAATACAATGTGCACATGAAATGTACAGTGTTACAAACCAGTTACCTCAGTAAAAGTAATTTAGAAAATGTCATCATGGGTGAATCTTAGTGTGAAACAGCTTTATTAAATTTCTGCAAATGGGTGGTATCATGTTAAATTCTGTATACAAGATCATTGACGGTATGGCCCCAAACCACATGAGGCAGGTAACTGCAGAACACTAACTCATTTAGTCACTAATTCTTTCACCTATTCGTTTATTCATTCAAGCCTTTAGTGAACCAGAGTAGAATTGGAATATCCTTTGGAATTCTACAGAACTAGGTTCAAATGCTTGCCTTTCTGTTTACTGACTTTGGCAGGTCATTTAACATACCCAAGCCTCATTTTTACATATACAAAAAGAAGCAGATAATTCCCATTTTGCACAGTTGTTGTGAGAAGAAGATGAAAAATCACATTTAAAATGCACTTGGTATGGTACCTAATGTATGGTGGGCACTCAAAACATAGTGTCTACTGCTATTTTATAATCAGTTACTTAGTCCGTAGTGTCTTCACTTCATTAATTTAATAAACATTTCAATTAATTTAATAACTATTTTATGAAATACCTTTAGTTCAGCAATGCACAACTGTGTTAGATTATGTGAGAAGAAAGTAAGATACAGCCTCTGGCCTCTAAGGCCTGACCACCTAATGAAGAAACTTTCAGTAACCTGGATGTTTCCATCTGCTGGCTTTTCATTTAGTCCTTGTGTGACTTTTAAACGTGTACAATGAAAAAAGTCATAGGCTCTCAATCCTACTGCCAGCTTTGCCACAGATTTGTCATTTGACCTTGGGTATGTCATGTATTGTGAACTTCATATTCCTTCTTTTCAACAAGGAGATTAGTGGAAACATAATTTTAATGCAAGAAAGGTCCCTAGCGATCATCTAGTCTGATCTATTGAAGCTCACAGAGGCTAAGCAGGTTGCCTGGTGTCACTCAGTCAATTAGTGGCAAGATACGAATTACAACCCTGAATAATTCCTAAGATATTTTCCAGCTTAAAATTCATGTTTCTATGACCTTTTAAGCACTAATAACTTAGAACATAAGTATGATTGAAACAATTTGTAAATGGCATTTAAAGCAGATTGGATTTTCTTTTCAAATTGATAGAGATGTCAGTCATGTTTGCCATCACATGCAGTTTATTTTCATGTCTTCAGCAGACACTTTTCATTTGCAATTGGATATGAAATGAGAATACAAAGTGTGTAGTTATGTCCTATGTATGTCTTATAATGTACTAAATGTTTCCAGTTGTTTATAGATTGTTTCTGTTATTTGCTGATCCCTGTATTATTAACGTTTAAAGGGACACAAGGACTTTATGAAGTTGTAAAGACCAAGAATTCACAGAGAATAAGAATGTCTCTGCCTTGAAGGGGATTGTAGCATGGGTGGTTTCTAGGTAATGTAGTAGATAACATAGGGTTTACGTTGGGTGGTGCTTAGTGAGATGTGCAGTTAAATAAGTTGAGATCTATCCAAAGAGAGCCAACTTTCTGGCAGACCAGAGAGGAGAAATTTATATATGAGAACATAAGTTTTATAAAGAGTTGACCTTTGCTCATCTTGTTTATTGCTGCGTATCAGGTACTGAAACAGTTCCTGCATCAATACATCTTTTCTTGAACAAATAAATGAGTGAGTGAATGAATGAGTGAATTAATGAATGCATGAGAAGCAAGTTTCAGTTGCTGAAAGGTCAAGGGTTGGTTAGTGGGTTGGGTGTAGGGTTCTGGTGTCAAGACCAGGAGTAGCCCTAAGGGTGCTGACAATGACATTTCGGCTAAGTGTGTTTTTGCTAAAGATTTTTATCTGGGACAATTAATTCTCTGCTGAAAGTCACCTTCTCCCTTGAGCTCGGTATCACTAGCCTTTCTTGAACTCAGAGTAAACTCTGTCCTTTATCTGGTGAGGATCGGTCCACGTCCAGCTATGCTGTTACCCCAGTGGACCTCAACTGGGGAAATCAGTCCTTCATAAAGTGAGCCACCAATCCTCAGAACCCATAATGCTCTCCACCTCACCATTCCTTGGTCCCGAACTTTACTGGGAGCTGTATTAAACAAAACTCATCTAAACTGACTGTAAATTAATGAACCCAACGCCTTATTTTGCAGACATACAAGATAATGGAAACAAACTATCCAACACCATTTCCAACTAAAGACGTTCAAACAACAACAGACCAAGATTTTTCTGCTTAAATTCTGTGAAATGAATGTTAATCATAAAAGCACCTTTATCACATCAGACTGATCCATTTGATGCATTCATTTATTTATAGCAGATGAGGATGTTAGACAGTGACCAAATATAGCTTTCAGTTAAGAGCAGGATGGTAGAATTTCGGTGAGATATCAAGAGGTACATGAATACAGGAACAGCATCTACGGTTTATTATGTACTTGTTGTGTACCAGGTATCATGCTGAGACTGATTTAGTAACTCTCTTGGTCTTCATGACAACGCATCTAGGTGGTTATTATTGCTTCCGTTTTCCATACTAGAAGCTGTGTCTTAAAGTAACTGATTGACATTCTCAGGGTCATATATTTACTAAGTGTCTCAGCTGGGATTTGGACCCAGACTGAGTGAAGAGCTACTGTATTGAGAGTGAGTGTGTGAGAGGGTTTGCTTAGCACTGAGAAGAGAGAGACATTCTGGCATTCTCCCTCCGGTAGGTATTTGCTGAGAATTCTCAGAGGCAGGCATAAATCCTTTGGACAAAGAATTTGCAGAATAAGTTGACTTGGAAAAAAATAAAAGGACCCGATTGGGTTGGGGATGTGGGAAACATGCAGAACCAGAGAGGTGAAACTGGGACAGCACTTATGAGTTGTAGGGAAACCATTTTTTAATCTCTGTTTGGGAGTCTGGCTTTATCTGGTTTAAATGTGTTGTAAAATGTTATGTTGTGGAAGAGGGTTGAGGTCCTTGGAAAAGAGCAATCTGTGTCAAAGATGAGGTCATAAAATTTCAGAGAGCCCACGACAGCAAGCCACAGGACTGCCTGCTCAAGTGCTGGGAAGGACGGGAAGGTTAGAATGGACTGTAAAAGAGACTTTGAAAACATTTTCTTATTGGGAACATGCCAGTCCCACTGGAAGTTCAAGGCAGCCTTTACTTCTGAACTTGAAAGAAAGAGGTTGTGAGAACCTCATATTGTAAAGTTGCATGGAGGAAGATAACCTGAGATGCATCTCTGGTAATTATCTCCAGGAGAATTGTACCAACGAGCAAGAGGGCTCTTAGCTTCTAAAACTAGATTTTATCATCCAGAAAATAATCTACTGTCATTTAAATTAGAGTCTGTGTTTAATTTTAGCCAACAAATGTATTACAAAAATATATTTGCCCCCCCCCAAATGTTCTGTGTCCTACTATTTAAAAAAAAAATTCAGGAAGCTTCTAAATATATTTGCAATACCTTATGACCAATGGATTATGAATAAACAAAAGTATGGGCAAAAGTATAGATTGCAGATGGGAATGTTATTAGGACACAAAAGCCATGTTGTGAAGTGTCCACACTTGTCAAGGGTGAGGCATTTCCAGTAGCCAGTGTGATAGGTCTTTGCAGGTGTGTTCACTCTGCAGGCTGTAGGCTGCCCTCTACCCACTTCGTATAAGCCCCATTCTTCACTTTCTTCACTCATCCTTGTCCTTCTTGTTTCAGTTTAACTGTCACTTCCTCAAGGACGTTTTTGCTGACCTTCTAGACTCAGTTATTCCTCCATGTTTTAAGCTCCATTTGTGCACGCCACTTTTTTCTTTATAGTAAGTACAATGATAATAATAATAATAATGCACATTATATAGCACAAACTCCGTGTCAGCACTCTTCTAAGCAAGTCACATGTATTATCTCATTTAATCCTCTCAATAACCCTGTGAGGTAGATAGAGTCATATTTTAACTAAACCAAGACACAAACAGATGTATGTACCGATATCTTATGCACTATTAAGGAAAAAATGCTGCCACTAATAACCATAAGATACTAATAATTACCACGTAAGTCCTCATTTTCAGGGATATTGAAATGTGGAAAGTTGTGTGTCTTAGAATTAATGGAATGCCTTATTACTATCACCATTTTACATGTGAGGAAACTAAATTACGTAAGTTAATGGATTTTCCCAAAGTCACACATCTAAGAAATGGTAGAGTTTAGACTGGAGTTTCAGAAGGCTGGCTTCAGAGTTTGTCCTCTTAACCGCTAGCCTACGCTACAATGTATAGTTAATATACATTTATTTGTGTGGTTCTGTGCTCAATTCCTTGTTATCTAAGAGACTGTATGCCATAAAAAGACAAGGATTGTGTCTATATTATTCCCTGCTTTATCCCATTGTACTGATGTTTAATGACGAATAATGGAATGAGTTGATGAAAGAAGAAACACTGGATTTGGAGATAAATTCCATGGGCTTCTCCTAGATCTGCAATTTTTACTCAAGGTGTAACTTTTGACATGCCACTTTGTCTCTGGGCCTCAGTTTCTCTATTTAATATAAGAGGAGCTTACATTAGATTTCTCTAAGTGCTCTCCAGCTCTGAAATTCTGTGTACTGAAAATGTGCACTGAAAGCCAATGCTGTGTCCAACTCTGGCTCTGGAGGATGTAGAAATAGGATCACTCATGCTTCCTGATTTCTTGAAGGAATATACAAACAGGAAACTGGGACCATCACACATTTCAACTCTTAATAAACATCTTGTAATGGTCAAGAACTTGAGCTCTGGATTCCAGTGGACTTGGATTCAAATTCCAGCCCCTTCATTTTGGACCTGCACAACTTTGGACACGTTCCCGACCCTTTCTTAACCTCTGTTTTTCTCAGTGGTAAATGGTGGTAGATGATATCAACATAACAGTCCTCAGAGGATGATTACGTGGATTGAACTAGGTAAAGCATATTAAGCACTTAGCACAATGCCTGGTACACAACACTTAACAAATGTTAGCTATTATTAGAGCTGTGCTCAAAACATGAATTGAATAAAATGAGTATTGTAGGACTGTTTAAAAAAAAAGGCAGTTTACTATGAACCTGAGCAGTCAGGGAAGGCTTCTTGGAGGGGGAGAGACCAGAGTTGGACCATGAAGCAAAAGCATGATTGTGATAGACCTACACTGTCCAACATAGTAGCAAATAGCCATATGTGGCTAAATTAAAATGTGAATTAAGCCACAGTCCCCGTGTTCCAAGTACTCAATAGCCGCACGTGGTTAGTGGCTGTGTATTGAAGAACATTTCTATGATTGCAGCAAGTTCAATTAGACAGCTGTGACAGAGAGTGAAGAGTGAAATTATGTTTCATATATATTTTATTTCATTTAAAATATTTATGAGTGACAATGCTGTGCTGAGTAATGTGCTAGGAACCAAGATTTAACAGTGAGCAAAACCAGACACATTGCTTGGCCTGGTAGAGCCTGGTCTAGTGTGGGGATCAGCAAACTACAGCCCACCAGCCAACTGCTGTTTTTCATAAAGTTTTATTGAAACACAGCCATATTCACTAGTTAACATATTGCCTATGACTATTTATAGCTACAACAGCAGAGTTCAGTAGTCATAACTCTGTGGCTTGCAAAACCTAATATATTTGCCATCTGGCCCTTTAAAGAAAAAAAAATGCCAACCCCTGGTCTAGTAGACTGATTTAATGCTTTGGCATCTGGGTTAAAGAACTGGGTTTGGTATTTATTCTTTCATTCGTGGATTTGTTCATTTAACATTCAACTGGTATTTATCAAGCACCTAATTTAAGCAGGATATCAGGCAGTGACAGAATGAAAAGAACAGATAAAAATTGCTGCCATGATGGAGCTCATATTCTGGTAGGGGCATGGGACAGACAGATGATTAGAATATAGGTAGTAATTAATAAATTGTATCCTATGTTAGAAGTTGATGTGTTATTGAAAAAAAGACTACAGGAAGGGGGGCTGTGAATGCGGAAAAGAGGGATGGTTGCACATTTTAGTGGCCTCTTCAAGGTAGGCACCGTTGGGGAGGTGAGGGAGAAACACACTTTGTGGATATCTGGCGAGAGCAGAGCCCAGGCGGAGGAAATAGCCAGTACAAAGGCTCTGGGAGTGGACTCTGCCTCACATATTTGAGGAAGATCATGGGAGAGAACGTGGCTGGGCTTCGCTGGACACTAGGAGGATATTAGGAGATGGGGTCAGAGAGGGACCAGAGGGCCAGAGCCTCTGTAGAGCTTTTTAAGAACATTGGCTTTCAACCTGAATGCAAGGGGGAGCCATGGAACATTCTGAGTAGAGGACTGATGTCATCTAACATATTTTAAGAGAATTACTCTGGCCACTCTGTTGAGAAAAAATCTATAGGGATAGAGACAAGAGTGGTAACAGGGGAGCTACTCGGAAGACTGATGGAATAATCCAGACCACAGATGCTGGTGGCTTGGGCCAGGGTGGTAGCAGTGGAGGTGGAAAGAAGTGGTCAGAATCTAGATATTGCATTTCATTCATTGCAGTCATTTAGTGAATGCCAATTATATGCCAGGCATCATGCCCAGTAGTGGGGATAGTGAGAAAAAGAAGCTGCCATTCTCCGTCCCTTTGAAGCTTTCTGTCTAATGAATTGGTTTCAGGCTTTGACGTCAGAGATGAAGAATCCAATTTTTAGGTCCCCCACATGTGTATGAGCTCCAGGACCAGTTTTCACACTGTCTTTAAAGAAAAGACCCAGGAGAGGGTGACTCTGTCTTAGTCTGCTTGGGCTGTCATGACAAGATATCACAGACTGGGTGGCTTGAACAACAGAAACTTATTTTTCACAGTTCTAGATGCTGGGAGGCCTAACACTGAGGTACACTGAATTAGTTCCTGGTGAGGGTCCTCTTCCTGGATTGCAGATGGCCAGTGTCTCAACTTGTCACTGTGTCCTCACCTGGCCTTTCCTTGGTGTGTGCATACAGAGAGAAAGCAAGATCTCTTTCCTCCGCTTCTTATGAGACCACTAACCCCATCACAAGGGTCTCACTCTCATGACCTCATCTAACCCTAATTGCCTCCCAAAGGCCCCATTTCCAAATACCATCACACTGGGAATTAGGGATCTGACATAGAAATTTGCAGGAGACACAAACATTCCGTCTGTAATAGACACCAATGACCTAGGATGAGAGAAGAAGGAAAACAGTGAAACAAATATGTGAGGCAAGTGAGGGGGCTGGGCAGAGCTTTCCTGGGCACTCTGCCACACAGGGCTGGGACGAGAGTGAGGTGAGTAAGGAGCCTTAGCACAGAACCTAAGGTGTCATTCTCAGGTGGCAACTTTGAACTTGCACAACCCTGAGTGCCCCTTTTTGGGGAAGCAAAGTATTAACTCACGACGGTGGCCTCTCCAGACCTCCTGAGAAGCCTTTATAAAGACTCTCCTGCAGGGGCAAGTTTGGAGGCGGGCGTCCAGAACAAAGAGAGGCAGAGCTGGAGGAACCGTGCCAATCATCTAATCCACCCCCTCCTTCTACAGCTGCTGAGGGTGGGTCATCACCCTTGACCTTGGGTCAGCGCCTTGCCAGAGTCAAGTCAGTGGCAGAGCAGAGGTCTCCTGACTACCCTGCTAAGGCTTGATCTCGCTACCTCTTGAGAACATTTTAAGCAGTCAAAATATTTCATCCTTGGGATGTAGGCCCCTGCCTGCAATTTGACCCAATGCCTTCAGGAGTCTTTTACAATGTGTGCAGGCCGTATCGGCTCCCAGCAATGCTTTTCCAGGCTCATCTTGCATGCTTGCGATCAGATCCACTCATTCATGCAAGGAAGAGTTTCAGTGCTGGGCATCTGGAGCGTGGCGAGTTCCCCATACGCTTCGTTCATGTCTTTCTTCCACAAACAATGACTGAGCCCCAAGACTGAGTCAGTTCCCAGGGAGGGAAGTGGACCAGACCCTGCCACCACCCTCTCTTCGCTTGTAGTCAAGCTGCCCTCATAGTACGCTCAGTTTTGTTTTTGGAGAGGCAGTCAGAACAAAACTGTAAGAGTCAAGGCTTTGAAGTCAGGCAGATCTGGGTTAAAATCTTGGCTCTGCCTCTAACTACAGTATTGGTACAGTTTTAGGCAAATTGCTTAATTTTCCCCAAGCTTCAATTTCCTGCTCTTTTTCATCCCAGAAGAAGGTATTCATTCACCTTCGCTAGGTTATTGTGACAATTATAATCAGCATAGCAGTATAAAGTACCTGCTACATTATATGGCAAATATACATGTTCAGTAAATGGGAATTATTGAATCAAGGGCAAAAAGAACCCCCAGTGTTGGCGGTGCTTAACCCACAAAAGACTTAATCGTGATGGAATGGAAGGCGTGATGACAGATTTTGGAGCTGAAGTGGTCTCCATGAAACCATTTAAAACACTGCACTTAGCAATAGTACTGGCCTTTTCTGGTTATTCGACGCCATCTTTAGGAAGCTAGCCCACTGCATCACACTATCTTTCTTCTCTTTCTTGACTGAAGGCAGCTTTCATTTCAATGTAGATGATTAAAGATCTCTGAATAGGAGGGGTGTGTGTGTGTGTGTGTGTGTGTGTGTGTGTGTGTGTGTGTGTTCCTGCCCCAGCCTTTTGGCTACAGTGTTAAGTGGTCTTTTCATAAAAACTTCTTCACGGGACTTCCCTGGTGGCGCAGTGGTTAAGAATCCACCTGCCAATGCAGGGGACACAGGTTCCATCCCTGGTCCGGGAAGATCCCACATGCTGCAGAGCAACAAAGCCTGTGTGCCACAACTATTGAGCCTGCGCTCTAGAGCCTGCAAGGCACAACTACTGAGCCCACGCGCTACAACTACTGAATCCCACGTGCCTGGAGCCCGTGCTCTGCAACAAGAGAAGCCACCGCAATGAGAAACCCGTGCACCGCAACAAAGAGTAGCCCCTGCTCGCCACAGCTAGAGAAAGCCCACGCACAGCAACGAACACCCAACACAGCCAAAAATAAATAAATAAATTAATTTTTTAAAAAAGATATAAAAAGCTTCATTAGATGAGTGTCTACCGGACCACGGGGAGTGAGGGAGTTGTGTGGATTTTATGCTGAGCACACCAAGACTGTCCATCAGGACGGGACACCCAGGAATTCGAGCTGCTCCTCTCAAGCCAAGCAAGGTCAGGTGCCTCACCCTGTGCACCGTGAACGGACAGCTGCAATTTCTCAAGTGGCCACAAATGGACGTGACAGTGAAGCCTGACCTCCTGGTGAAGCCTGGAGCAGGCCACCTGGACTCAACGTTGCTTAAATTTAATGATTCATGATGAGTTTCCATCCTATACCAGTAAAGGCGGCATAAAAATGTTTTGCAGAAGGATGTGCGTCTTAGGAGTGGGAACTGTGCTGTCCTGCAACTCAGTTGTTGCCAGAAGGTGGGGGCTGCCTGGGACAGGGGTGAGGGGGGCAGAGGCAACAGAGTGTGGGCTCGTGTGAGAGGTGGGCAAAGAGAGTGGGATGGATGGGAAGGGAAGAGAGAAGAGGGAAGGAAGGGAATGAGGAGAATGAGAGAAATCCAGAGGAAGAGGCAGAAGAGGAGGGGACCTGGAATGAGCAGGATGTGACTGTATTTTTTGTTCTGGGCACCTTTACACACCGTATCTCACATAACCTTTATCTTTGCATTAACCCTTGAAGCAGACCGACTGTCCTTTATTACCTCTTATTTGAGGAAGAGGAAATGAAGGTGGGTCTGGGGTTTAACTTGGGCCTCTGACTCAAGCTCAGTTATTTTCACTGCAGAGTGATACAAAGGAAATGGGACAGACAGACAGACAGTGAGGAATATGAAGACGCATACAGAGGCAAAGGCCAGGACAGGGAAGCAGAGACTGAAGAGAGACACAGAAGCAGCGAAAAAGACACAAAGACTGGGAAACAAAGAGAGACAAAGATGGGGGAAAAGAGTGAACCATAGAACGGAAGAGAGACAGGGAGGAGAGGTGAGAGCAAGAACGTACGTGTGAATTTAATCAGGCATGAGGGTAGTGGAGTGAAAGTGAGCTGGATTCAGCTGAACATACACATGATGTAAAATGGTACAATATTCCAGATGGAAGGAACTGGAAATGACAGTCCTCCCAGTTCCCGGGAAGCTGGCCTGACCCTGATCACCTGCCTATAGCTGAGGCTGGGGTCACTCTGAGGAAGGGACCCCCTCAGAAGCAGAGTGCAGATGTCACATGCCCTCCCCTGGTTCTCTCCATTTCCCACAATTCCCGACTATATAGAGGAAGGCCAAGGTCCATGCTGGTGGGTGTCTGGACCCCCTTGCTTTCTGGCCTGGATGGCATGGGCAGAATGGGCAGGGCACATGCGTGTGGCCCGCTGTACTCTGTGCACATCTGGAAAATCATGACTCTTTTTGCTTTAATTCTGTAAATGAAATTTGACTTTAAACTCACAAAGATAGCTGATGCTTGGGAAAAAAAGATCAATGCCTCTTTTTTTGTGGAGTGAAGAACTCTTTTGCAAAATGAATAATTACCCTCTGCTTAATTTATTTTGTATATTTCACTTTGCTGTTTCAGGTTTTGTGGAGGCTGCGGGGACGGCAGTGTTATTAATCATCGTGTGTTCTGAATAGGATGAGTCTGAGACTATATTTTATCCTCACAGCATCCTTGTGAATGGGAGAGGACAGGCGTCTGTTCCCCATCTTCTAGAAGAGAAGGATGAGGCTTAGAGAGATGAAGGGCCTTGAGCAAGGCCACCCGCTAAATGGCGGGGAAACAGAGCCGCAGGGTCCCGTGGCATGACTACACCCAGCACAGGTGTGATAGGCGGCCAGGGAGAGCCACCAAGGTGGGTCATTTTGAGTGAGACACAGGGTCATGTTGAACTCCTCCATCTTACCTGGCATCCTGTCGGGGAGCTCTGACTCCAAAGTCACGCAGGACTGGGTTTTAATCCTGACCCTGTTGCTTTCCCATTGTATCATCTGGAGGCCAGTCACTTAACCCTGGGAGCTTCAGTTTCCTCATCTGTAAAATTAAGACATTAGCACCTGATTCACAGAGTGGTTGGGTGGATTAACACATGCTTAATGAGATCCATACACATCTTTTAAACTTGTCCTTTCCCCAAATTATAACCAAGGGGTACAAGATAAAAGCTATGGTCAGGAAAGGACATTAAGACAACCAACTCCCTAATAATAATCATGGTGATAGCACGTTATGATTCTGGAGCCCATACTGGGAACAGAGCATCCTTGGTGTTATTCAGTGCAAAGGGCAGGCCTGGTTAACCTCAGTGTAGAATTGAGGAAACTTTGAGTCTTGACCAGAGACAGGAAATTATATTCAATACAAAGTCACAGAGCCACTGGGTGACAAATGCAGTTTGAAGCCTGTTCTAACCCCAGTTCCTGTCTTCTCTGCTGTAAACTGACTCTCTCCATGCAGAATGCTTGGATTCGGCATTTGGGAGTGACTGATTTGAGAGGGGATATGTGGGTTTCCAGAGGTTGTTTCCCCACACTTGTGGAACTAGGGTGGAATTTCTCAGTGCCTGACCAGCTGATCTAGAGAAACAAAAGGGCCTGTGATTTCCCATTTGTGCCCTGACCTACCTTTGCACCCATCATTTCCTCTGTCTGGAAAACTCCTCCTTCCCCTTGAGAGAGAGGTATTGCAGCCTGGGGACAGCAGCACTGTCTCTGGAACCAGACCCACTGGATTCCGATCCTCTTAGCTTTGTGACTCTAGGTAAGCAAGTTACTTAACCCCTCTGGGCCTCAGTCTCCTCATTTGTAAGATGGAGTCAAAAATAGAACCTGCCTCATAGGCTTGTAGGGTCACATGAATTAATATAAATAGAGAAATTCCAGCACTGCCGGGCAGTTAGGGATCTCAGAGTTCCCTCTTATTATTACCTCCATCTTCACTGGTGTGAAGGCCACTCAGTCCATAAATAGTAGACCGAGGATTCAGCCTCAGATTGCTTTGATTCCGGGTTGATGCCATTCACCTTCATAGGTCTATGACCCTTGACTTCCCCCTCAACCCATTCCAGGCTGATCTGAGAAGCTTGGATGAGGCAGGCTCTGGGGTGGAGGTTGGGGGGCGGTGGTGGGAGATGGCAGCCCCTTGCCCAGCAGACACAGCTCTGTGTATCCCTCTTAGTAATCCCACGTTGCTTAACTGGAACCAGATCCTTCCTGGTTATTGGAGATGTCTGCGTCTGTATCTGTTCCAGGCTGCTAGTGAGATTTCTTCACCCCTCTCAGTCTTCAATCAGCCATAATTTTAAGGGAGTCTCTTACCCCCATGCGTTCCCCCCAGACACTCATCTGTAGATAATTGTGTGGGGGGTTGCACTCAGGGATGGAGGAGGCTGGGAAGAGAGGGAATGGAGCTGGCTGAGAGGGGTCACCATGGCTGAGACCTTGAAGTCGGGGTCCGGCGTGGCCTGGCCGGTGGCCTTTCAGAGCCCAGGCCATCCCACGTGGGCTGCCCACATGAGCTAAGTCAATAGCCAGTTAGTCCCCATGTATCCTTGATTAAGGGCTGTGATCTCCATCAGACCCGGTCACCAGCCTGTGCCACCACAACCTTTTGGCCTCTATTTTTTTTTTTCTTCTTGCTCTCAAAGGCATGATTATAAAAGGCAGGGAGGGCCTGGCAGCTGAAATGCAGGCATCCAAGTTTGTCTCAAATGCTTTGGGAAGAACAAGGCCAAAACATCTCACTCCAGCATTGTAAGGAAAAAGGGGACATCAGAGACACACACACAAGGTTCCTAAAGATGTCATCAAGACCCACCTCCTCACTGTACAGATAGAGAAACCAAGTCTCAGGGAGGGAGGACCTGCCCAGGTCACACAGCACGTTTGGCTGAGTTGACTTCTAAAGAAGTCCTCTTCACTTCATAAAGGTCTGAATTATATCCTCTTGTTATTTCACTCCAGTCATGTTTCTCTGCCTCCCAAGCCTCTATTTTCAAAACCCCCAACCCTTCCATACTTACCCTGCCTCCCCCTCCAATCCCTAGGGAAATGCTGACTTCCAGACACAAGACCAGAGCATGTTAGAGGTAGACTCAAGGAATCTGAACAAGGTTTGGAAGGCTGTTTGGGGATCTCTGAGTACTAGCTACTCATTTTACAGATGGGAAGACTGAGGCCTAGAAAAGTAGAGTGATTTGCCCAAGTTTGCAGATGGGTCAGCACTGTACAGTGTATTCCCTGATGACATTGCTTACATTCAAAACTGCCCAAATGATCTCATTTCTTCTCTAAATAATTATTTTGCCTCTTAACTTTCCCTTCATTTCATATTCCCTATCAACCCCTGGTCTCTCTTCTGTTGAATACATCCCTCTCCAATTCTCAGGCTCTGCTTTTCTCAAGAATTAGGATCAGGGCAGACCTGCTGCAAGAAGCAGGTCCTGGTCTGCAACTGAGTCTCACACAGCCCTGTTCTTATCGGGAAACTCAAGGGAAGTTAGAGCAGGAAAGGTACAGGGAGGGAGAGTAATTGATAAGGGGGAAGATTGCCTGGGCCAGTCATGAAGGACTTTGAAGGTTAGACTAGGGCATATGAAGTGTATTGTGAAAGCAACTGAAAGTCCCTGGAGAGTTTTTAGAACGAGCCATGGGTGCAACTGTTCTTTGAAAAGGTAACTGGCCACCACTTAGATTGATGGGCAGACACTGAAAGCAGGTTTCCAGTGATAAGATTTTTTCAGTAGTGCGCATGGACAATGTTCAGGGCCTGCACCAAGGAGAGATGGGAAGGAATGGATCCAAGTGACAAAAAAGAGTAGAATTAGTGGGATTCAGGTGCCATTTGGATACTAAGGGTTAAAAAAAAATAGAGTCCAGTCAGAGATTTTTCCAGTTTGGGAAGAGGGAAATAACAGGTTTAAGGTGCATTGGGCAGCTTTCGTTACACTGATGCTGCGTAACAAGAACCACGGTATTTACTGTCCACAGCTCTAAGCAGTTTTCCCCTTTGTTCCACGTCCGGGTGGACTGATCCACCTGGGACTCAGCTGCACTTGGCTCCAAGTTCAGGTTGCATCCACTCTGGTCTATGTAACCCTCATCCTCCTTGGACCAGCCACTGCTTGGAATGTGGTTTTCTCATGGCAAGAGGAAGGAATGCAAGAGAGCAAGCCCAGCCACAGCACAGTTCAAACTTTAGTTCGCATCATGTCTGCTACCAACCCACTGGCCAAAGCAAGTCCTAAGCCAAGCCTGAAGACAGGGTAGGGAAGAAATCGCATTCTTCTCACAATCAGGCATGGCAAGGATGTGAATGCATTAATACTGCTCTAGAGAAATGAGGACTTGACACCAATAATTCAGTCTACCATGGGACAAATTTTCCTTCAGCACCCCCTGATCTCCTATGCCTGTCCAGACTCTCTGAAAGCATGTCCTCTTAGAGAGCCATCACATGGCTTGGGAAGGAGTCAGAAAGGTCCTGGACTTGGACGTTTGCTCCTCTGTTCACAATTCTCGGCAGCATACTCACTCTCTCCAAGCCTCAGTTTCATATCATTTAAAGGAGCCAGTGACATCTTCCTCCCAGTGTTGTCATGGATGTCAAAAATCACTTGGGTAAGGTTGGTACGTAGTAGATGCTCAATTAACAGAAGGTATGATGCTTCCCTTGAGGCTTACCCCTGCTAGCTAGAAATCAGCCCAACAATGCTTCATTATGTGGGTCCTATTAATTCAATGCAATCCATATATAAAGTATTTACTTTTTATTTGCTTTTGGACAGGGCTTATTTGCAAGAGCAATTCTTAACCTTTAGTTATAGTGGAGTTTTAGAAATCAGCAGGATGCCAATTTCAATGTGGGTGGGTTGGAGCTGCCTCTTCTTCCCTAACCCCTGTGTCTCGCTCATGAGAATTGTCAAATTAAAGGCAACTCCCCTTGCTCTTGCCCTTGTGGTTATGTTTATTGCTGTGATGTTTGTGAGTGTATGAAAGCAGGAGCTTTGAAGACCTGACTCTACAGCCTTGGACAAGTGACTAGTTGAGTCTGAGCTTCAGTTTCCTTATTTTACAGTGAGGACAGAGTGCCTTCCTCCTGGTACTAGTCATGGGTATGGCCTGAGAGATGAGATGCAATAACATACAAGCATCTTCCACCACTCCTAGCACAAAGCACACCCCCCATCATGTTATGCCCAACGCATGCCTCCCCCACCGCATGCCTGGCCCTGAGCTGGGCTGCAGCAACACAGAAGTGCAGAGGTGCACGGGGGCCCCGTCGGAGTCAGAACAGGAAAGGATGCCATGCACACTCACTGTTCTGGGGCCCGGGGTGATGCCTTTTCAAGCTGCAGCGACAAGAAGAGTGAATAGGAAAGTGAACAGCAGCCAGTGTCCCTGCCCTGCGATGATAAGTGACGACTGAGTCGGAAGCAAGTGAAAATGGAATCGTAAGGGGATAACAGGGTGGGAGGAGGGGAGCCAGACCGCCGGGTGGGACTGGGAAGAAGTCTTTGCGCTTATCTCGTACTCTCACAGGCAGGCGATGAGCTCTTCTGAGCTGTGGAAGACAGAGGAGGCAAAGCCCTCTGGCTGACGCCCTTATTAGTACTTGTGTGTCCTTCACTAGAAGAGGCCATAGACCAAGGCAACAGGTGTTTCTGAGAACAGGGGACCAGCCTGGGAGATTATTTCATTCAAGCTGCCCCAAACGAACAGATAAAGAAACCGAGGTTCCTTTCGCTTCGCTTTGCACAGGGCAAACCTTGAAATTGAGACCATCGTTCATCTAGAAAGCACCTTTTCTTTCCAGTAAAACAAGATGCTAAAGTGGCCCCTCCTGTCCAGGAAAAAAAAAAATAACCAAAAAACTGACATAGCTAATGACGTTTTCAGCAAGGAGAAATACGCCATAGACTGTGCTGAAGACTTTTCAAATGCATCACCGATCTTCCAGCAAATAGGTGATATCAGCCTCGTTACCGATTAAGAAACAAACTCGGAGAGGTGAAGCAACTTGTTGAAGTTCATGCAAGTTCTCAGTGGCAGATCCAGGACAAAACAAGAGGATTCTAGGGCGCACACTCTGAACTATTTCACCAGTCCGCTGGCTTCATATGATTGGCACGCAGGCACCGTCCGCTTTGAAGCGGTTTAGGGGAGCCTCACACAAGAGAAACTCAGATTGTTCATAATTGAGGGATTCCGTTGTTCTCACCCAAGAGTTTATGGAGTGAGAACACATGTAACATAAAATGAGAACTCGATAAATGGGGCTGGAGAGACGTAAAAATATTTTAAAACCAATGCAACTCATCCATAACTGATAATATAGAGTTCTAGTAACTAGCACAATGAAAATCCACTTAGTTGAATTCCCTTATGGGAGCCACTTTAACGAAGAGATTAAACTCTTTGTTAAGGTCTACATTATCAATCACTTATAAATATATGTTTTTAAGGTGTTAAGGGTATTTAAAAATCATCATATTTAAAAAAATAATTTCTGGTTTTAAATGTGATACATTATAGGAAACTCAGAAATGTCAGAGGCGTACAAAGAAAAAAAAAATGCAAGAAAATGTTGCTGGGTGTATTAAAGTACTGAGACCACTAGTGTAGTGGAAAGGACGCTGAGGTAATGACCAAGAGTCCTGGGTGCTAATCCGGACTGGCCAAGAGGCTATTACAGTTATTTGGGTAAATGTCTTCACTTTTTTTTTTTTTTAAATTATTTATTTATTTATTATTTTTTATTTTTGGCTGTGTTGGGTCTTCGTTTCTGTGCAAGGGCTTTCTCTAGTTGCGGCAAGTGGGGGCCACTCTTCATCGCGGTGCGCGGGCCTCTCACTATCGCGGCCTCTCTTGTTGCGGAGCACAGGCTCCAGATGCGCAGGCTCAGTAGTTGTGGCTCAAGGGCCCAGTTGCTCCACGGCATGTGGGATCTTCCCAGACCAGGGCTTGAACCCGTGTCCCCTGCATTGGCAGGCAGATTCTCAACCACTGCGCCACCAGGGAAGCCCTGTCTTCACTTTCTGAGCCAGAGTTTCCCCATCTGAAAAATGAAGCTGGGAAGATTTGAACTAGATGATCTTTATGAGCCTTTTTCTACTCTGATGTGAAATAGAAATTCTGTTTTAGCCATTTCATCAGCATTCATGTTTACACTTTCCATTTCCTTGGCAAATACCTGTCATGGATGTAAGAAAGTTTCTTCCAGTCTTCAGCAGAATCATCATTATGCTAAAGGAACTCAGCCTGAATTCACGATGATTACCGTATATTTATGTATTCACTAATTCACGTATTCACTCACCCATTCATTCATTCATTCATTCAAGAAATGAGTCACCTACCCTTCATCAGGTATGATACTGACTACTAGGATATGGAGATGATTAAGAAAAGGTTTCTGCAATCAGGAGACTCCCAGTTTAGTGGGGAAAATAGGCAAAAAGTCCCTATCCTATCAGCATAGGCATTACTATTGTGAAGGATACCCCCTCATTTATTTATGTACTGGGTAGGGCAGCAGGTGCTGGATGCAGTGGTGAGCAAGATGGGGCCCACCCGTTTTTCCAGGGAGCATCTGCTGTGGTGAGAGAGTCAGGGAGCGTGGGCATTCACAGTCAGCACAGGGAAAGCGTGTAAACGTATGTCCCTGGAGAGCTGATCTTCAGCAGCCTGGCTGGCCTGGGTATACCAAGGCAGGATTGAGGATGGGACTCCCCCAGGGAAGGGGTTAATCCTCAGCTCCCGCTGTCAGAGGCTTGCATCTTGCAAGAAGTAAATGCTTGGTTGTGAATAGTAGAGAGGTCACTGAGCCAGCAAAATGGAAAATGGGAGCCAATAAAGCCAACAGTCATGGCATTGAGGGAAAATCCTGCTGGAGACACCCAACCCAACTGCTAAGAGTGATCAGAGTTAAGGTTAAAACAAAGGGTATTCAGAAAACTAGATGTGAGCGATTCGGAAAGGCAATGGAAATGACTGGCTCTCACTGGGGCCCAGAACTGATGAACATCTATTCCAAGCTTCCATTTTGCAGATGGGGAAACTAAGTCCCAGCAAGGAGGAGGTTACCTATCCAGTGTCCGTAGAGTTAATGTGTCAGCATATGTCAGAACCCAGTTGCCATCTTGGAATGAAAGGGAAAGAGGAGGGAATGAATTTGTTGAGCATCTACTCACTTTCTACATGAGCCATGAGCTTTACCCTTCAGTACTTCAATTTATTCTTATATCAGCTCTGAGAGATTGGCAGAACTGTCATTCTCATTCTATAGATGAGACAACTGAGACCTCTTCAAAAAATGAAGTAACTTCCTCTCCAAGACCACACATCTTAAGGGAGAGAGAAAGTAAGGATTGGAACCCAGTTCTGTGTGTCTCCAGCACTCATGTGCTTTTCCCTCTGCCTCACTTCCTGTTCTCCACGCAGCCTCCAGGGTGGATGCTTCTCATTTGCAAAATACATATTTGTTGTACAGTGAGCGGCAGTAATTAATGATCCGTTCCAAGGCAGGGGAAACTTGCCTAGTAAGCACACACGAAAATAGAAAAGTACAGCAGTGCCCTTTTTCTGTGTAGATTTCTCATTTTCACTAATATTCCCAAAAGCAGGGAAAGGGGAAAAAAATGACCTGTGCCCTGTCCTGAGTCACTGAGAGGAGAGACAGGAACCTCAGCCCTTTCCCTGGCGTAGAAAGAGCCTCCTTTCCCACCATGCTCCTGGCTCACCCCAGCCCGACTTCCCGTCCCTTTGCCGGAGGTAACCACTTTACCTCTCCCATTATGAATCATGAAGGCTGTGGCTTGTGGCAGATCATAAATCAGTCCTGGGAGTCTCGAGGACAAATCCCAGGACTTTTAATCTTTAATATTAGACGTGTTTAAAGTGGTGAATATTTCATGAAGGGACTGCTGCATTTTAACACATCATTAGTGACTGCTACCCCTCCCACTTTGGTCGATTATTCTCATCCAAATCTCAAGGATCTCAGCTCTTTCCGTCCATTTTCCTTACCTCTGGCAACAATCAATCAGTCCATTAGGTTGCACGTACTTACGGCCCAGGCGTTCGGTGGAAGACCCTGGGATGTTATTGGAGAGGAGAATTATAGACAGCATCTCTGCCTGCAAGCAGCCCCCTCTTATATACCAGGTATCCAGAGAAGGGGAAAGGTAGATCTCTCTCTTTCTCTTCTCTTTCTCCTTTTAACAGTCTTATTCTGAATATTGTGAATACTCTCTCTGACCCATTTTTTTCTCCATATTCTGTCTTACTACTCTTTTAGTTCAACCAACATTTACTAAGCCCAGGCTGTTTGCCAGATACTTGCTGGTGCTGGACCTACAAAGATTAAGCAGCGTTGGAATGCATAAAACAAATTAAACTGTTGACACTCGGAATACTTCGTATAAGGTCAAATGTATAACATTTATAGTGAATCAGTGAAAACAATAAGGCTATTCCATAAATACAAACACTTAGAAATCAGGAGTTGTGGCCGATAGTTGTAGAACTGTGTTACCCTAGCGTCTTATTCACTGCTATGTTTTGTTTTGGTGGCACAAGGTTGAGAAAATCCTGATTCACAAGGCTTGAAGTTGTAAAAAGCAAGAGCTTGTTAGCACCTGGACTCACAGTCTCAGGGTCCTCGTCAGTGAAACAAAGATGACAGGATAATTTTTTTTTTTAATGAGGCCTGTGTAAAATCTGTTTACCTGGCAACCAGACTTAAAGTGACAGTGCCCTTCAGTGTCCTCAACTCTAGTATGTAATATCTGAGCGTTTAGCCATCATTTTTTTTTTATTATCAAAGAGATTTTAAAATAAAACTTTTTAAGGAACATTAAAATCTAAAAGGTGGGGCTTCCCTGGTGGCGCAGTGGTTGAGAGTCTGCCTGCCAATGCAGGGGACACGGGTTCGAGCCCTGGTCTGGGAGGATCCCACATGCCGCGGAGCGGCTGGGCCCGTGAGCCACAACTACTGAGCCTGAGCATCTGGAGCCTGTGCTCCGCAACAAGAGAGGCCGCGATAGTGAAAGGCCCGCGCACCGCGATGAAGAGTGGCCCCCGCTCGCCGCAACTGGAGAAAGCCCTCGCACAGAAACGAAGACCCAACAACACAGCCAAAAATAAAACATAATAAATAAATAATAAATAAAAATTAAAAAAAAAAAATCTAAAAGGTGCAAAGTCCCTAAATCTCCCCCATTGAGCTAGACGTTTCCATGAAACCTAATTTGAAAACGCTTGGGTCAAGCCAACCAGAATCACTGTAGGACTGAAGAATTGCAGGTTCATCTGGGTATGTGCATGAGTGTGATTACCAGAAGATGAGGAAGATGGCAACGTGACAGCAGTAGTCTGGAAATTGATCAAAGCCATAGATAGTTAATTATTCATTCAACTCACAGCGTTGAGCACCTACACTGTTATATGCATTGAGTTCAGCCAGGGCACTTCCTACCAGTGTTTCCCAAAGTGTGTTCCACAGGACACTAATCCTATGATTCGTTTCACCAGCAAGCCTTCCAAGGTGAAATACGTTTAGGGAAAACTGTATACGTTATCACCCTCATGAAGAATCATATGCTACTGGCACTAAGGAATGGTACAGTCTTTCACAAACTTTTTTTTAATGGAATCTATTTTTGGTTTTTTAATGGAATCTATTTTTGGTAAAGCATCTGGGAACATTCCACAAATACATCTTAGGAAAATCTAACAACTAATTGAATCAAAAAATATCCCCCAATCTTAAGGAGTGTACAGTGAAGCAAGACTAATAGTAGCAAGGAGGTAGGACCCTTCCAGAATTTTGAACACTGAAGATACACCAGGAAACAAAACATGTGCCCCCAGAATGAGCTTGGCTAATGGGAAAATATACTTAAGGCAGTGTGGGACGCTAGTGGGGATGTGTGCAACCAAGTGTAAGGCGTGGCCAGAAAACAATGACACATGGATACGTGGATGGATGGATGGATAGATGGAAGGGAAGGGACAAGAGGGGAAATGAGAGGAGGAGGGAAGAGGAGAGTAAAACCATTAAGACAAACAAACAACAACAAAACAAAATAAAATCTGGAGATGGTAGATGAAAATAATTTTTCCAAAAGGGGAAATCAGAGGTATTTGGAGGAGGTGGCATTTGTTTTGGGGCTTACAAATGAACATGAGTAGTTCATTCAGGTGGAGAGAATTCAATTTCCTGATTACACTTGTCGTGCAAGTGTACTTTATCATAATTTAAATATTTGAAAATAGGACTTCCATGTGTAGCCACCAGGTCACTTTCTGTTTCCCTCGTTAAGCCATGAGCTCCTTCAGCATCTGGGTTGTACCTTTGACCTCTGCATCCCCAGGGCTGAGCAGAGAGCCTGGCAGGGAGTGTGGTCAGGGCTTGCTGAGTGAATAAGTGAGTGAATGAACAAATGAATAAACTCTTTATTAACCACAGTGGCAGGTAGACCAGAACACCCTCTTTCCGTGACCTTTTCTACAACTAGCCACCTTGCTTTATTTTCTAAGAAAACAAGGAAACCAGAAAGAAGGGCAGGCAGTATTTCACAAGATCCTTTTCTCTTTTACAGGAGAGTGCAGCTGTCATGAAGGCTACACCCCTGACCCGGTTCACAGACACCTGTGTGTGCGCAGTGACTGGGGACAGAGTGAAGGGTGAGTGGCCAAGGACATCAGGGCAGAGACAGTGGAGGGCCCACCTTCCCTGTGGCAATTACCAGATGCCCCAAACTGCTCCACAAAGAGGACTCTTCCTCTGCAACAGTTGTGTCCCTGCAAAGCCTGATGGAAAGTGAATCCTATTTCCCACTGAATCACATTTTAGTATTACAGGTACATGATTGATGCATCTTCTAGAGAACAAAGGCTGACGTTTAGCTCACCCTCCCAAACCATAGGTAATCAAAGACCACTCTCTTGAGTGGACTAATGAAGAAGAATTGGGTTTTTTATACATACTCTCCAAAATGGACAAAGTGGACTTTGAAGTGCTGAGTCCTTCGGTGAAATGGAGCCTTTTATAATATAAATAGTCTTACCCAATAATTACCTCTGCAAAATTTGATTGTTTGTAAAGCTACTCCAAGCTGTGTCCACATATGTATCCCACCTGCTTCTGACTAATAGCATCTTCTATCCCTTTTTCTTTCCCTGTCTCAATTCTTCCCACAGACCCTGGCCTTACACGACACTCGAGAGGGGCTATGATCTGGTGACAGGGGAGCAAGCCCCTGAAAAGATTCTCAGGTGAGTTGACAGTCTGTTGGGGCATGACGCTGGGGTATGGAGAAGGGTCTAATGGGGAGGTGTAGTTACACACCTCCTTAGTTTATCGAGCCTGTGCACTTCTGGGATGCAATGGCCCAGGTTGCTCTGGGAATCTAATTCCCATTTGTCTGGTATAGACATAAATTGAGATACTTGAACTGGAGGAGACATTACTGATTATCTAGTCCAGTGGTTTAAAAATATTCTATAGCCATAGAACCTCTTCCTGCCACTACCATGAAATCTTGTGTGAAACTTCAATACCTAAGCTGATGAAGACATACAGCAAATTAAGTGGCAGAACTGGGAGTCAGATTTTGGTTGAAATTGATTCAGGGTCCGTGCTCTTAACCTTTGTGCAGATTGCCCCTGCTGACTTAGCAGTCACTTATGGTCCTCCTGCTGGCTATCAGGACTGCTTGGGAAAGCAGAGCTGAAATAGTTCCTCTCCTCACAAAGCCCACTGGTAAATGGGAATCAGGATTTAAACTCAGGAAAATAAAACTAGCAATATAGAACAGTGCATGGGCTAAATGATTAACAGAGTGAAGAAGTGACCATCCAAGTCTGGGCAAAGTTGGCCAACATTATGCCTTGGAGAATGCAGGGGACTCAGCTGGGTGGGGGAGTGAGAGAAGGTTCTAGAAGGGAAGGGTGGAGGGGCCCCTTTTTTCTGTTTTGTCTCTGCTTCCCAGGGAGTCCCCCAATGGAAACTCTTACATTGCAGGTCTACTTTCAGCTTGGGCCAAGGACTCTGGCTTCCTGTCAGCAAAAGCTTCGTGGTCCCACCTGTGGAGCTGTCCATCAACCCCCTGGCCAGCTGCAAGACCGATGTGCTCGTCACAGAAGACCCTGCAGATGTCAGGTAGGGATGTCATCTCCAGCACCTGTACCACGGGCTTCTTAGAGCCCTGGAAGCCCCTCTGTTTCGGGATCTCAGGAACTCCTATGGAAAAGTACTCTTCATGTTGTTGAAGTAGGCAGTTGCCTAGTCGATATATAAAAAACACTGTCCAATATGCCATGCTCCACACTCCTGAAAGTGACCTCCATGGTGGGCCTCAGAGCCTTTATATTTCAACATAATTACTTTCCTTTGGGGTTTATATAAAACATGAGAGAGGCGACCACATTCTCTGGCTCATCCTGGGATCTTTAATGATCTTCTCTTATAAAAGACGATTATTTAATAGTATATTGGAGAGTCATGAAGGTAAAAGATTGGAGAAAGGTGCTTTCTCTCATGACTCAGATACCGGGAACAGATTTTGGGCTAATCCATAGGTTTGAAATGTCAAGGTCAAATGAATTTGTTTTTTACTCATGAAAGGATGGAGATTACATCTTTCCTTACACGTTTTACACCTTGTAGTTAACTTCCTTGTAGACTGACTCTACTGTGTTCTAATTAGTTGCTTACATATCATTCTGTCCTATTATGTGGCGAATCTCTCAAGGTCAAAGAAAATAACTTATTTAGCTTTTTAATCCCCAGTTCCCAGTACATATCGGACAGCTACTAAATGTTTATTGATTTAATTATACCAGTGGTCTTAGATCTGATCCTAGCACTATTCTGGAGCTTTCTAATGGAGGTTCTTTTTTTTTTCCCCCTCCCAATTTGATTAAGGGAAGAATTCTAGAATTTAAATGTTACATAAAATGGACTCTGATTTTACTTTTGGAACTGGCTTGTACACAGCTTATGAGCTCCTGAACTGGAACATGGAAGCATGGCCCTCATACTTCCAGTGACTGTTATTCTAATGTCTAGCTGTCTTTGGGTCATTTTGAATTTAAGATGCTATCATATATCCATGGCATCTTGATAGGAAGCTCCTAGAACCCACACCTCTTGCTTTACAATTTATTTATTCTCACCTTCTCAACATTTCATGGAGGGATGAACACAGCATGATTTTTTATTGGTATTTCTCCAAAGAGGTAATTTTAAAAAGGATAGAAAATTAAAGGGATAGCGCTTAGAAAATGAAGTGGTAATTACTAAGAACTAAGATGGTTTCATGCACACACAAATTGATTCATGGCAAATTACCATTATTTCCATTTTTGATAGAATTGAGGTCAGTGAGACTTTAGTAAAGCATGTGCTAAGGTTTCTCTGCATTACATATTTTAAAGATGGAGAAAAGACCATCTGGTTGAAGGATTATTCTCAAAGAGACCCTACGACCGTGTCTCAAATCGACTGAAAAAAGGTCTCTACTAGCTTTCCTCAGAGTTCTGTACTGTTGACATTGAATGTGTGATTTCAGTGAAGCTATAAATGTCAGACTGGCTGATAGTAACACTCCCTCTGGAGTCAGATAGGTCTGGGTTACAGTACTATCTCTACCATGGATGAGCTATATGATTCTGGCCACATGCAACTTACTAACTTTCCATTTCTTTGCAAAATGAGGATAATAACAGTGCCTACCTCACAGAATATGATGATGATAATAATCATAATTAATAATAATAACTCATCTCCATTGATCATTCCCAAACCCTTTACTAACATTATCTCATTACATTCTTACATCAACCCCAAATGTGATGCTAACATTATTTTTATTTTACAAATTAAAAAAAATAAAATCCGAGGCATAAAGGTGATCCCTTCACTAGTAAGTAGTGAAGCCAAGCTTCACCCCATGATCTCTCCACCTCCTGAACCCATGTTCTTAACTATTTCATTGAAACACCTCCCAAGAATTGTTGTAATAATTAAATAATATGTGTAAATGCTGGTACATAATATACTCCCAAAGGTACAGGATTACCAATTTTAGATAAATTCAATTCCCACTACAATAGAGTTCAAGTAGAAACTGGTGATGGTGGAGAAGGCAGAGTCAGGAAGTTTGAGTACTATGTCATACTGCTGAGAATGACCATGGTCTGTAGGATAATTCAGTTGCCTTTTCTGCTCCAATCTGAATTATTACATTAAACAGCAAACCAGACACGGAGAAGAACAGAATATCAACCTACAGGGACTCTGAAACATCTCTGGAAATATTAAAACAAAATTGAGGAAAGTATAGTACTAGAATTTATTTCAGTGACAATATTGTTTGTAGTTGGAAGAAATACTGTAATAAATTGAAAGGGGTGAGACCTTTGAAGGGCATGATCCAGTAACAATTAGATGCTCTAAACTGCTAAAAATGCTGCGCCTGGTTACATGGAGGGTGTGCCTTCACCGAGTTGGGACCAGAGCAGAGTTGCTCAGGATGGGAGAGGGGATGATATTCTGCAATTATGGGTCCTTCTTCTCAACCCTTTGAAGAATATTTGAAATGTATTTCAAATATTTGAAGAATGTTGGTTTGATTAGGTCACTAAATTATTATCCTGCTTGGGGTGCCCACACGTCTTTGTCTGGGCTTGGAGCAATTGCAGACAGCCTTTTAAGTCTTATCTTCATCTTACCTCTCACATACCCATTGGTTTCACTGCAAGGGTAGATAAAAGATGGCAATCATTGCCATGCAAAAGACTCCGTGCTGTGTAGGCTGCGTTTTCCAAGCTGCACTAATAAACCTTGTTTGACATGACACCACTCAGGCAAGTGTATCCTGGGCATTCAAAGAATTAATAAGTTTCAGTCAGATGCTATGTTAGAAATTAATAAATAATAGATCATAATTATAGATAGCCAATAATATGCCACAGAATCACAACTGAGAGATTAAAGGAAAAAGCAACGTCAGAAAGGAAGAGATAAGCATTCCAATAGGATTGGGAAGGAAAATGAAAAGGTGCTTTCCCGGTTGTTGTTTTTTTTTTTTTGGTTTTTTTTTAAGTCTGTGACAGATTACTCTGAAAGTATGGAATCTCAAACTAGGGGAGGCGGAGCAAGTTAGAGTCAAAAGTAAAGGCTCAACCCACCTGGGTGTCTAAATCCAAAACAATTGATGATAATAAATGTTGGTGAGAATATGGAACAACTGAACTACCGTACCTTTATAGCAGGAACGTAAGTTAGTGTGACCACTGTGTAAATCTACTGGGCAGTATCTACTAAAGCTGAACATCTACATATTCTACAAATAGGATACCACAAATAATATGTTCAAGAATACTGATGGTGGCATTCGTTTGTACTGCCAAAAAGCTGGGGGAAGAAAACACAGATGCCCATCAATAACAAGATAGTAGATAAATAAAATAAGTAGATAAATAAAACAAAACAGCGGAATGTTATTAATGCTCAGGAGTAATGAACACAACCACCACACACATCACCAATGATGAATTTCACAAATATAAGATTGAATTATTGAAGCCAGACACAAATGAATATGTATGTTTAAATAAAGATCAAAAAACAGTAAAAACTAATCTGGGATGTTAGAAAAAAGAAGAGGGATTACCTTTGGGTGATGGAGGGGCCAGTGATTCAAGGGAAACATGCCAGCATGCTGGTAATATTTGATTTCTTGATCTGGGTGGTGGTTATATGGGTGTGTTCATTCGGTAAAAATTCATCAAGCTGTACAGATAGGATTTGCACACTTTTCTCTATGCATGCCATATGTTGATTAAACATAAAGTTTATTAGGTAAGGGTGTTCATTTTTTTTAAAAAAGCATAGGTTATAGAGCCCAACTGAACTGCGTCAGTTCAAATCCCAACTCCACCACTTGCTTCCTGCACGAGCTTTCCTGAAGCTCTGTTGGCCCTTGTGTATAACGTGGATAGAAGACTATTATGCCCTATAGGGGAGTGCTGAGAATTAAAAGATATAATACATGTGAAGTACTGAGTTTGGCACATGGTGAACTCTCTAGAAGCATCAGTTATTATGTTTGTTGTTATTTTTCTCTCTTTCTTTTGCTGAAAGGACACATCCAATCTATGACATACCTTAAAATCGATAGGGTCTTAGTATTGAGAGTTCACATTAATCCCTTTGTCATGGGGTTTGAGGAAGACTTCAGTGAATATGTAACATCTAGTATGGTGTGGTAGTTCTAACGGCTTTATGCATATGGAAATATTTGCAGAATGAGTGAAGAGGCACGTGTGCGGTACACATAGAGTGCCTTGAGGATGGAAAAGGAAGAATGAATTCCTGACCAAAGGAATTAGAAAAGTATTTGCAGGAGAGAGAACATTGGCAGTTAACCTTGACTTGTGCATAGGATTTGTCTGTGTGGAATTTAAGGTGGGAGAGAAGGCTTTCAAGTATGAAGGGTTGAAGGGCCAAGGAAAAGAACTCTCCCCTGAACAGCTCCCATTCTTCGGCCCGTTCCAGCAGGAAGCTGCTGGAAATGAGATTTTTAGCATTCGAGACACTAATGATGTCAGCTACAAAGGTGGAGGAGCGAACTCTAGTTAAATTGCGTGCGGATTCCTTTCAATTCTGAAAACCTTAGCTGGGCCCCTCCTGTGTACCAGGCACTGTGCCAGGTACCATAGGAATACTGTGATGAATAAGCCCCACCTTGGCTTTCAGGGATCTCATGGTGTAGTAAGGAACACGGAACAAGAGACTGACTTGAGAGATGAAATAAAAGATACTCATAGAGAGAGAACATGGCAAACAACCCTTATTGCTACACACGGGGCCTTCTTCACAATTTCACCAAGAGCTGATTCTTCTTATAAGAGAGATGCAAGAATTGCTATTATGGTTGGAATAATAATCATCTGCAAAGCCCAGCTTTTGGAGCCCCTGAGTGATTTTTCTGTGATCTCAAATCAATGAAAATGAAATGGAGTACACAATGTTGAAAGAATAATGGGACATCAGAATACAAGCCAGCATTGCTCACTTGGTGACAATTTTCACACTGAATTAGTTCTGGATAGAATTAAGATGAGTTCCTTGTTCTTTTGGCCTTTCGATTCCAAGCACTAAGAATTTATTGAACACCTACCATGTGCCAGGCTAGGTATCAGAGACAGAGAAATGTTAAGACAAAGATCTTGGGGCACTGAGACAAAACTGCAAACAAAACAGTGTTGCGCTTTGTGACCCTTGCAAAGGTTAGAGGAAAAGTTCAGGGCAGAGAAGGGACCCAAGGGAGGAAGGAGGTGGTTAAACTCACCTGGGAGGTAAAGGAAAGGCCTCACAGAGGAGAGGACCTCTGAGCGAAATTGCAGGGTATTAGCAGGAAGTCACTAGGTCACTGGTTCTCAAAGTGTGGTCCCTGGACCAGTAGCCTCAGCTTCACCGGAAAACTTGTTAGAAAGGCAGATTCTCAGACTCCATCTCTGGTAGACTGACATTGACCCCCAAGGGTATCAGTTTCCAGTCCCTAGAACCTGTAAATGTTACCTTATTTGGAAAATGCGTCTTTGCAGATGGGATTAAGTTAAGAATCTTAAAGTAGGTTGATTATCCTGGATTATCTGGATGGGCCCTAAATACCATTACAAGTGCCCTTATAAGAGAGAAGCAGGGGGAAATTGAACGCACACAGAGGAGTCGGCAACGTGAAGAGGGAACTAGAGATTGGAGTGACACAACCGCAGCCAAGGAATGCCAACAGCCACCAGAACCCGGAAAAGGCAAAGAACAGATTCTCCCTCTTGAACCTCATGGGGGCGTGCAGCCTTGCTAACACCTTGATTTTGGCCTCACAGTACTGATTTTGGACTTCTGGTGGTTTTAAGCCATCCCAGTTTGTGGTGATTTATTCCAGCAGCTGCAGGAGACGCATACGTCACCCAAGACCTGAATCAGATATTTTGGAGGTGGGCCCTGTAATCTTGTTTAACCAGTAATCCGGTTTAACAAGTCCTCAGGTGATTCTAATGCCCACTAACATATGCATACTAAAGCACTAGGCAGCAAAAGAAAGAAAGGCTCACCTGGCTGCCACAGAAAACAAAGGATGGAAGGGCTTGCAAACTCCAGGGTGGCAAGGGCTTTGGGTCCAGAGGGATTTATATGCTCTACAGTGTTGTTGGGACTCAGTATTTCTGTCTCTCTTCATCCCTCATCTCTGTCTTCCTCTGGGTTAACGTGCTCTTCGGGCACACTCTCACCAACAGCTCCAAGCTTACAGCCTCAGTGGGGCATTGCCAGAGTAAAGAGATGTTCTGTTTCCCCAAGCTTTAAGCAAAAGTCCTGGCACTGAGTGACAGCAGTGAGAGTTCTTCCTTATGTGGCACTGTCCCAAGTGCTTTGCTGAAATGAACTCGTTTAATCTTTACCCATTATTAGCCTTATTGCATGCATGAGGAAACTGAGGCACAGCGAGTCTTGTAACTTGCCCATGGTCACACAACCAGTAAGTGACAGAACCAGGATTTGAATCCTGAGACTCTGACTCCTGACTCCATGCTCCTCACCTCTAAGCTATGATGCTTCTGTTTGGCCTATTTGGGGACATTTGCCAACATCCCAAATCAGTGCCTGAAATTAGCCAGACCTGGGTCACTCACCCACTCTCAAACCAGCAAGGATAGGGGGATCTTTACCTTGTGGATTGAAATTGCAGGTAGGATAGGGGGAAAGCAGTGGGGAATCAGGACAGGCAGCAAACGGATGCTGAAAAACAACAACAAAAAAAGGCAAAACCCACGGATGTCCGCTCCGTGGATGAGGCATGGGGTCTTGAAGTGGCATGCCTGATGCGGGAGCTTCCAGGGTCCAGGTCAGTGTGTCTTGTGGGTAGTGCCAAGCGGCACGTGGCAGAGAATACAGTGAGAAGAGGAGAGGAGACGGAACCTCATGCTATTTTCTCCCTCTCCCGCTCTTTCCTCAGTTCTGGGCCACCTGGCCTAGAGACAGCAAAGACTCTGAGGGCACTTGAGGAGAGTATATTCACCACTCCAGGGTCCCCAGCAGATGCTCCTGTGCAGATGCTACAGATATCAGAATCTGGCTTTTGCCCAGACAGTACCCCAAGTCGGTTACAGTGTATTCTGGAAACATGGGCCATCCGTCTTAAGGTGAAACCCTCAACAAAAGCACTCTAGGTACTTCCCTGTGTGATGGACACCGTGTAGGCTCTGGAAATGTAAAGACCAGAAGGGGAAGAGGGTGTAGGAAAGCGAGCATAGGCTTGTAATCCTACAGATATGGATACGAATCCTGGCACCACAATTGCTCCCTGAACTCCTTGGGCCAAGTCAGTTTACCTCTTCCAACCCCCATTTCTGAACCTGGAAGATAGAGATTGTTATGCTTCCTTCAGACGGTTGTTGTTAGGATTATGCAGTGTAGACAGAGTAACTAGTACAGCACCTGACATGTAACGGGTACCCTATCGTGGGAAGTTTTTGAAGTTTTAGTCGGCATTTTAGTACAAATAAGGAAATCACTGTATGATGCAGTTGGGTTAAGGTGATAAAAGATGTAGTTCAAGGCCCAGAAGTGGACACAGAAGGGATCCCCTGCATTCCTCTTGATCTCCTTAGGCATCAACAGCAGAAGTAAGGGAGGGTAAGAGCAGCGGAACATCAGGGTGTGTGGGGTAGGCAGGGGTGAGGCTCGGCCAAGGCAGGTGATGTGTCACACTGGGACACCTGGATGGGAAGGCCCAGGGCAGCAGAGCCTCCGGTGGGGGGAGCCCCATAATGGAGGCCTTGTGTGATTTGATACTGAAGACGCTCTCTCCTATTGGAGGTGAGTAAAACTCAGACTTCTTGCCTTTGCCTTCCCTACAACCTTGACAGCTTTTGCAAATGAATGACTGTGTGTGTGTGTGTGTGTGTGTGTGTGTGTGTGTGTGTGTGTGTGTGTGTGTGTGTGTGTGTGTTTGCATGGTGGGCAACCGAGAAGCATACTTTCCTTCCCAGGGAGATGCTGAGACAGGGGTGGGCTTCTGAAGCCCTTATTAGACAGTTTCAGCCCCAGGAAGCTTTCCCCACTTTCCCCTGCTTCACCAATTACTCACACAGACGTTCTTTTCCCAAAGGACAAGAGGACTTCAACAGGCAACCCACTTACCTGCTTGAAACACAGAAGAAGGGAGATTTGGGCAAAGAGAATAGTGAAGGCTCTGGAGTCAAACTACCTGAGTTCAAATCCCATCTCCACCACTTACTAGATGACCTTGGGCAAGGTATTTAAACTTTCTGAGCCTCAGTTTCCTGTCTGTAAATGGGGATGATAATTGCTATTGTATCTTTGGATGTTTTTGCAAATTGATGAGATAATACATTTAAACTCTTAGCCCCGTAGTCAGATATAATCATGACTCACACGTACTGACCATTTACTTTGTATCAGGCCCTGTCTAAGCTCTTCACATACATTAGTTCTGATTCCTCCCAATGACTCAGTGATGGAGTTACTACTATTTACAGAGGAGGAAACTGAGGCACAAGAAGTTTAAATCATTTGCCCAACATGTTCCAGGCAATGAGTGGCAGAATCAGGGTTTGAATTCAACCCATTAGGTGAGAGCTCAGTAAATGTTGGCTACCGTTGGTGCAGGGGGTTCTCTGCAAGATTAAGGGGTAGGCGCATTGGACTTTTTGTCTTCCTCTTTGTTGACCATTTAGTCCATTGAGTGTGTGTGGAAGTCCATTCCGTGCTCGTGGAAGATTAAATGGGGGTCAGGGGAGACTTTGGGGGCAGTAGGGCATCTGTCTGGCACTCACAGCTGGGCTCATGGGATTTGGGCGTTGGAATTTGCCCTGCACCACTGCACCCCTCCCTTCTTTTAGGAGAATGAAGCCCCTCCGAGAAGCATTAATATAAAGACCTCCACACTCCCCACCAAATGGATCTGCTCTCTACTCACATCCCTTCACAGCCTTGCTGCCTGTCATTCAGCCAGTGAGCCCAGCGACATATATATTTCCCCTCATTTTAGTTTCGTGATCTTAATAAAAGTGAAGTCTATTAGGATGAGTTTCTGCCCAGGCTCAGTAAATCTCTTCAAACACCGTTCAGCACCAGATTTCTGTTAGTCTTTGCCACTGGGGAGGCTGCAGCAGGCGCTGACTGTCAACTGGAGCAAAGGCCCACAGCACAGCCTCTGCTAAATGAAACTCAAACGGAGACTTTGGAATATAAATATTGAAGTGACCCAAGTTGGATAAAGGGGAACCAGTTAGCTAAGCTTCTCTCTTACATGCAGGAGATGCTAAATTATTAAAAGTTTAATAAATGTAATAATAAATATTTGATGTTGAATTATGGAAGGCTCTGTAGATACAGTGAAACTGAGAAATGACTTGGTATATTTGCATTAGAAGTTAAACACTTTTCAAATGGGACTTCTGATGTTGAAATGGGACTGCAGATCTTTCAGTGAAAAAAGAGAGAGAGAAGGGAGAAAGACACATAAAAGTATGAGTTTTTGGCAAGTACACTGGGCTGAGAGTTGGGATGCCTGAGTTTCAGTCCTGACTCCACGCTGAAGACAGCAATAGAAGCAGCATTTTGGGCATGCCTGACTGGGCAGAGGCTTTTATATAGCATCTCATATGTGTTCCTTGCAGTCATCTTCCAAGGCCAAGGCTATTTTTATTCGCCCCCCCCCCCACATTTCACAGATGAAGAAGCTGATGTTCCAAGACCCTAAATAGCACAGCTGATAAGAGGATGAATTGGAATTTGAACACAAGGCTTCTGATCTCAAGACCTTTACTCCATCATCATGACACCATGTCTTCCTCCCACTTGTTGCATGGAAACCCTTTCTGCTCTTTATTAGTCAGGATGTTTTTGGTTTCAGGAGAGAGAAACCCAGTTCAAATTAGCTTAATGGCAACTGCCCCAGAAGGCTGCCACGGGAGGGTGAAAGATCACCTTAGCCACAGAGATGAGGGGGGTTGAGGGAATTATACAACATTAGGATTCTGACTTTCCTCTCTGCATCATCCCACAATGGCTTCATTCCTCCCCACTCACACACCCATGGTGGGGTTGTGTTAGTCATGAGTTTCCAATACTATTGTACTCCTACCACCAAAGAATGAATGCTTTTCTTCGTTGAGTTGCAGTTTGAAGAATCCTGGAGAAGGAATCTATTGGCCTGGCATGAGTTAGGAGCTGACCTCTCAATTAAGTCACCTGTGATGAGGGTACAGGATCTCAGTGTACAGACACAGCCATAGAAGGAAGTGGGGCGACCATGAGCTGAACATCTACTCCAACCCATGTCTTCAAGATCCTCCCTGGGCTTCTGTGTATCCATCTGCCTGTGTAGCCATCTGCCTGAGAGGTTGGACTAAATCAGAGATGGCAGATAGCAGACATCTCATGTGCCAACTCAGATAAATGGGCAGGGGCTGCCTAGGATGTTAAGTTGGGAGGATTTCTGAGGCTACAGACTGACTCAGATGAGAAGATTGTTATGATCAACTCACGATGCCTGCCTTCAATATGGGACGGGAGTGGTGACAGATGGGTCAGGTACTTGCCATCTCTAAACTTGGTGGTATTTAGAGGTCCTCCTGTTTTTACATCTGATGACTTGATGATCATGTTCCTCTGTAAAATGAAGAGAGATTTTCTGGTTGCTGAGATGCAGGAGAAACACAGCCCTGTGGATGGAGATATTGAGGATGAATTAGAAATGGGGCTGTCTTACTCCATCTATCTGCTTCTATCCATCTGTCTGTTATCTCGGGAGGTATATTTGGATAATCTTATCTTGCTGCCAGTTAGTTTCCTGAAATAGATTTCGGGCTTGAGACAGAGTTGAGGCCTCCATCTAGGTGCTTCCTAGATGCTGTCTGGCACTATCGCTGTCACTTGTAATGTATTAAAAACAGAACGCTCTAATTTAAGCTGTAAACAAACCACTCATAACATAGAGGCCTTGAACTGTATCTTAGAGTTTCAAAGGCAGGTTTAAACAATTATAAACTCACAAACTGCATGTGACCTTCAGAGTCATTTTTTTCCCTTCCCCCTGCCATCACTCGGATGGTTCTAAACTGCTACAGTCCGCCTCTGCCTGTAGGTATATCCTAGCCTCTGGGTGTATGGTCACATTGCTTCCTTAGAAATCCCTGCTCTGGTCTCACCTAAGCAGGCCAGGCTTTAGAGTCTGCAAGCAGCAACTCTGGGCAGTGATCATCAAGATAAGCTAAGTTGAGCAATCATTTTCCCTTCTAAGACCACTCATTGTGGGTAGGTAGGACCACCCGTTTCCTTTAGTGTATCTTACTCTGCCTGATAAATACCAATCCCCTCTATACCCAACACACACACACACACACACACACACACACACACACACACACACACACGCACCATGCAGTCTGGTCAGAAAGATGATTGGATAGTTCAGTGAGTCATGAATTGATCTGGATATTAAGCTTAATTCCTTTTCTTCTCACCAACTAAGGAAACCAATATCAAAGAGCGTCCCAACAGGAAGCAGACGGTATGCTCAAGTGGGAAAGGTTTCAAAGGGGGCTCTGCACAAAGTTGGGGGGAAGTCCTAGAAATGGGGTATTCAGTACACTGTGGGTGGTGTCAGTGGGTCCAGGTGAGGGTGAGGTTACCAGAACATGGAGGAGGAGTTCCATGGAGACTCCTGAAGGAGCTGTGACGTTTGGTCAAGGGACAGAGACGGGAAAGAAGCCAGAGGAATAAATGTCCCAACCTTACTCACCCACCTCCTGCCAGACCTTCTGCTGGTGCCCGCCACTGGCTGACCCAAGGGAACCCAGGCAAGAGAGCCCATTGAGGTGGTCCATCAAAGTCAGCCTCCTGAGGCACAAAGCTGAGTACAGATGAGCTGAGGGTGGAGGGAGGAGGAGCAAATGGAGGAGATCCAGCAGAAACTCCAGGCCCTTCCATCTTACCTTCAAAATATCCCTCATATGTCCCCCCTCTGTCCATCTTCCCTGACACTCCCAGGCTCAGACCCTCCTAAAGAGTCCCACTGCTTCCCCACACCCCCATGCACATGCCCAATCCAGCTCCTACACAGACCGGGCCATGCCTCTCTTCTGCTAGAAGCACTCAGAGCCCCATCACCGGCCCCGCATAGCCTCAGGATCAAAATCCAAACCATTTCACCTGGTGCGCATTCCCTCCTAGCACTTCAGAATCTGGCCTTCATGCCCTCTGGGATCTCATTTCCCACCATGTCCTCATCTGCCATTTCTTCAAAATGCAGAATACACTTTAGTGTCTCCTTGCCTTTGGCAGTGCTGTCCCTCTGCCTGAATTGTCCTAATGCTCACACAGTCCCCTGTGTCCCTGGCAAACTACTCCTCGTCCATCACAGTCTTGCAGAAGTGGCACTTCCTCTGAGCAGCCTTTCCAGAACATTCCCTCCTTCCATCCACCAGAATCATAGCCTCCTCATTGCTATATTCATTCTGCTAGCATACCTCTTCCTTAATTACAGGACAGCACATTGCCCTTGCATTATGGTTAATTGTAGAAGGGTATCCCCCCTCTGCCCTCAGCTGGTGATCTGTGTCTTCCTGGAGGTTAAGAATTGAATCTTAACCACCTCTGCATTCCTAGTTCTAGGCAAGTAAATGGCTCAGAGGAAGGATATGGAACGTGTTGAGGCCCCAATTTGATGTGGCTTTGTTGGCACAGTCATGAGGATGTTTTGATATTACCAATAAATTGCTCAAAAAATATATTTATGCCATCTCCAAGCATCAGCCAGTCCCCTAATGTGGAAATATTCTTCGTATCAAACAGCCTCAAAACTTCCTGCCTCACAGTGTTCACTGTATTGTATTATAAAAATCTGCATTGTCTCAGAGTGATTCCAAATAACACCTCTATTTTGGGAAGAGTATAACGAAATAAAAAAGGAGTGTTCCCTAATTTGAAAGGTTTGAGAAATCCTATGATAAAGGAAGTTGCTATGTTGATTTCCTTGGTGGAAGCTTTTCCAAGGACATTAATATATTAATTAATGAACATCATGAATCTTTAGGAAGTGAAGTCTGCACATGACTGTTTCCCCAAAACTATTTTACTAGATGCAGGCTCAGGACCAACATTCCTTGACACCCCCTCCAAGTAATACCGTGTTAGCCCAGTGAGGCTCAGAGGCTACACACATGAAACGAAACATCAGAGAAGGGGGGATTTGGTTCACATTCTTTGGGAAGAGGGGGAAGCTGGCCTCTATCCTGTTGGCTTATTATTTCATCCACCCGGCCGCTGAGCTCCACATTCTACCCCCTGGCCCTGCAGAAGACACAGGGCCCTCATGAGGGGGGCAGGGTTGGGATAGGATGGGCATGCTTGGATACTCCGGAGAGGGAACAAATCCTGGCTGAGTAGAACTCAAAGATCACCTAGAACTGGCAGAGGAAGAAGAGGAAGTAGCAGAGAGAAAAAGTAGTGAGAGAGAGGAAAAACTTTGTGGCCGCCCAGCCTTTTGAAACTCTTAAGCCCAGCCCAGCCTGGTTGTCAGCACCTGCTCTAGTGCTCAAATCCCATTTCAGCCACACACTGTCTGGGGGAAGGTGAGCAAGTTACTAGACCTTCCTCTGCTTCCACGTGCACATTTGCAAAAACAGATAACTGTACCTTCCCTGTAGGGTTGCTGTTGAGAATCAAGCGAATTAATGCATGATGTGTTTGGAACAAAAATAGTGGCAGTTATTGTTGTTATCATGTTACGGTTATTTAGCCCAGACTTAATCCACAGTAGGAATTTCTTATGAGGCTCTTTTTAAACTCTTGCCTCTCAGATGGGATTGTGATTCATGCCCTTTGTAAACTCCACTTTCCCTTCTTAGTGCTTTGCATTCAGTAAGTACTCAGTAAGTGCATGAGGATTGTTGTTGGAATGTGGCTCAATAATGCTTCAAAAAGATGCATAGCAGCATTATTCAGAATAACTAAGATGTAGAAGCAACCCAAGTGTCCACGGGTTTTTATTTTACATTCTTCACAATAAGAAAAATGTGGTTATATACATATAGTGGACTATTGTTCAGCCTCAATTAGGAAGGGGATTCTGACATGAATCATCCATCCATCCATCCATCCATCCATCCATCCAACATGGATGAACCTTGAGGACATTACGCTAAATGAAATAAGCCAGTCAGCAAAAGACAAATGCTGTATAATTCTACTTGTATGAGGCACTTAGTCAAAAAATCATAGAGACAGACAGTAGAATGATGGTTGCCAGGGGCTGGGGGGAGGAGAGATGGAGTGTTATTGTTTAGTGGGTACAGAGTTTCAGTTTTGCAAGATGAAAAACGGTTAAGATAGTAAATATTATGCTATATATATTTTACCACAAAAAAAGGGGGTGGAAAGTAAAGTGAAAAAAATAAGGAATAAGAAGTGGAAGGGAATGGTTTAGGGGGAAACATGAATGGCCAGCCTGGCCAGTCATTGCAAGCCATGCCAGAGACCTCAAAGGCTATCTAGGTATAGCATTCCTGGAAGAGAGGGTATGGCTCTATAGTGCATCTCTCCCCACTCCTCCCTTCTAGGGCACCTTCCAGCCCTGCCACTGTCCTCCTGTGTACAACAGGAACGACTTAAATGCACTGAAGAGCCCGACATGGATCTGGATTTGCACACAAGGTGCACAGGTGCTAGGGGATGGTTGAGTCAGCTGTGAGGGTGTCCATTCCAGCAGGGTGAACACAGCCTCTGGAAGGTACGACAGGAAATAGTCATGGAAGTCTATGTTTCCACATATCCCAGAGGAGCCTGGTCTTCGGGGAGAGAGTTTGGTTGCCCAGGAAAGCTGAGGTCCAAAGGAAAAGCCTCACTTCCCTCATCTGTAAAATGGGCTTCAAACGGGATGATTTTTTCCCCCCAGGGGACGTTTGGCATTCTCTGCGAACATTTTTGGTGGCCACAACTGGGAAGGTGCTATAGGCATCTAGTGGGTAGAGGCCAGTGATGTTGCTAAACATCCTACAATGCACAGAACAGCCCCGCTAATAAAGAATTATCCAACCCCAAATTTCAGTGGTGCCAAGGTTGAGAAACCCTACCTTAGATGGTTATATTGGCCCCACTGAACATATGAGAAAACTGAGGCTGAAGAGGTATGATTTCACATTCACATTTCATTAATAACTTGCACTATACCCCAGCCCCTTCAAGGGACCCAGTTCTAAAGAGGCTGGTTTATAGTGCAAGCTATTAAGCCAGAAATTGAAGCATGAAGAGGAAAGATGGTATGCATAGACGTAGCCCGGGGAGACAGGAGGAAGATTTGGTCTCAAATCTGGCTCCAGGAATGAGTATCATCCTCGGGCTTTTGGCACCCTTCTCAGTAGGGTTCAGAGACTTCTGCAGAGCCCAGCCGGGCTGCATAGGTTCAGTGGCCTGGCTGTGGGGCCAGGAAGAGCATCGCAGGCAGGTCTGACAGCAACCCGCATCTCCAAAGTGAGCAGGAGACACCCTACCCTCCCTTGCTGTGACGGATTTTGCACATTAAAAAAAAGTTTACAATCCCAGCCAGGCAGGCATAAATCACAGCGCCTCTGTGCAGCAGCAGCAGACATGACTTATGGTCCCATCACCATGGCAACGGGAGCGCAGCGGGCACACGCACAAAAGCACTGCTCCCGCCTGACAGGCCCGTGAGGGGCCCTGACGGAGAAGAAAGCGTTCCGGAGAAAGGATGTATTCTCCAGAACTCACTGCCCATTTGTCTTCATTCTGGACTGGAGGGAGCCCCTCGCTCTTTCTCTCTCCTCATCCCCAGCCAACAGGTTGTTTTCCTCCCTTTCTTCTGCTTGGGGAGGGGTTTTTCTTCTTTTAATCTGTTCTCCCAAAGGTTTGCAGGAAAGGCCCCAATTAGAGCTTGCAAAGACCTGGATGGGTCTGCCTGGTGGTCCTCCCCGAGCTGTGAGTTAGGATGATAGCTTTCACGTGAGGAGCACAGGTCTGTGCCCACACCTTGAAGATATTTCCTCCACGACGTTGGCAAACCAGCCTCTTAGACTTTCTTCCTGCCTCCCAACCCCTGCCCTCGGAGTCATCCTCTGTGTGCAGCTGGAGTGGATGCTTCGAGGTTGCAAACCTGATCTAGACCCCTCCATTGCACCCCTTGCCTGTTGCCAGGAAGGGGAAGCCCAAACCTCTAACTGGGACACACAGCCCTTGGTGCTCTAGCCCTGCTTCTCTCTTACATCGCATCCCCATGCTCCCTGCCAGAGGCTCCAACCGTCTTGAGGGCTTTTTTGTTACATGTGTAGTCTTGTTCCTCCTGCCCCTTCATCCGGCTGCCTTCCACTCAGCAACAGGGATTAGCATATATGCCACCTCTTCCAGGAAGCCTTCTTGGATCCCACAAGCCCAGTGTAGAAGTCCATGCGTGTCCACAGTGTCTGACACTCACCCTCACACAGTGCTACTGTATTTGGTGATCCCTACTCCACCATCCAGGTCACCATTTCCTCTCTCTAGACACTATCACCTCCTCACTGCACTTCCTGCCTTCACTCTGGACACCCTCCAATCAATGCCGCACATGGTAGTCAAAAGAATATTTTTTTTTTCCAACACAAAAACCCAGGTATGTCATTCCTCTGATGAAACCCATTGCATGTGTCTCTCCTCGCTCTTATAAGAAGTTCAAACTCCTTGCGTGTCCCTCTGCCTGCACCTCCAACCTTCTTCCTACCTTGCACTCTGTGCCCGGCCAGCTGGCCTTGGTTCATTTCTAGATATCTTCTATGCTTGTTTGTCTCCGGCCTTATGTTGAACGTAGAACATCTGCACCCCCATACACACCAGTTTCCAATGAGTACGGCTATTCATCTGCATCTTTTAGGCCTCAGTGTAAATATCTCCTCTTTCAGGAAGCCAGCTCTTACTTCCTTATATTGGGTTAGGTTGAGCAGCTCTCAAACCTGCCTACATGCATCTAACCTGGTGAGCTTTTAAAAATCGTGGATAGAATTAGTGGTTGAATGTTTGAAGAGGGATAGAATATTCACATCATCTCAGAGTACCTCTCCACAAGAACCTCCTGGTGTGATGCACTGAGAAGGCCATAGCATCACTTCTGGGGCACTCCTGCCAAAAACCCATTACCCAGATCTAACCATGAAGAAACATGAGACACACCCAGATTGAGGGGCATTCTGTCAATGAGCTGACCTGTATTTTTAAGAACATCAGGGCCACAAAAGACAAAGCCCAGTGAGGAGCTTTCTGGATTAAAAGATCCCAAAGAGACTGTGGCAACAGGGTACAGCACATAAACTGTGATATTCTTTTCTTTATTTTTTTCAGCTTCATTGAGGTATAACTGACAAATAAAATTGTTATTATATTTAAAGTGTACAATGGGATGATTTGTTATGCCTATACATTGTGAGAAGATTCCCACCAAGCTGGGCTTTTCTTCTGTTATAAAGAACATTCATAAGACACTTGCAGGAATATGTTGATTAGATGATAGCACTATACTGATGATAATCTCCTGATGTCAATAATTGTATTAAAAAGTTACAAAAGACAATATCTCTGTGTTTAGAAAATGCTCACTGAAGTATTTGAGGGTAAAGGGACATCACACCTTTAATTATCATCAAACAGTTCAGAAAGAAGTGTATGTTTGTACACCATTTAAATACACACAGTTACACAATGTGTGTGGATGTGTGTGTGGTGTGTGTACAGACAGCGAGAAAGAATGAGGGAGAGGAGAGAGAAAACAGAAAAAAATTGGGGCATCTGAGTCCTCCGGCTTTGTTCTTCTTTTGTAAGATTGTTTTCACTTTTCTGAGTTCCTTATATTTCCATATGAATAGGATGAGCTTATCAATTTCTGCCAAAAATAATTCAACCGGGATTTTATGAAGACTGCACTGAATCTGTAGATCAGTTTCGGGAGTATTTCCATCTTAACAACATGAAATATTTGAATCCATGAACATAGAATGTCTTTCCATTTATTTAGATCTGCTTTAATTTCTTTCAGCATTGTTTTAGTTTTCAGGGTGCAGGTCTTTCACTTCTTTTGTTACATTTATTTTATTCTTTCTGACGCTATGGAAAATGGAATCATTTTCTGAATTTCATTTTTGAATTGTTCATTGCTAGTGTGTAGAAATACAATTTATTTTTGGACTCAGACCTTGTATCCTGAAGTCTTACTGAACTCATTTATTAGTTCTAATTGTGTGCGTGTGTGTGTGTGTGTGCATCTGTATGTATGTATGTAGGTATTCCTTAGGATTTTCTATATGCAAAATCATGTCATCTACAAAGAGAGGTACTGTTATTTATTTTCTAATTTGGATGTCTTTTTTTGTCTTGCCTGATTTCTCTGGCTAGAACCTCCAGTAAAATGTTAAATACAAGTGGCAAGAGTTCACAGCTCTTAAAACTGTTCTGTAAGTCTGCTATTATATTAACTTAAAAGGTAAAAAAAAAAAAAATACTATAGTCCCTACCTTCAGGAATTCTTGTTGGCTTGGTCTGAGGTGACACTCAGGCAGTGGCATTTTTTTTTTTTTGACATCTTTATTGAAGTATAATTGCTTTACAATGGTATGTTAGTTTCTGCTTTATAACAATGTGAATCAGCTATACATATACATATATCCCCATATCTCCTCCCTCTTGCGTCTCCCTCCCACCCTCCCTATCCCAGCCCTCTAGGTGGTCACAAAGCACCGAGCTGATCTCCCTGTGCTATGCGGCTGCTTCCCACTAGCTATCTATTTTACATTTGGTAGTGTATATAAGTCCATATGTACACTACCACTCTCTCACTTCGTCCCAGCTTACCCTTCCCCCTCCCCGTGTCCTCAAGTCCATTCTCTACGTCTGTGTCTTTATTCCTGTCCTGCCCCTAGGTTCTTCAGAACCTTTTTTTTTTTCTTTTAGATTCCATATATATGTGTTAGCATACGGTATTTGTTTTTCTCTTTCTGACTTACTTCACTCTGTATGACAGACTCTACTTCCATCCACCTCACTACAAATAACTCAATTTCGTTTCTTTTTATGGCTGAGTAATATTGCATTGTATACATGTACCACATCTTTATCTATTCATCTGTCGATGGACACTTAGGTTGCTTCCATATTCTGGCTATTGTAAATAGAGCTGCAATGAACATTGTGGTACATGACTCTTTTTGAATTATGGTTTTCTCAGGGTATATGCCCAGTAGTGGGATTGCTGGGTCGTATGGTAGTTCTATATTTAGTTTTTTAAGGAACCTCCATACTGTTCTCCATAGTGGCTGTATCAATTTACATTCCCACCAACAGTGTATGAGGGTTCCCTTTTCTCCACACCCTCTCCAGCATTTATTGTTTGTAGATTTTTTGATGATGGTCATTCTGACCGGTGTGAGATGATATTGCATTGTAGTTTTGATTTGCGTTTCTCTAATGATTAATGATGTTGAGCATTCTTTCATGTGTTTGTTGGCAATCTGTGTATCTTCTTTGGAGAAATGTCTATTTAGGTCTTCTGCCCAATTTTGGATTGGGTTGTTTGTTTTCTTGATATTGAGCTGCATGAGCTGCTTGTAAATTTTGGAGATTAATCCTTTATCAGTTGCTTCATTTGCAAATATTTTCTCCCATTCTGAAGGTTGTCTTTTCATCTTGTTTATGGTTTCCTTTGCTATGAAAAGGCTTTTAAGTTTCATTAGGTCCCATTTGTTTATTTTTGCTTTTTCCATTTCTCTAGGAGGTGGGTAAAAAGGATCTTGCTGTGATTTATGTCATAGAGTGTTCTGCCTGTTATTTCCTCTAAGAGTTTTATAGTGCCTGGCCTTACATTTAGATTGTAAATCCATTTTCAGTTTATTTTTGTGTATGGTGTTAGGGAGTGTTCTAATTTCATTCTTTTACATATAGCTGTCCAGTTTTTCCAGCGCCACTTATTGAAGAGGCTGTCTTTTCTCCATTGTATATTCTTGCCCTCTTTATCAAAAATAAGGTGACCATATATGCGTGGGTTTATCTCTGGGCTTTCTATCCTGTTCCGTTGATCTATATTTCTGTTTTTGTGCCAGTACCATACTGTCTTGATTACTGTAGCTTTGTAGTATATTCTGAAGTCCGGGCACCTGATTCCTCCAGCTTTGCTTTCCTTTCTCAAGATTGCTTTGGCTATTTGGGGTCATTTATGTTTCCATACAAATTGTGAAATTTTTTGTTCTAGTTCTGTAAAAAATGCCATTGGTAGTTTGATAGGGATTGCATTGAATCTGTAGATTGCTTTGAGTAATATAGTCATTTTCACAATGTTAATTCTTCCAGTCCAAGAACATGGTATATCTCTCCATCTGCTTGTATCATCTTTAATTTCTTTCATCAGTGTCTTATAGTTTTCTGCATACAGGTCTTGTGTCTCCGTAGGTAGGTTTTTTCCTAGGTATTTTATTCTTTTTGTTGCGATGGTAAATGGGAGTGTTTCCTTAATTTCTCTTTCAGATTTTTCATCATTAGTGTATAGGAATGCAAGAAATTTCTGTGCATTAATTTTGTTTCGCTACATTACCAAATTCGTTGATTGGCTCTAGTAGTTTTCTGATAGCATCTTTAGGATTCTCTATGTATAGTATCATGTCATCTGCAAACAGTGACAGCTTTACTTCTTCCTTTTCAATTTGGATTCCTTTTATTTCTTTTTCTTCTCTGATTGCTATGGCTAAAACTTCCAAAACAATGTTGAATAATAATGGCGAGAGTGGACAACCCTGTCTTCTTCCTGATCTTAGAGGAAATGGTTTCAGTTTTTCACCATTGAGAACGATGTTGGTTGGGTTTGTTATATATGACCTTTATTATGTTGAGGTAAGTTCACTCTGTGCCTACTTTCTGGAGGGTTTTTATCATAAATGGTTGTTGAATTTTGTTCAAAGCTTTTTCTGCATCTATTGAGATTATTATATGGTTTTTATCCTTCACTTTGTTAATATGATATATCATATTGATTGATTTCTGTATATTGAAGAATCCTTGCATTCCTGGGATAAACACCACTTGCTCATGGTGTATGATCCTTTTCATGTGCTGTTGGATTCTGCTTGCTAGTATTTTGTTGAGGATTTTTGCATCTATGTTCATCAGTGATATTGGACTGTAGTTTTCTTTCTTTGTGGCATCTTTGCCTGGTCCTGGTATCAGGGTGATGGTGTCCTCATAAAATGAGTTTGGGAGTGTTCCTCCCTCTGCTATATTTTGGCAGAGTTTGAGAAGGATAAGTGTTAGCTCTTCTCTAAATGTTTGATAGAATTCATCTGTGAAGCCATCTGGTCCTGGGCTTTTGTTTCTTGGAAGATTTTTAATCACAGTCTCAATTTCACTGCTTCTGATTGGTCTGTTTATATTTTCTGTTTCTTACTGGTTCAGTCTCAGAAGGTTGTGCTTTTCTAAGAATTTTTCCATTTCTTCTTTATAGTAATCTCTCATGATCCTTTGTATTTCTGCAGTGTCAGTTGTTACTTCTCCTTTTTCATTCCTAATTCTATTGATTTGAGTCTTCTCCCTTTTTTTCTTGATGATTCTGGCTAATGGTCTATCAATTTTGTTTATCTTCTCAAAGAACCAGGTTTTAGTTTTATTGATCTTTGTTATTGTTTCCTTCATTTCTTTTTCATTTACTTCTGATCTGATCTTTATGATTTATTCTGCTAACTTTGGGGTTTTTTTCTTCTTCTTTCTCTAATTGCTTTAGGTGTAAGGTTAGGTTGTTTATTGGAGATGTTTCTTGTTTCTTAAGGTAGGATTGTATTGCTATAAACTTCCCTCTTAGAACTGTTTTTGTTGAATCCCATAGGTTTTGGGTCGTCGTGTTTTCATTTTCGCTTGTTTCTAGGTATTTTTTTATTTCCTCTTTAATTTCTTCAGTGATCTCTTGGTTATTAGGTAGTGTATTGTTTAGCCTCCATGTGTTTGTTTTTTTTACAGAGTTTTTCCTGTAATTGATATCTAGTCTCAAAGCACTGTGGTCAGAAAAGATACTTGATACGATTTCAATTTTCTTAAATTTACCAAGGCTTGATTTGTGATCCAAGATGTGATCTATCCTGGACAGTGTTCCATGAGCACTTGAGAAGAAAGTGTATTCTGTTGTCTTGGGATGGAATGTCCTATAAATATCAATTAAGTCCATCTTGTTTAATGTACCATTTAAAGCTTGTGTTTCCTTAGTTTCATTTTGGATGATCTGTCCATTGGTGAAAGTGGGGTGTTATAGTCCCCTACTATGACTGTGTTACTGTCGATTTCCCCTTTCATGGCTGTTAGCATTTGCCTTATGTATTGAGGTGCTCCTATGTTGGGTGCATAAATATTTACAATTGTTATATCTTCTTCTTGGATTGATCCCTTGATCATTTTGTAGTGTCCTTCTTTGTCCTTGTAATAGTCTTTATTTTAAAGTCTATCTTGTCTGATATGAGAATTGCTACTCCAGCTTTCTTTTGATTTCCATTTGCATGGAATATCTTTTTCCATCCCCTCACTTTCAGTCTGGATGTGTCCCTAGGTCTGAAGTGGGTCTCTTGTAGAAAGCATATATGCGGGTCTTACTTTTGTATCCATTCAGCCAGTCTATCTTTTGGTTGGGGCATTTAATCCATTTACATTTAAGGTAATTATCAATATGTATGTTCCTATTACCATTTTCTTAATTGTTTTGGGTTTGTTATAGTAGGTCTTTTCCTTCTCTTGTATTTCCTGCCTAGAGAAGTTCCTTTAGTATTTGTTGTAAAGCTGGTTTGGTGGTGCTAAATTCTCCTAGCTTTTGCTTGTCTGTAAAGGTTTTAATTTCTCCGTCGAATCTGAATGAGACCCTTGCTGGGTAGAGTAATCTTGGTTGTAGGGTTTTCCCTTTCATCACTTTAAATATGTCCTGCCACTCCCTTCTGGCTTGCAGAGTTTCTTCTGAAAGATCAGCTGTTAACCTTATGTGGATTCCCTTGTCTGTTGTTTGTTGTTTTTCCCTTGCTGCTTTTAATATTTTTTCTTTGCATTTAATTTTTGATAGTTGAATATGTGTCTTGGCGTGTTTCTCCTTGGATTTATCCTGTGTGGGACTCTCTGTGCTTCCTGGACTTGACTATTTCCTTTCCCATATTAGAGAAGTTTCCAAGTATAATCTCTTCAAATATTTTCCCAGTCCCTTTCTTTTTCTTTTCCTCTTCTGGGACCCCTATAATTTGAATGTTGGTGCGTTTAATGTTGTCCCAGAGGTCTCTGAGACTGTCCTCAATTCTTTTCGTTCTTTTTTCTTTATTCTGCTCTGCGGTAGTTATTTCCACTATTTTATCTTCCAGGTCACTTATCCTTTCTTCTGCCTCATTTATTCTGCTTTGATTCCTTCTAGAGAATTTTTAATTTCATTTATTGTGTTGTTCATCATTGTTTGTTTCCTCTTTAGTTCTTCTAGGTGCTTGTTAAATGTTTCTTGTATTTTCTCCATTCTATTTCCAAGATTTTGGATCATCTTTACTATCATTACTCTGAATTCTTTTTCAGGTGGATCACCTATTTCCTCTTCAGTTGTTTGGTCTGGTGGGTTTTTACCTTGCTCCTTCATCTGCTGTGTGTTTCTCTGTCTTCTCATTTTGTTTAACTTACTGTGTTTGAGGTCTCCTTTTCGCAGGCTGCAGGTTCTTAGTTCCCGTTGTTTTTGGTGTCTGCCCCCAGTGGCTAAAGTTGGTTCGGTGGGTTGTGTAGGCTTCCTAGTGGAGGGGACTAGTGCCTGTGTTCTGGTGGATGAGGCTTGATCTTGTCTTTCTGGTGGGCAGGACCACATCTGGTGGTGTGCTTTTGGGTGTCTGTGGCCTTATTATGATTTTAGGCAGCCTCTATGCTAATGGGTGGGGTTGTGTTCCTGTCTTGTTAGTTGTTTGGCATAGGGTGTCCAGCACTGTAGCTTGCTGGTCGTTGAGTGGAGCTGGGTCTTGGCGTTGAGATGGAGGTCTCTGGGAGATCTTTCGCCATTTGATATTATGTGAAGCTGGGAAGTCTCTGGTGGATCAATGTCCTGAACTCATGTCTCCCACCTCAGAGGCACAGGCCTGACACCTGGCAGGAGCACCAAAACCGTGTCAGCCACACGGCTCAGAAGAAATGGAGAAAAAAAGAAAGAAAGAAAAAAAGAGAGAAAGAAAGAAAGAAAGAAAGAAAGAAGTTATTAAAATAAAAAATAAAAGAGTATTAAAAATAAATAATTGAAAAGTAATAAAAAAGGAAAGAAAGAAAGAAGAGAGCAACCAAACCAAAAAACAAATCCACCAATGATAACAAGTGCTAAAAAACTATACTAAAAACGAAAAACAAAAAACACGGACAGACACAACCCTAGGACAAATGGTAAAAGCAAAGCTATACAGACAAAATCACACAAAGTCCGTTGCCTCAGTTTTGGGGTGATTTGTTGTCTATTCAGGTATTCCACAGATGCAGGTACATCAAGTTGATTGTGGAGATTTAATCCGCTGCTCCTGAGGCTGCTGGGAGAGATTTCCCTTTCTCTTCTGTTCGCACAGCTCCCAGGGTTCAGCTTTGGATTTGGACCCGCCTCTGCGTGTAGGTCACCTGAGGGCGTCTGTTCTTCTCTCAGACAGGGCAGGGTTAAAGGAGCAGCTGCTTTGGGGGCTCTGGCTCAACTCCGGCCAGGGGGAGGGAGGGGCACGGATGCAGGGCGAGCCTGCGGCGGTAGAGGCTGGCGTGACGTTGCACCTGCCTGAGGCACGCCGTGCGTTCTCCCGGGGAAGTTGTCCCTGGATCACGGGAGCCTGGCAGTTGGCGGGCTGCACAGGCTCCCGGGAGGGGAGGTGTGGATAGTGACCTGTGCTTGCACACAGGCTTCTTGATGGCTGCAACAGCAGCCTTAGCATCTCATGCCGACCTCTGGGGTCCGCGCTGATAGCCGCGGCTCGCGCCCGTTTCTGGAGCTCGTTTAGGTGGCACTCTGAATCCCCTCTCCTCGCGCACCCCCAAACAATGGTCTATTGCCTCTTAGGCAGGTCCAGACTTTTCCCAGACTCCCTCCCAGCTAGCTGTGGTGCGCTAACCCCTTCAGGCTGTGTTCACACCGTCAACCCCAGTCATCTCCCTGCGATCCGACCAAAGCCCGAGCCTCAGCTCCCAGCCCCCGCCCGCCCCGGCGGGTGAGCAGACAAGCCTCTCGGGCTGGTGAGTGCTGGTCGGCACCGATCCTCTGCACGGGAATCTCTCTGCTCTGCCCTCCGCGCCCCTGTTGCTGCGCTCTCCTCCGCGGCTCTGAAGCTTCCCCCCTCCGCCACCCCTGTCTCCGCCCACGAAGGGGCTTCCTAGTGTGTGGACACCTTTCCTCCTTCACAGCTCCCTCCCACTGGTGCAGGTCCCGTCCCTATTCTTTTGTCTCTGTGTTTTTCTTTTGCCCTACCCAGGTACGTGGGGAGTTTCTTGCCTTTTGGGAAGTCTGAGGTGTCCTGCCAGTGTTCAGTCGGTGTTCTGTAGGAGTTGATCCTCATGTAGATGCATTTCTGATGTATTTGTGGGGAGGATGGTGATCTCCACATCTTACTCCTCCACCATCTTGAAGGTCTCAGCCGTGGCAATTTTTAACAGCTCCCAGTTGGTTGGAATGTACAGCAAGGGTTGCGAAGTTCTGCATCAACCTCTCTGGGAAGAAGCCTTTGTCCTTCTCCACCACAGCATGTGTCACAGTTGACTGTGGTTTCTTATTAAGGTTCCCAATTAAACTGCAAATCCTGCATGAACTGGGATGGTTTCTTTCTTGCTCACCATGATATCCACAGCAATAGTGCCTGGTACAGAGAAGACTGGAAGAAAATAAATGTCAAAGCCTGTAACTCTCTCTCCAACCCCATGGGATATGTAACACTGGCCCGTTTTATTTTATTTTATTTATTTTTTTTTATTTTTTAAAGAATTTTCTTATTTATTTATTTATTTATTTATTTATTTATTTATTTATTTTTGGCTGTGTTGGGTCCTCGGTTCGTGCGAGGGCCTTCTCCAGCTGCGGCAAGCGGGGGCCACCCTTCATCGCGGTGCGGGGACCGCTCTTCATCGCGGTGCGCGGGCCCCTCTCCATCGCGGCCCCTCCCGTCGCAGGGCACAGGCTCCAGACGCGCAGGCTCAGCAACTGTGGCTCACGGGCCCAGCCGCTCCGCGGCATGTGGGATCCTCCCAGACCAGGGCTCGAACCCGTGTCCCCCGCACTAGCAGGCAGACTCCCAACCACTGCGCCACCAGGGAAGCCCTGGCCCGTTTTATAGAAGGAAAAATGAGGCTCAGAAAGGTGAAGCAACTCACCTAGGACCACACCCATTAGATCAGAGCAGAGGGGAATTCACATCTCTGCTCATACAGGCCCACCTCTGTCAGGGCCTCAATCATACATGTGGGAGGAAATGTGGCCCACCCAGGCTCACAGAGTAGGAAGTCGAGAGTGGATTAGCACGAGGGTCCTGGCTCTGAGCCCATTTCATGGCCCATTCCACCTCACCGGAATTGCTGGAAATACCCGACAGATGGTTGATGGTTCCTCTGCCATGAATGAGCTTAATGACCTTGGGCAAGTATCTTGTCCTTTCTGAGCTTCAGTTTCCCCATTCAAAACTGTGAACAATTAACCTCATCAGGTAGTTATAAGGCCCAAATGATGGAGGATCTTAGCTGGGATCCTGCTAAGAGCCCAGCACAGGGCCTGGCACTCAGAACATGCACAGTACAGGACACCAAACATGTTTGCTAAGGAAAAATAACAATAATGATATGACTGGCATTTACTCAGCATCCGTGAGTTCCGCATCTGTGAGTTCCACCAACCATGGTTTCTGCCAACCACGGATCAAAAACGTTTGGAAAAAAAAAAATTCCATAAAGTTTCAGAAAGCAAACTTGAATTGGCTGCATGCGGCAACTATCTGCATAATATTTACATTGTATTTACAACTATTTACATAGCATTTACATTGTACTGGGTATTATAAGTAATCTAGAGATGATTTGAAATATGTGGGAGGATGTACATAGGTTATATGCAAATACTACACCATTTTGTATAACGGACTTGAGCATCCTCGGATTTTGGTATCCGCGGGAGTCATGGAACTAATCCCCCATGGATACCCAGGGCTGGCTGTATCCCAGAAGCAGCAGCTACCCCAGAGGACACTGAAAAGCCTCTCAACATTCTTGCTGGCCAAGCAGCTGGACTCCATAACTCGAGTCCTAACCAGGGGCTTGAAAATTCAAACTGGAAATTGGAGATGCAAAAATTATTGTCTCATCCTGGGCTCCTCTGGGCCTCTCTGCCTTCCTCTGAGCAGGCATCAGGCCCTAGCAGCACCTGGTACCTGCGGTACTATCAGGAAATTGGCTTGGTTAGAGTGTCCTAATGGCCTGCGCTCGAGCCAATTCGATTCCTAGTAGAAAGGGCAAGGGTTTTTGGAGTCAAGCCGATTTGGATTCAATTCTGACTCTAACCCAGCCTGTCTGTGGTTTTGGGCACCTCACTTAACCTTGCTAGGCCTCGGTTTTCTCATCAATAAAACGTGATAATTATACCGTCTTTACAGCTGTGAAAAGCCATTGAACCAATTCACCGATGCCAAGTAATCAGCAGTTAATAAATGTTGTTATTTGCCTCGTTGAATGGGAGAGTTAAAATCACAGACTGCCCTGCCAGTAACAGATATTTGTGGAGGACCTACTGGGTCTGAGATGGCAGAGATCTGAGAAGTAAACTCCTCCAACCCATCCTTTTAGAATAGAGAAGTGGAACACAGAGATGTCATGCAGCTGTCCCTCCATCACAGTGTTGGTATTGGAACAGGCCACTTGGGTTCTGTCAAGGGGCCCTCTGCATTTTATTGAGCTGCATCTCTGTAGTCCAGGTCAGCACAGAGGTCCTTTTTTCCAGGGTCATCGGTGACAGAGCAGGAATCAGGGCCCTCTTTGAAGGTTGTCATCAAAAGCAGCCTTGAGCCATGAGGATGCAGCTCCAAAGGCTATTGCTTAGCCTGCTGAGGCAGAGGCTTGAGGCCAATATCAGCGGCCCTGGGATCCTGATAGCCAGTGCGGATGATGAATGAGCCGCTTAACGTGATGGAGCAAATTGATCATTGCATCACTGACCACAACTTATTCATTTCTGAAAAGAGGGCAATTCATTACCCTGCATGTCACACTGCCCATGTCATCACCAGAGATAAAAGCCCAAAGCCTCACAGCCTGGGTTTCTCATCACATCTCACCTCTACTTAATGGGAGAACAAGGATGCTGAAATAGAGCACCATATGCTCGAGGCTGCTCTGGGGTCCTTCCTAGCTTGGCCAGAACCTGGGAGCCATTACTTCTTCACCAGGAAATGAATAGGAACAAACCTCAAGGGCTTTTAAAGCAATCAACATAGAAAATAAGTTGCCACTTTCAGGCCCATCTTGCACTTTCTGCAGCGTGATGTTGAGAAGGATTCTGAGGCTGCATGTGAGCTCAGTAAGAATGAAAGCCAGAATCAACTAGTGATGTCTGCTGTGGGTCAAAAATAAGTGGTCAGACATATACCGTCTATAATTCTCCATCCACTGATGGTAATAGTTGGACTATTCCATACAGCTCTCAAGTCCTGTTGTCAAATGTGCAGCAGCATTAAGAAGAAAATAAAAGGTAGTTAAAAATAGGGCATGCCATTATAGACAATTAATGAAATGTTTATATCTTACTGTTTTTTCAGTCAATGCAGTAGCTCTCAACTACAGTAGCCCTCCCACAGGTTTGTCCAAATAAATTTTGGGGTAAATTACAAAAAACATAACACTAAAAATAGACAAATTACTCATGTTACTCTGGTTTATAATATTTGAAAGTGCAGGGTCTCAACCCAGAGTTTAGATACATTGCAAAATAATAATAATAATAATAATAATAATAATAATAATAATAATAATAATAATGATAGTCAAATGATTCAAGTTTGAAAATATTTTCTCTCTGGGAGGGATTTTTTTTTAATACAGTTGTACAAAGTGGTAAGTAAAATAGTAGCCCTCAGAAAAGAATTCTGGAATGCTTTTCTTTGAATAGAAGAGAAAAAAGTGGGATGCTGTATAACTTGCTGGTAACAACTTGCACACTGACCGAATCTGTGGTACCTCCCTGAGCTTCTGCCACCAAATAAACAGCTGGGCTTCCTCTGTACCTTCCCCGCTTTCACTGACTTCCAGGATATGGCCCTCTCCTGTCTGGGGCAAATTCTTCTGCCTGAGCTCTGGATCCCAAGCACTCTAGTGTATTGGGGGACCTTATACTATTGCTTATACCCTCCCCTTCCTGTATCTTTGCAATAGAAACCAGACTGTCTTCACAGTAGGTGACAAAAACAACTGTAACCAGCTTCACTATAAATGGGAACCCAGTGGTTCTCAGGATAGAGATGGGCTTACACATGGAAGTTTCTGGAAAAACAGAGCTCATGCTCCTCCCTCCCTCTCTCCCTCTCTCTCTCTTTCCCTCCCCGCCACTTATCTCCCCTCCTGCCTCTGTATTGACCACATTATTTCCATATTCTCCGTAAGGTATTAAGGTATGGGATGTAGGCACCAGGAGCTCTGGAGACATATTTTTACATCTTGAACATAAATGAAACAAACATCTCTTTCTCCGTGTGTCATATAAAATCCCAGGGAAGGATTTGTACTGGCCCAGACAAATGCATGTGCGCTTCACTGGGACAGTTATTACTAAAGGGGATAAAGTACTATAATTGGTCGAGTCTGGCATATGCTGTGGCCAGGATGGAAGCGTGCTTATATATCTGTCCCTTTCCTTCCCACCCCCAACCCCATAGCCATGTGAAGTCAGAAAGAGGTAATTCTGGAAAATAAAGGAAAAGAGAAGGAGAAAGACAATTGGGTGATGTTATCAGGATAAGGTAGAAGGGATGCTTACCAAATGAAAACAACTGCCATGACAATCTTCCAGTATTGACTGTTTTTTTTGTTTGTTTTTTGTTTGTTTTTTTTTTTAATTTTTTAAATTTATTTATTTATTTTATTTTTGGCTTGTTGGGTCTTCGTTTCTGTGTGAGGGCTTTCTCTAGTTGCGGCAAGCGGGGGCCACTCTTCATTGCGGTGCGCAGGCCTCTCACTGTCGCGGCTTCTCTTGTTGCGGAGCACAGGCTCCAGACGCGCAGGCTCAGTAGTTGTGGCTCATGGGCCTAGTTGCTCCGCGGCATGTGGGATCTTCCCAGACCAGGGCTCGAACCCGTGTGCCCTGCATTGGCAGGCAGATTCTCAACCACTGCGCCACCAGGGAAGCCCCCGTATTGACTGTTTTTTTACCCAGTATTTAAACATGTCCAACCATGTCTCATTAAAAATAATGATAATTTTAAAAAGCAGTAATCATCCTCTCTTAATCATGTTCTTCCTTCTATTTATCCACGTATCTCTCCATCACTGAACAGCCACATTTATTGAATTTTTTTTTTTTTTTGGTCATTTCCTAGCCACTTCTCAGCTCACTGGTAAATAGCTTCCTTTAGCCCAATGGTTCTTAACCAAGGGCACTTTTGCCCCCTTTCCCCACCCCCCAGGACATTTGGCAATGTCCAGGAACAATTTTGGTTGCCACGAATGGGAGGGTGCAACTGGCATCTAGTGGGTGGAGGCCAGGGATACTGCTAAACACCCTATAATACCCAGCACAGCCCCTCACAATGAAGAACTGAATCACCTGAAATACCGTTAATGCTGAGACTGAGAAATCTTGGACCCTCTTTCTAGAATTAGCTCCTTCGTTCCTGATTGCCTTGCATATTCTTTTATAGACCTCCCTGAGAGACCATCCAAACTCCCAGCTGATGCTGAAATATCCGCCACCACCAAACAAGGCAGAAAGAAAAAGACCCTGCCATTTATTGAGCATTTACCATATGCCAGGCAGTGGACTAAGTTTCGTGCAACTGCTATATCTAATCCTCACAAAGGCATTATGAGATAGGTACTATTATTGTATGTAAAGTCTCACATCCTTCTCAGAGGGAAATCCAAGATCCAAACTTAAATCTGGCTGATTGCATAGTCTGTGCCTTTAATCACTAAGCAATAAAGACTTTGGAACCCTCACTGTATCCACCAAGAAGCTGTCAGGGTAGGCTTCATCCTTCCTCCTCATAGACATTTACACATTCTGGAACTGGGCATGATATGACCCTGCACCCAGCTTCCCTGAGCCTCTAACACCTGCACTGGTTCTGGCACAGTTTCAGTTCAGCTTTTCCTCTTCCTCCAGAGGACAAGATTTCAGCATTCTATGAAGCAGGTGTGAGACAGAGGGAGAGAATTAATATTTCTCTAGTATATATTCAAACAGTGATGACAAATATGTTATAGAAAACTCAAGTAGAGCATGTATATATATATATATATATATATATATATATATATATATCAGTTTATATCACTGAGAAGCAATACAAAATTCTAGCCTGGACTGACATATAAATGGAGGCTTTGTACCACATGGCCTTTTTGGATGGTCACCAAGCACAGGAGCATATTCAAACCTCAGGGAAGTCCAATGTTTGCCAGACTCAGTTAACCTTAGATCTCTTTTTTCACAGAGTATTTATTAACAGTTTACTAGAGTATGTTTTGAGACATGCTAATCAAATATGGTTGTTATAGTACAAATAGAAACCACATACTTCCCTCTCCCTCTCTGTCTCTGTTTCTCTGTTTCTCTGTCTCTCTGTCTCTCTCTCTCTCTCTCTCACACACACACACACACACACACACACGCACGTGTGCGCACATAAGTTAAACTCTGCCTACTGAAGGTGAAGGGCCTGGGACCAGCAACCCCTGCTCACCCCCACCCAACACACAATAGCAATGAGCATGCCTAGTGTCAAGATCTTGACTTCTATACACCACTTCCACTGAAAGGAATCCTAGCTCTTTGAAGAAATGGCAGATTTCAGGGCTAAGGCAAGGAAAATAAAACATCTTGAAGTCAGAATAATGGGGACATGTTCAAGGACACAGGAGCCAGCTTGAAGAAGCTTCCACGGGCCAAATTTGGTGCAATTTGGGCCAAATAAAAACTATATTATTTGGATCACAATAAATAACTATAGTGACGTATAATCCAGTCAGTAACATAGGAAACCACCATTCAATGCTAATATACGTTAACAAATGAATGCATTGAATGATGAGGAAAGATATATTTACATAGTTTCAAAGTACCTCTCCACAAAACACTTCATAATTACAAAGGGGAAAGAATTACTTTACAGTAGAGAAAACTGGCAGACAACACCTTAATCCTCAGATGAATAAAGTGAGGATCACCCTAAATGGGACAAATCAAAATCCTTTGCTACCTGAGAGGATGCCCTGACAAAGAAACATGACTTCTGTGACGTTATTTTCCAAAGATGCATTACCTGACTCTGATCATGAAGAAACAGGCAAACACAAATTGAAAGGGTTTGGTATTCAAAAGCTTCAAGGTTATGAAAGATAAGAAGAAAAACCGAGGACACATTCTAGATTGAAGAAGACTTAAAGACATGACAAATAATGGCAACACATGATTCTGACTTAGGTCATTTTCCCTAAAGTCCATTTTGGGACATTTGGCAAGACTTGAATAGGACTTGAGGAGTCTATGGTAGTAATGCATCAGTGTTAATTTCCTGATTTTGATGATTACACTGTTATGTATGTTTTTGTTTGTAGAAAATACCACTACAGTGTTCAAAGTAATGGGCAATCTGGTCAGCCCCTTACTCTCCAGTGGTTCCTAGGAAAAGATTCTTTGGTCTGACCAGGAACATAAAAACACTGCCTGAATCAAAATTCCATTCTTTAAGAATGAGTCTGTTTCTCTGCCGGCTAGATTTGAACCAAAGACATCTCTTTCTGGATATCTTCAAGAGTAACAGAAAAGATGCAGCCCATCTCTTTAATTTTTTTTTTAACATCTTTATTGGAGTATAATTGCTTTACAATGTTGTGTTAGTTTCTGCTGTACAACAAAGTGAATCAGCTATACGTATACATATATCCCCATATCCCCTCCCTCTTGAGCCTCCCTCCCACCCTCCCTATCCCACCCCTCTAGGTGGTCACAAAGCACCGAGCTGATCTCCCTATGCTATGCAGCTGCTTCCCACTAGCTATCTATTTTACATTTGGTAGTGTATATATGTCCATGCCACTCTCTCACTTCGTCTCAGCTTACCCTTCCCCCTCCCCCTGTCCTCAAGCCCATTCTCTACGTCTGCGTCTTTATTCCTGTCCTGCCCCTAGCTTCATCAGAACCTTTTTTTTTTTCTTAGATTCCATATATATGCGTTAGCGTACGATATTTGTTTTTCTCTTTCTGACTTACTTCATTCTGGATGGACAAACTCTAGGTCCATCCACCTCACTACAAATAACTCAATTTCGTTTCCTTTTATGGCTGAGTAATATTCCATTGCATATATGTGCCACATCTTCTTTATCCATTCATCTGTCGACGGACGTTTAGGTTGCTTCCATGTCCTGGCTATTGTAACTAGTGCTGCAATGAACATTGCAGTACATGTGTCTTTTTGAATTATGGTTTTCTCAGGGTATATGCCCAGTAGTGGGATTGCTGGGTCATATGGTAGTTCTATTTTTAGTTTTTTAAGGAACCTCCATACTGTTCTCCATAGTGGCAGCCCATCTCTTTAAGAGAGCCTAGAGGTATGGGATACACAGAGAGAGAAAGTAATTGAGACGGAAAATCAAGGTTGTTTACACATTAATTTCTCAGTGAGATCTGTTATGTGGTCCCTTTGGGAAGTATCTTCCCAGAAGAAATAACAACCTCATCAACCTAACTCAGATGTCTCCATGAGGCTTCCACATTCATTATCCCATTTGTTCCTCAAACAGCCCACAGAGGCAGAATGAACACAGATCAGTCCCATTTCACACAATAAGAAACTAAGTCCCCCAGAAGTTAAGTGACTTACCAGCACCACGCAGCTGGCAGATAATGGTTCAGTGACTCAAATCCAGAACGATCTGATTCCAAAATGCCTTTAGAGTTCACCCACTGCTTTCCTAGATCACATCAGAGATAGCGTCTCCATCAAAGAAACAGCAACAGTTAGTCTATAACTACTAAAGAGATATCATTCCTCTCCATGACGCATATTCTGCATTGGCTTAAGACATGCTGGAGAACTTTGTCCTGCTTTCTCCCATCTTGAAATGTAAAGGCAATCCTATTTTGGACAAAATGCATACTTGTGGCCGGTCACTCAGGCCAGTCAAGACTGGGGTCCCAATTTTAGGTACAGAGGTGGGTGTGGGGGTGGCAAAAAGTCTTGGCAGATAAAGACGGCACATGAATCCTCTGGTCTGCGGAGGTCCTGGACCACTCACTACTCTCATGTACCCTCTTCCTGCCCCATAACCTTTCCACCTCAAGACCTTGAGGTGAGATCCTTGCCCCTTTCTCAAAGGCTCAATTCCCTGATCTTACTCTAGTAGATTGTTTTGATTCCCAACCCCACCCCCCAGGTTGCCTTCCTCTCCTTCCCTGCTTCTGTTTTATTGTCTTCATCCTTCATTCCAGTGCTAACAAATATCGTTATTAGATTTCAAGAAAGTTGCACGGCTGAGGAGTTTATTAATTTTTCCCTTCGGCTGCTAAAAAACCAATAATCATTATCAGAGAATTTAAAAGACAGTGAAAGGAGAAAGGGGTTTAGGTTAGGGGTGAGGGAAATAAACAGACACTGTCTAGTTCTAAGATGCTTTTAATGTCCAGAATCTCCCAGGGGACATCTTCCCATTTTTCTCACACTAGGTTCCGACTGAATTGGCAAGCAGCCTCAGGGATGGTAAAAACTCTGGATAGAAGAGAGAGATCACTGCGGGCTGCAGTGTTCATAAAAGGCTTCATGCAGGAAGAGGGGGCATGGGGTAAGCTGAAGGGAGACAAAGACTCATGGTCATAGAAAATGCAGGAAGGAACTGTGTGTCTTGCTCAGGACTGTGATTCCGGAACTAAGAATAATACTGAACAAATTATAAACCTTGGTAGGTTTGTGTTCAATAGAAGGAAAGTGGAAAGAAGGAAGGAAGGAAGGTAAGAAGGTGGGAGGGAGCGAGGGAGGGAGAAAGGGAGGAAAGGGCCATGAATGCAGGCTAGAGTGGTAAAAGGCAATGGATGTATGAATGAAAGATTGCTTCTAACCATCACTTTGGCTGTGTCTTTACTTTGAATGCACTGCTCTTCCCCACTCCCCACCACCATCACCTTCAGGAAAAAGGCTGTTCTTCTTTCAGAAACACTGGCTGCGAACTTGACATTCAGTCCTCCTTTCTTTACTCGTAAACCGGGTATTTGATAGAAGTACCTACCCTGTGATTCAGGGAAAAGTAAGCCCCATCCCCTTCTAAGAGCTAATCATGATAATCTAAACCAATATGATAGATTCTCCTTGCCAGTTTGATCAAGGTTGGCATGTGAACGTCAGTCCTGGCCAGTGAAATGTAGTGGGTGTGGAGAGGTGGTCTGAGATATGTGCCCTTGCTCTTCAGAAGCAGACACCATAAGTGATGGTTACTTTCTGATCTTGGACTTTGCCATGTCTGGCCAGGAAGCCTGAAAATGTTCAGCCTTCTGGAGGCCATGAGGCGAGTCCTCATGAGAGATAAGCCAGCACTGAGCTTACTAGAGTGGAGAGATAGAAACCCGGGTCCTGATAACACAGTTGAACTGCTGAATGGAACAACTCTGAAACTCTCCCTATCTCTGAACTTTGTGATATAAGCAACACTTCATGTCTTTATGGGTTAAGCCACTTTCAGTCATGCTTTTCTAGTTCTTTGAGGCAGAAGCACCAAAAAGAAGACAGCACCTCCACCTGATGTAATTAAGTCCCTCACAACATCTCAGTTCTCATCTCTGACCAACATTACCCCTTTCTCTCTACATTCTGGCCACATCAAGTTGTTTATGGTTCCCCAAACACATCCCACTCTATACATTCACATCTTTGCACCTGTTTTTCATTTGGTCTCCTCTCCCATGTGTCTGTAGGGCAGATTATATTTCCTCTCCCAAAACTAACTGAGATGTCACCTCCTCTGATCTGTGAGCCTATAGCATAAAGGTCAAGGGCATGGGCCCAGAAGACTGGATGCCTGGATTTGAATTCCACCTCTGCCACCTACGACCTTTGTGACCTTGACCATTTTGCTTAATCCTTTTTTGCTTTAGTTCCTTCCTTTCTAAAATGGAAATAATAATAGTACCTCCCCTATAGAGTAGTTATAAAAAATGATATGAGCTCATATATGTAAAAACACTGAGAACGGTGTGCAGCACATAGTAAGCACTGCACAAATTCACTGTTATGGTTCTATTTGTCTGTTTTATATCGGTCTTCACAATGAACAGGTGAGTCTGTGAATTCTGTGAGGGCAGAAATTTGTTTTCTTCATTTCTTTATCCTTAACACCTGTCATAGAGCTGTGCATTGCTAAAGAGAGTGCTTAAAACAAAACAAAACAAACAGAATCTTGTGGGATGGGATGACATGGGATGAAATAGGACGGAAAGGCATGGAATACACTGGATGAAATGGAACATACACGGCCATGTGCAAGGCCAGTGCATTTAAAGCAAAAGGCGTCATACAGAGCTAAGCCTTTCTGCTGTAGTGTTTGTGTTTGGAATGTCAGACCAGAGGAATGGATTTTATCTTGAACAAATTAAGGAAGCACTGATGAGCTTGACCTACAGAACTGCACAATCACAAGTGTATCCAGAAGATGAATTTGCCTTTTTAAAGAGCTTTTCTGAGATATAAATTACATACCATAATACCCACCCATTTTAAGTGTACCTTTCAGCAACTTTTGGTAAATTTACAGAATTGTATAACCATCACCAGAATCCAGTCTTAGCACATTTGAATCAGGCTTCTCTAGCAGTGCGGGTTGAACTGTAAACCCTCACGTAAACAGGCCGCTTAGGGGCCCAGTTGTGTAGGTTTGCCCAGAACTGAAGGTGGTGGCGGCAGGAATGAGCATCTGGAATGGGCATCTCTTTGCTCCTAGCCCTGGTCCTGGAGAGCGTGGACCCTGACCTCCACGTCCCATGAGGTCTGTCCCCTTAGGCTCAACATTTATGCATAATTTATTATGTCCCTTTTCCGCTTGCCCTGCCCTCTGAGCTGTGAGCTCCTTGATGTTTAGGATCATGGCTGATTTAGCTTTTTCTCGCCAGTTCGTACCTACTGGCAGCCGGACCTGGCACACAGTAGGTAGAGATTTAAGACAGTTAAGAAACTCAAGAACGTCATTAGTTATAGTTCTGGCTCTCAGCTCCCCTATGGAAATGGGCTGACGCTCCTGTAGTGCGTATCCATCCAGGTGAGGGTGTGGGACAATGAAGAGGAGAGTTAACGAATATAGAGACTTTGAATTATCACTGCCTCTTTGGCAATTACAGGTCAAGTGCACCAGCCACCTCTGGTCTCCTGCAGTTGTTGCCTCTGAGCTAAGCCACCTGGCTGGTCCCTGAGTCCTCGTTTGTGTTGGGCTGAACTTGACCTCTCATTGCTTCTCTCTGCAAGGCACCTGGAAATGTTCTCTAAATGTCACACCCCTTGTCTCCGTCTAGCTTCTTTGGTGCAGAAAGGAGCCCTGCTCAAGGGGAGCCCTCACAAGCTGTCCCTGATGGGCAGAGTGTGTGTGTTTGCACACGTGCCTCTGGGCAGTAAATCAGCATCTCAGCTTGTGCAAGAAAGGCAGGGCATTTATTGCAGGCACACATTCCTAAAATAAGCAGTTTGAAGCTGAAAGCAGTGCAGGGCCAGTATCCTGGACCCCAGGGGCTATCTGGGTCTAGCATCCAAGGGGTCCAACGCAAAGGAATTCATGAAAGCTGTCAGGCGGATGAGAAGCCACTGACTTCAAAGGGAGGTTGGAGGTCAAAAATCAGAGAAGAGGGGCAAATCCTACAGGAGGCTCTGTCTTGGGAGATTAGAGAGATGAGTTCAGATGGAGTTCAAGTTGAACGGAGAGGATGGTTAGCTGTGACCGGAAAAGGGCCAAGGCGCAGACTGAACTTACCAGCACTGAGGGCTGAGGGCCTGAGTGGTAGGCATTGTACTCCAAGCTGTCACACTCCACCGGATCAGGAAGGGACCTCAGAGCAGCGGGACCGCGTTGGGTCATTTGCGTGTGCTCATGCGCGTGTGTGTGCAGGTGCTGCGCGTCTGCAGGTGGTGTGTTCTCCTCCCTAAATTTCTCTAGACTCTTAGAGCCTGATGGGACTTTTGACTTATCTAGTTAGATTTCTTTAATGAAGAATCAGAAAGGTGCTGCAGTGTGCACGGAACCTACAGCCTTTTAGTAGCAAAGCCAGGATTGGAACCAAGTATTAAGTCTACTGGGCTAGTGTTCTTTCTACTCCTCTGTCTGTGTTGGGTGGCTGAATATCTTGCTCTGTTTTGGCGGCACAGTCCAGCAGTCCCAACTTGGGGACTTAACTCAGATGCCATTTGATATGCCTAGAGGTTATTCTAATGAAAAGGTAATCGGCTTTCAAATAAAGTCTGTCGTCTGTTAACAGTATTGTTTCAATGTTAATTTCTTAGTTTTGATAAATGTACATGATTTTATGTCTCAACTTAACTGGGCCATGGGGTGCCCAGATATTTGGTCAAACATTATTCTGGGTGTTTCTATGAGTGTGTTTTTGGATGAGATTAACATTCACGTCGGTGGACTAAGTAAAGCTGATTGCTCTCCTGAATGTGGGTGGGCCGCATTCAATCTGTTGAAGGCCTGAATGGAACAAAAGTCTCCCCAAGTAAGCAAATTCTCCTGCCTGATAGCCTTTGTTTTTTCTTTTTCTTTTTAATTTCATATTTTATTTTATATTGGAGTATAGTTGATTTACAATGTTGTGTTAGTTTTAGGTGTACAGCAAAGTGATTCAGTTATACATATACATATATCCTGCCTGATGGCCTTTGAACTGGGGATCAGCTCTTCCTGGTTCAAAGACAACCTCCAGCCTTGCAATTCAAACTGGGCCATTGGCTGTGCAGATTTAGGACTTGCCAGCCTCTGTAATCACATGAGCCAATTCTTTATAATAAATCTCTGTATATATTCATATATGTATATATATGAGATTATCTTATATAAGATGTTAACATTAGGGGGAGCTGGGTGAAGGGTATACAGGAATTCTCTGTACTGGCTTTGCAACCCTTCTCTAAATTATTCCAGAATAAAAAGCTTCAAAAAAAAAGCCAGACCAGAATCTCAGTATCCTAGATTATCATAATTCCCCAATAAAGGGACTGCAAAGTCCTGAAAGGGCAAAGGGATAAATACAGTGCTAAACAATGTACTATAACCAAGGCTTCCAAATCCCACACTAGTGGCTTCAGTTTTCTTCCATGTGCTATCATTTTCCATCCGAATCATTAAGAAGAATAAATGCTGTTTTTCTTATTTTGTCCCTTCACCCTGGCACCATGAAGTTATGAGATTTATGAGAGCAGAGATGGTGTTTTATTTGTCTCTCTCTCCAGCCCTCCACACACAGGAGGCTTTCACTGATTTTTTTTTTTAATTTAGTCAATTTGAAAAAAATACAAAAGAATAACAGGAATAATTTCATTTCTGTCCATATGACTAAAATATATTTGGCTAATTTATTTTTATTTCTGTTTTTTATTGAGAGTCAAGTGTGTGATGAGCCTTTTGCTAGATATAAGGGATAGAGAAGTTACAAAGAAGAAAAACATACAATCCCTGTCCTCAAGGAGTTGACAGTCCTGCGGAAGGCCAGAAAGTAAGAAAATAATAATAATAAAGCAATTATTTTTATCGAGCATTTACTATGTGCTAGCTACTATGCAGGATTGTCTATATAGTATCTCCTGTCATCCTTAAATAAGGCATTGATGCTGGTACTAAAATCAAGACCCTATGAGGTTAAGTCCCTGGCCCAAAGATGTTTTGCCAATTAAGTGGCAGAACTGGGATTGGAACTCGTGAGTAGCCTCCAGCAAAGGCGAAGCTTTTTACTAATGTGCTATCCAATCTTTCTGAGTTAGAACTACTTTTTCACACATCTCTCTTTTTTTAATAGAGTGGGTAACCTAAGAGGAAGGGTTCCAATCATGTTTATCTTTGTTCTTCAAATCTTAACACTGCTGGGCACACAGCAATTAAAAAAAAAAAAAAAAAAAGTAAATGCTTGTTGAATTGAATTAAGGAAATAAAACTTCGAGAAACAATGAAGGGCAGAGAGAATCCCTTCCTGGTAATGTTCTTCTTTTTCTTTTTTAATAGCAAGAAATATCTCAGAGAGATGATCAATTCTTCTCTGGAATTATCCCCCTGTGTACTTATAGTAATGAATTGCTATCAATCTGAAGAACAATATTGTGATAAAATATTGAGACCCAGATAATGTGCTGTGGTTTGGACCAATGTGATGTCCTCAAATGGGGCCAAGAGCTGGCCATGGTCTCCAGAGCCCTTTCATGTATCAGCTGAGGGGAGGAGCAATGGATAAAGGCCTGAAAGCGAACTTAATGTAAGCACTTCTTGGGGACATGGGGGTTTCGTAAGGACCCCTGGGGCCTGTAAAATGCCATCATCCAGCCATAGGGCAGTGCCATTGATCTACCATGAGAAAGAAATGTCAGTGTTTCTTGTGGACAAATGGAGTCACGTGTCTGTTGTTGAAAGGGCACGATTTTGGAGGTTGTATTTGTCAAGTGACAAAGAATATGCCTCACCACCTAGAAACCTGTATTCTGTACCTGTTTGCATTAATATGTGACTTAGGAGGTTGTCATCCAGACTCTCAGGGTCTCAGATTTCCTATCTGTATATGGAGGATTGCAATAGCATCCTTGTCTGCCTCGGAAAGAGTACTTTGTGAGACTGAAATCAGGTAATATGCCTACAAATGATGGCAAATGTACAAAGTGCTGTTCAAGTGTTTTACAGCAGAATGGAATATGAATTAAGGGAATACGGCAAGAGAGCACAGGTGTTAAGGAGAGCCAGTTTGTATATCTATCACTGCATTGCATGACTGAACAAAGGGAAGTTACCTAAATTAAGTAACCTGAGTTATGCAAATCTCCTTGCACTTCAGTTTCCTCATCTGTAAAAATGGGATAAATGCTTGTCTCGTAGATTGCTAAGAAAATTAGAAACGATTTGTGCCAAAAATTGGCTTGGTACAGGCTCAAACAGCCAAAATATATTTTGTGAACTTTGTTTTGGTGTATCTGCCTCCCCCATTAGACTGTGAGCTTTCTGAGGGCAGAAAAGATATATTTCTCTTTGCAGCTGAGCCTATCATGTAGCTTGACGGTTCAGTAAAAAATAACAAATCTTTATAAAACGAATGAACTATAGTACCAGGATCAACTAGGAATCAGAGAACCACACTTGTTAATTTGTCTTTAAATTTCAATTCCATTTGCACCTTTACCTTGTCTTAAACCTTAAATATGTTTCCTTCTACCCAGCCTCCAAAAACAAAGGTAGTTGTTAATCCTGGGAAATGCTTGTTTTTGTATTTATTCAACCAATAAATATTTATGAAGGGCTCACCCATTGTGTCACTGACTTACAGGGTGGAAAACTCTACCCAGTCCCTGGCCTTGTTGGAAAGATAATAGTTAGTTCTCATAAATGAGAGATTAGAGGATGGACAGATTTGAATCATCCAGGCTGGCTTCCCAGAGAAAAGTGGAGTCCCCAGCTGATATCCAAAGGAAAAGTTGGGGACAGGAGAAAGCAAAGGGAAAACATTACCTAGACATTCTGGGAAAGGCAAGGTGTTCTGGATTACTGCATGAAGGCTGATGGCAGAGGGTGAGGGAGGATGGGGAAGGCCAAGTGAGGAGACAGTGGTTGGTCCAGGGACCAACCATGAAGAACCTCATAGATTATATTCAGGGGTCCTGTCTTTTTTCCTGAGAGCACTTGGGAGCCATGGAAGGATTTTAAGGAAGAGAGAGCATTACTGGATTTCCATTCTAGAACCATTATTCTGGCTCAGCGTGGAAGATGGACAGAGAGGGAAACAAGGTCACTGTCGTAGAATCATCTGAGCCCAACATTCTCCTGTGAAATACTAGGCCTGTAAAATTAAACCAAATTAGATATCAGACACACATGATCCAAACAGTGATGGGCTATTCACACCTTCTCTTATGTTCTGGTCCCTAGTGTCTTAGACCTGTGTCCTCACATCCAATGCTTTGCCCAGCCCCTAAGGAGACAGGCAGTGCTCGACCACCTACCTTTGCTGATCAGTCTTCTTTACAAAGACATAAACAAGGTGCCAGGCCTTGGACAGAGCTGTGCTTAATGAGAGCAAGGTGGAGACGTGTGTGGGTTCATTTGTTATCCGAGATTCACCCTTCAAATCAGACAGGGTGAAAAGATGGATATCAAAGTGCTCAAGGGCTGTCAGAAAATCCAACCTTTACAGCTTGGAAATTCCTGGAAGAGAGAAATGCCTTCTGGAGACTGTCAGATATGTGCCTGGTGATGTGCTGGGTGCATTCCCAGTTTCAACAGTTTTGTAAAATGCCTAGGAGCGTGGGCTTTGGGGCCAGAGAGACTTGAATCAATTGTAAGCACTGGCACTCGCTAACTCAGTGACTTTGGGCAGGTCCCTTAACGCATCCCATAAGGGTTGTGGTGAGAATAAAATGAGGCCGTGTGTGAAAGTGCTTGATGCCTGCTCAGCACAGGAGAAGCGTGGTTGTGCTGGTGAGTGCAGTCGTGATGGTGGTGGCAGCAGTGATGGTGGTGGCCCGCAGCTCAGTGATTAGGAGCCTCAACCCCAAAGCCAGAATATCCCCAAGTCTGCCACTCACTAAGATGTGGTCTTGGGCAGGTTACTCAATGTCTCTTTCTTGGTTTCTCATCTGTAAAATGGGGATAATAGTAGTACTTACCTGAAAGGGTTGATATGAAGATTAACTTTAATGAGTCACAATTGTAAAGTGTGAAGATAGCTTCTGGAACATGATAAGTATAAATAAGCGTTAAATAAATATATAAGCTAATTAATGCTCAAAACAATAAGGTGGGACATGTATATCCCCACATAGAGGAAGAATTGCTTCCTTATCTTGCACATGATGACAGTGAAATGACAGGTAATATTAGTGCCCACGTCACCAGCCAGTAAAGGGTGGAAATGGAATTTGAATCCTGTTTTCCCTGAGGACAAGATGGTACTCTAGATTGTGGGAGGAGAAGCTTTATTCTTTTCCTGGCTCATCCCCAAATCTAGCTGTGACCCAAGGAGGAACATGCTTCTGGAGTGATGGATATCTCTTAAAAAGCTCACATTTACTGAGTGTCTTCTATTTGCTAGGCCCACACGTTACATTATTTAATTCTTACAACAATCCTATGAGCTAGGCAGTATTTATTTCTATATTAAAGATGAAGACAGGGACTTACCTGGTGGTGCAGTGGTTAGGAATCCGCCTGCCAGTGCAGCGTGCATGGGTTCAAACCCTGGTCCGGGAAGGTCCCACATGCCGCGGAGCAACTAAGCCCGTGCGCCACACCTACTGAGCCTGCTCTCTAGAGCCCACGAGCCACAACTACTGAAGCCCGTGAGCCTACAGCCTGTGCTCCAAAACAAAGAGAAGCCACCAAAATGAGAGGCCCATGAACCGCAATGGAGAGTAGCCCCCGCTCGCCACAACTAAGAAAGCCCGAGCGCAGCAATGAAGACCCAACACAGCCAAATATAAATAAATAAATTTATTAAAAAAAAAAAAATGAAGACAATGAGGCTCAGATAGGTTAAGTTACTTGCCCAGGATCACACAGCTATTGTAAAACAGCAGGGACAGGACTCAAATTCAGGTATGCAAAACTCTAAAACCCATTCTCTGAAGCCCTGGGCTCTCACAGCCTTAATTCCCCAGTGTAGTGAACAGTGGGATACCCTTCTTGGAATTCAGTCCAGGTCCTGTTTTATTTAAAGTGTGAGATCTAGCAGTATATGTTCGACCAGCACGGGCCTAAAGCCTGCTAAGGGAATTATCATTAACTGACACCTTTTGTAATTGCTCTTAACAACAACCTAGCGGGGTGAGCATTATCCCCCAAACTTCTTTATAAATGAGAAAAATAAAAGCTCAGAGCATTTAAGTAACTTCCCCAAGTTTGCACAGCTAGAACAGGAAAAGAGCTGGAATGTTCATGCAGAGCAGCCTGACTCTAGAAAACCAAACCTATTTCTCCAACAGTCACCATATACAGGGGTGCATATAAATGTCAACAGAAAATAATGGACCGACCATCATCTGTCTGCATCATGCCTCAGCCTAGGGAGCTAAATGAATTCAAAAGCCATTTTTTTTTTTTTACAAGGCCATCACTTAGGTGCTTACCAGCCTAACTCCACTGCGCTCTGAGGCTTACTTGGGGGTGTTGCCTTCCTCATAAGGTTGTCTTAATGGTACACTCAGCTCTGTTCATTGCAAAGTGTTTTGTGTGTATTAGCTGCAGCTGGCACTGCTTTTGATGGGTACTCCAGGGCCCTTTATGGGGCTTGGAAGAAAACTTGCAGAACACTGGCATCTCTGCAGCTGTTGAGAAAAGAAACCAGGCTTCTTTGGTCCAAGGCATCGAGGCACCTCTTTGGGGCAATAGTTTCTCATTTGTGGAAGTGGGGCTGATCTTCGGCAGGTATGTAACAGTACACAGTGACTGCTGTAAAAATGTTGAAATGCATTAGGACCAGTTCTTGAATATCTGCTTCCTGAGCCCCAAGTGCCCCTGATGACCCCAGGCCCTCTGCTAGGACTCCCCAGCTGTCTCCTTGATCCAGAAAACAGAGGACTAACACTTGACAAAACAGAAGGCTCCGGGATCCTGCCATGTTCAGATTGGTTGATTGGCAGTGCTTTCTATGTACCCTCTGTTCCATTCTTTGACTGTTACTCCTGCCTGAAGACATTATTTAACTAGAAGACAGAGCAGTCCAGAACAGGCAGACCATCTCAGTATTATTTTTTTTCTTTTCTGACATCTTGCACAGATTCATGTGGATTCCAGCATAATTGGTATGTTCCCCCTATTGCGTTTAAATGGTGATATTTTAGTCAATGGTGACTTTTCCTTGGCTTTTTTAAAAATAAAATTCAGGAATGATCTTTGCCAATAAGTCGTAGCTTCCAAAGGGTTGCCATCTCCTGTTAGCTAGGTTCTGTTTTCATCAGGCTTTCCTCCTGCCTTGTGAAATGAATGCTGGTTTAATTGTTGAAGTGCTCTTGTCAGACTTGTCTTGGCCTGCCTGTCTCATAAACAGGAAACAGAATCGCCGGCTTCTCTGCAGGAAGGGACTGCCTCGTGCTCACCTTCCCTCTGGCTCCTCTCCTGTCTGCTTGAAATGGGCCTGAGGGTAGGCAAGGAAACGCGAATAAGACCATTGTGCGGTCTCAGAGATAGCTAGCCTTACCCACTCCTGAAGCACTGAGCTGCAAGGAGTGGAGAGCAGGTAATGAGAAGAAAGTAGGAGGGAAGCCCAGAGTAAATGTGGGCAGTTTGTTATAAAGGAGCTGGAATTAGCTCCTATCTCTCTGAATGCCCATAAAAAAATCTCTCCCCACCCCTTTATTAGCACATGTAACTCTTAGTCTGCAATAACAGAGGCCCAAGATAAAAACCTACTTCCACATGAGACGGAGGTGTAAATTTCTCTTGGGCAAAAGTTCAGAGGGAGGAATACAGGGCCGAATGGTAGCTCTTTACTCCAGGGGTGCTTAGAGATACAGACGCCCGCCAGCTTTCTGTTCCTCCACCCCTGGGATCCAGCTCTTACCCCATGGGCTCCAAGGTGGTAGTGCAGCCGTTGCATCCACACTGTGAGCAGTCGGATGGAGACAGTGTAAAGAAAGCAAATTGTACAACGAATTGCTTCCCAAGGAGAAGCTGCTGTAAGCTACATCCACATATATCGTGTTAGCCACGAAAGAACCCAGCGGCCACACCCAGCCTCAAGGAAGGTTGGGAAATGTGATATTTATTCTGGGAAGCCAGAAACCAAACTAAAATGTCTATGACTATAGAGGAAAGGAAGAGCAGCCATGGAAGTCCACCTTCAGTCTGTTTGTCCTTACCTTGAATCAGACACCCGGCTGTGTGTCTGTCTCCACCGTTAGAACTCTAAGAAGGCAGTGACCGTATGTACTTCGTTCTTGTACACCCACCAACCAGATTTCCTCTACAAGGTGCTCACCAGGAATCTTTAAAAAGCACCTGCATCAAGGGGGCTTTCCCTGGTGACGCAGTGGATAAGACTCCACGCTCCCACTGCAGGGGGCCCGGGTTCGATCCCTGGTCAGGGAACTAGATCCCACATGCATGCCACAACTGAGTTTGCATGCCACAACTAAGGAGCCCACCTGCCACAACTAAGGAATCCTCCTGCCGCAGCTAAGACCCGGCACAACCAAATAAATACATATTTAAAATTTAAAAAAAGCACCTGCATCCAATGGTGTCGTTCTACTGCTTAAATCCTACAAAAGGCTTCCCATTGACCTTGGTGCCAAATCCAAGCTTATTACCATGGCCTCTCTAAACTCAAATGCACTATATCCACCTCCCACCCCTCATTATCATGGTTCAGCCAAACCAGGATTATTTCTGTTCCTGCAACTTGCAAGCTATGTTTCTTCTCAGGCCCTTTGTGCGTGCTGTTACCTCTGCCTACGATGCTCTCCCCTGACCACTGTTCATTTAGCTGACTTCTCTTTGCTGAGATCTTGGCTCAAATCTACCTCTTGATATTTCCCTAACTTTGCCCAACCGAACATATGCCTGGCCCACTATCACTTTCGTGCCGTAAGAGATACGGTCTTCATATCCCTTATCATTATCCAAAATCGTTGTATGTATGGATGGATGGATTTACTTATCTTCTCTTTGCTTCCCAAGTTAGGATATAAGCTCCTGGTAGGTAGAGATCTTGCCTGTTTTGTCATCCGTAGTATCCTAGACGCGTAAAACAGTGTCTGGTACCTAGCAAGCTGTCAGTAAGCATTTGTGGCCTCAACCGTTCCATTAGAGAAGTGGCAAGAGTTTATCTTTAGAAGTTAAATTCCATTCTTTCTCTTTCTGTTAACTATATTACCCCACACAGTTGCAAAGTAAAATCTAGAAATCAGCCTACATGAATTCACAAACTTCTTGCCCACTGCCTCTCCCAGGTTAGGAATTTGCCTTCATGCTTTCTCCCATGTGATGGGAGGGGAGTTGCCATTTTAGGGATCAACCCCCCGGCACCTGTTGCCAGGATGTTGTAGCCTTGAGAGGCCAGCCTCCTCATCCTCATCGTCAACCCATATCTACGTCATCATAAAATGAATAGGATCAGAGGTATAGGCGGATGTAAAGATTAAACATCAGTTGGAGTGGTGCAGCTTAGGAAAGAGAGGATCAGGGAGATAGAAACTAGCATGTGTTGACCAGACCCCTTGCCAGATGCCACAGCAAGTCGATGCCCTGTTTCGGAGAGGGTGAAACAAAAGCTCAGAGGGGAGTCAGGAAGCCTGGCTGGTATGTTTGAGGAACAGCGTAAACTGGGGGAGGAGCAGGAAATGAGGTCCAAGAGGTCCCAGCAGGAGAGGGTGAGAGAGTGCAGACCCAGTAACAGTTAGATGGGGCAGTAACCAAGCAAGCCATGGACCAGGGAAGGAGAAATGGGGATGAAGAAGAGAAAGAATTCCCGAAGCATTAGTGAAGGAGAACCAGGGCCTTAGGAAGTGGTACAGTGGAGGGGAGGGAGGAGTGGACAGTTGTGAAATAGAAGTAAAGGTCAAGGATAATTTCCCAAAAATGCCTGCCCTGGGAGTTAGCACAGGGAACTTGTCTTTATCATGCATACAAAGTGCTTAGTAAATATTTTATTGAATCACATCCAATTTCTTTCCCTTCTTTGTCCTTCTACTGAGCTTCTGCTTTGTTCCAGACTAAATATACAGTTCTGTGATGCCCAATCTTGGATGACATCCCCTCTTTGTCACCCCCAGTTTTGCTGAATGAAACCCGGCATCTTTCAGCGCTGAGGCTAGATCATCCTGAGCCCAGATCACAGTCTTGAGATGTCTACCTTCTCCTGACCGCTCAACGGCTACTTCCTCATCCCCGGCAGCTCCCCCGCAAAACTCCAAACACACAGCCGGCCTTGCCAGGCCAGCAGCGATAATTACTGAACACCAACAAAGCCAGCCATCCCAGCGGTGCCCACCTGGTACCATGAAGCCATTCTGGCTGTCCTCACCTCTGTTTTACTGTCTCCCCCGTTGTACACTCATCACAAGTTTCCATTAGCTCTAGCAGCAGGAAGTCACCACCCTTTCATGTACGGCCAGCGAAATGGACACCCTGGCCCTCCAGCAAGCATCCTTCCCAGTACATCCCACTGGCCTCCATTAATATTCGGGGACTGACAGCTGAGATTGACTGCCTCATTAGCAGGCGTCGTGTGGAACTCTGACAGTAATTAACAACTCAACAGTCTCATTTGCTGGCCTATCAGAGAAGTATTCAATCAAAAATGTAATTTGCCCGATGCCTCCATTTAGCATGGGAAGACTATTCCCTCAAAGTTTTAAATAGTCTAATTAAGAGGGAAGAAATAGAAGGGGGAAAATTATTAACAGTATAGGTTTAATGTGAAATTGCTGGAGCGAATTAATAATGCAATAACCATTTTTAGCAGCTGTCTATCAGTTAGTGGGCCAGAGTAATTCAATTAGTCAGCAAAGGGCTGTTCGGATTAGACGGTGGGGAACAAGTGCCATTTTGTCTCTCAAAGGCTCTGTGGACTTTATTTCCCCAGGTTTGGGAGATATTCGTACAAAACACTCCAAGACGCTGCACAGAGCCAATGTCTAGGGAGCACAGCGCCTCCTGGTTGGAGCAAATGGATTTTTTTCCCATGGTCCCTTGAAAATAGTCCCAGTGCCTCTGCTTGGGGTTAAATTCTTGCAGAGGCAACTCCACAGTGTCAACACCCTTAATTCAAAGCAAACCATCTGCCAAAGTCAAGAGTTCTGGCTGGACTCGACAGGATTCTGGCTGTGTCCCCTTGCAGCCGCCTAATGCCATAGCCACACCGGCCGGTAGCCTTTTCTCTCCTCTGTTGTGTGTTGTGCTCGCACTTCTCCCTGACTGTGATCATGAAGACTTTTCTCTTGAGGATGCCTTCCTAGTGTCCGTTCACTAAATCCTATCAGTCCTTTCAGGCCCAGCTCAGATCTCATCTGCACAAAGCCTTCTCTCTCCCAAACAAGCCTTCTAGTTTCCAGGTCCTTTCCAACTCTGCCCCTTCCTCTTTACCTGTTAACGCGGCTAATATGGTGGATCCAACTGGAAGGTAACGAGGTTCAGGTGAGAAATGTCAGAATTGCAGGCAGTAGGTCTAGCAGAAAGAATACAGCCTTTGGACCCAGACATACTTGAATTCTAATTTTGGTTCTGCCACTTAATGGCTGCATATTCTTAGGTACTTTGCTCTACCTCTCTGTGCCTTCATTTCCTCATTTGTAAAATAGTGCTAAGAATAGAGATAGGATTTGCTGGCTTCTTGTAAGGATGATGGAAAAGCCCATAGTACATAGTAGGTGCTTTAAAATGGCCACCATTGTTATTAAAGCACTTACTACAGTGTCAGGCTTATAGTAAATATTGTTGTTGTTGTTGTTGTTTTAACCTTTCCTAACTCATTCCTTTGAACCTCCACAAGTCTTTGTGTGTTTCTGAGAGTATTCTAGTAGTCAATTCTTTTGATATAGTTTTTTTTTTCTCTTTTCTTCTTTTTTCCTCATCTCCCTGTTCCTTTGTAAAGTCATCAAGGGTATGATTTATGTCGTATAGAGTTTGTACCAAGCCCCACCCAGCTCTCAGCCTTACACATGGGGAGCTGGAGTAGCTTCTGCAGAAACTGGATATATGTATAAGGTTAGAAGAGGAAGAGTTGTTGCCATGAAGGTTTGTGAGTAAAAGTGAGTTCAGGGCTATGTGACTACCCATTAGTATTCAAATCTATATGTGCAATTTTCCTTGAATAGCTAAAAAAATTAATCAGTGTTTCTACATGAAGATAGTTAGACTGCTAGACTTTGGTGTCAGTCACAGCTGAGTTTGCATTTCAGTTATTTCTCTTAGGCTTGTAAAGTCCCTTCTCTGAGCCCCAGTTTTCTTATCTGAAAAATAGGCAGTAATAGACCTACTTAATGGACTGTTGCAAGGATCCAGTGAAGTTTGGCATATAAAACATCTGCCGCGGGGGCTTCCCTGGTGGCGCAGCGGTTGAGAATCTGCCTGCCAATGCAGGGGACACGGGTTCGAGCCCTGGTCTGGGAAGATCCCACATGCCGCGATGCAACAGGCCCCGTGAGCCACAACTATTGAGCCTGCACGTCTGGAGCTTGTGCTCCGCAACAAAGAGAGGCCGCAACAGTAAGAGGCCCGCGCACTGCAATGAAGGGTGGCCCCCGCTTGCTGCAACTAGAGAAAGCCCTTGCACAGAAACGAAGACCCAACACAGCCAAAAATAAATATAAATAAAATAAAAATTAAGAGCTTTAAAAAAAAAAATCTGCCACATAGTAGGTACTCAGCAAATGCTAGCTGTTTTAGCATTATTTGGAAGAGAGAGGCAGTTGGGAGACCTAGGAAAGTGATAGGGAGGGAAGCTGAGACCGGCTGTAGAATGTCATGGGAAATGCTGAACTATAGCCAGTTGAAAGCAAGGAAGAGATATAGCGGGTTGTTGCACAAGCATGAAAGGGTACGTGGAGAGAATTATGGCCAAAGCTAAACTGGTGTGGTTTCCCAGGGAAGGAGAACACACCACAGGGGGCTGTCAGCACTGAGAGTCCTTTGTATGCAGGAATAGGGCAGTACAATGGTATTTTCAATCACTCACTCATTCAGTCCAAGAACACTTCCTAAGCATCTCCCACAGGTGTGATCGTGAAATAGGGGCTAAAGATGCTTCAGAAAAGACCCCCACCTTGAGATGCTTCTATCAGAGTGGGAGATAACACTTGGATACACAAGGGGGTTGAACCATCTGCAGCCCGGGCACCGTTCCTTGGGAGCCCGCAGGCATCAAAGGGAGGATGGTCTGGGACAGATTTCTGTCATAACTATATATTCATTGTGGCTGAGACAATTCTAATAGATGGAGTCGATCAGTCCAAATCAGTACGCTCTATGAATACTCATGAGCATGCTGGTAGGCAAGTGAGTTACCGAAGCTTGCTGAAGAAGGAACCCGAACGCCGGCAAAAGCCAGGAAAACAAAACCCACCAGTTTCCCGTTGGTAACAATAAATGTAAAGGTAATAAACAGCCCCATGACTGTGGGCTTAACACAGCTCTACATCTATCACTGTAGGACCATGTGAGAGCTACACATGCTAAGGGCTCCACATGCATTGTGTCCTTTAACTGTAGAAATCAATCTTTGGGGAAGTAAGAAGCATTGTTCCCTAAGGAGAGGTTCTGATGAAGGAAGCAAGGGAGACCTGGCCTAACAAAGGCAGAGGAGCTGATGGAAGGGGACAGAGACACCCTGCCACCTACACTTCCCAGCTAAATGCTCAAGGTTTTCTGAACTATCCACAAACAATAAAACGAGGCTTTGGTATTCATGTGCAGCCCGCCCAAGGATGGACTGTTCAGGCTGACCTCTTTGTTGTAACACAATTAATTAGTTTACCCCAAACTTGTAAACCACATTTCATTGTTCTCAGACTGCCTGCACCGACTGTTTCCTCTTTCCTTCCTGCTCTCTTATAAATCCAGGTTTTATTTCTAAATAATGGCCTCGTGGCTATCTCCCTGTTATATAGTAAACTGCATGTGAATAAATATCTCTGGGTTATTCTGTGATCCAGAGCTTGGGCTTTGGAGTCAGCTATGCCTGGGTTCAGATCTCAGCTCTGTTACTCTGTGGGTGAATTAACTTGCATGAATGACTTGACTTCTCCAAGACTTGGTTTTCTCATCTATAAAATGGAAATTTTTAAAAAAATGTGCCAGCTCATCGGTTCTGTGAAAGATTTAAATGAAGCAATCAATAATCAAATGCCTTATTTAACTTATTATTATCAACATAGTCAGGCGTATTGTTACAAGACTTGCTCAAACATTTCTTATAACACTGATGAAAATAATAGCAATGCAAAATCACTGCACTTCTTTTTTGAAATGGGACCTGATAACATGAAGACAGGGAACAAAAAGAAGGAGAGGTAAGTAGAGGTTCCTGTAAGAGCAGATGAAGCTTCCAAGGCTATAGGAGGTACCAAAGGGAAACGTGCACCAAAAATAAATCTCTATGTTGGAGGGTGGGGGATGGGTGGTAGCAGTTCAGGCACCTGCATAAATTGTTGGGATCAATATGTATTTTGAGGCAATTTTTGAAAATGATCCTAAGAGCTCTGATGAGAGAGAGATTATTTACAGCAGGAATCCTAGGAGCATCACTGCTAGTTTCATGGACATTGTAGTATTTGAACTGGGCCTTGGCGATTGGACAGGGGATGGCATTCCAGCCAGTCGCACCGTCCGAGAAAGGGCTGAGATGGAGTGCACAGGAGACCACTTTGGATGGAGAATGACAAAAAATGGAGGAAGTAAGGTTGGAAGGAAGCAATGAGACTTAATAATAAAGGACCTTATTTCTAGGCTTGGGTGTTTCAACTTTATAGACGATAAGGGGACATTGGACCCTTTTGAATATGAATGTTCATGCCTGAGTATGGGGGTGGGAGGTGTGTGTGTGTGTATCCTTGTGTATAGAGGGAGGAAAGAGGGTGGTACAGGGAAGGAGAGATACATATGATCCAAGCTGGGAAGCAGAAACCATGGTCTTCCTTAATCATTAATCATGACCTATAATATGTGAAAAAAAAAAAAAAAAAAAGGAGCAGCAGGGCCAGGTTTGGGTCTGTTTGAGAAACTGAAAGAAGTACTCTGGGACTGTAGATAATTCCACCTGAGAAGGCAGTTCCTGGAGTCAGCCCCGAGCTCCCTTTTATGTATCTGTGTGTCAGGGACCTGTATAAACACGCGCGTGTGTGCGCGTACACGGGCATTTCCTTTTCGGCAGAGGAAAAGCGGCCCCACTCTGATACTAGAAGCCCCGGATGATGAGATCTGGCAGGAGGAAGCACATCTTTTCTTCGTTAAGAAGCTACTTGAAAGACAACTGTCATGATAGGTGGCCATTCCTTCTGATAGTGGGAGATTCCTTGCCCCTCTCCACAAGGTTCTTAAGAAGCAGCCGCTCAATGTAAAACACTGGACGGGCTGCCTAAGCACATAGTAGGCACTCAGTGTATAATCACTATTACCATGATGGTGGTGGTGGTGATGATTCAGTAGGGGCTGTAGCTCTGAGCAGAGTACTTAAAAAGAAGCGTCTGATATTTTGGCAATTGGGACTGAGGGAGTGAGTCCTTATTTCTTTTTATATTAAGAAGCAGAGTGGGTGTATTCTTCTAGCATTGAACTGAGGGTCAAGAGACTTGGATTTTAATAAAATGTCCACTCTCTGGACTTCATTCTTCCCATCTGTGAAATGAGGGATTAGATTCTAAGGAATCGCTCAGGCCTCCTAAGCACCTTCAGTGCCTTATCCTGAGTCATACACTAGGCAGGGCCGAAGGTTCTGGTCCCTTTACCTCAGAGCCCTGCGGATGAGGGTTCAGGGGAAGCAAGTCTCAGCACCGCCAGCAAGTGCCTTCTCCTAGTGAGACCTGTTCAACAGTGGAGCACACTGCTCTGTGAGGTAGTGAGCTCCCCGTCACTGGAGCAGAGCCTGGTGGTCACTCTGCAGGGAAGATCCAGGGAGATTCCCTCACAAGGGTCAGAAGTTGGATTGAATCACCTCTGCTAAGCTTCCTCCCAAGGCTGAGTTTTAAGGATTCTAATTTGAATTCTTATTTCCCACCTTCTGACTCCTTCTGAGATGGCCCATCCCCAGTGCAGACCAGCCAGGCATCAAAGACCCTGACGCGATCACCATCCCCAGGAACGAAAGCTGTGGATGTCTCTGCCGAACCTGATCAATGAATGTTGGGTCTAATCACCAAACAGGAACTGTTTCCTACAGCTCCTTCCTGCTCACTCACCTCTTCTGAAAAAAATGCAGATGGTACCACTCTTCCCTCCTTGGAAGTCTGCTTTGCAAAGACAACTCAACTCCATCTCTAAAGACAAAAGAGCAAACGAAGACATGTAAGTGCTGCCTTGGACCCTCGAAGAGTGACTATCTCATTGTGGAAGTATGATCAGCTCAGACCTGGGGGCAGAGAAACAAAAGGCAAAGCCCTTGCCCTTGCCCTTGCCCTTGCCCTTGCCCTTAAAGAGCAGCTTGGCTGGCTGGGGCGATGACCTCCAGATGAGAGAAGCAACGAGAGGGAGACACAGTACAGGAGGGAGCTTCCTGGCTGCTGACCGACCTCCATCTGGGTGAAACCGCAGAGGGCTCCACGTCTCCATCCACAAAACGGACTTTGATTAGAGTCTTGGTGTTAAGCTCTTGAAGAGGATGAGCCTGAGATTTAGACAGGCTGTGTTTGAGTCTGAACTTTAGACTTTCATGTCCTCGTCTATAAAGTGGTACTGCTGATCCTTACCTCTGAGGGTTTGTTATGAGGCGTAAGTGAGGAATACAGGCAAAGACCTCAGCCCGTCTCTGGCAGATGATAAATACTCAGTGAGCCTAAGCCCCATCCTGCACTGCCTCTGCCAGGCTTCATGTCCTATGCGTCTATTGTTTTAGGTCACCAAAAAAAAAATTTAAGACGCATTTTCAGAGGAAAAAAGCAGAAATGTTCACTCATCAAACTTACATCCCACTCCAAAAGTACCCACTGCTTAGCAATTTGAAGTGCAGATTCTAGAACGGTTGACACGCGTTTATATAGGGAAATTTTAACTATATATTTTTCCTGAAACTTGCTTTTTTCTACTTAATACAATGGTTTAAAGATGACTCCATGACAGTTCACCCAAATCTACAATATTCCTTTTCATAGCTGATTAATATTCCATAGTACAGATGTATCATGAGCTAACCATCCACCAGTAATAGGCCTTTAAGTTATTGTTGTTGTTTTTACTAATATAAACAATGCTACAATGAACAGCCCCATGCATGAATTTTAATGACTATGTTTGAGGATTTTTAAGTTGGAATTATATGATAAAAGAAAAGATATTTTAAATTCCGATAGGCAATGCCAAATTGCTCCCCTGACACTATGATTCCAATGCTTAAACTAGTCATTACTGAACATAAATTGATTAAAAATCCATTATGAATCAGGCATTCTTGCAATACACAAAATAAATCATATATAGAGACTTCCTTCAGAAACTTATAACTTGCTATGGGCACACACTTTGCAAACAATAACAATACCAGGTATCAAGTACTCAGACACTGCTCAGGGTAATAATAAGGGGCCTTCTGGGGAAGGTAGCTTTAGACTTGGGGAAGGATAGGAGGGCTGTGGACCATGTCACTCCTAGGGAAGTCCTACCTTCCAAAGAAGTGATCAAGGAGGACTTCCAGAAGGAGGTGGCCCTGGAGCAGTCACATGAAAGAGGAAGGAGCCTTAAATAGGGAGGTAGAGGGGGGTAGGCATGGTTGATGTGCACAGGGTCTGAAACAAAGCAGGCTTTGAGGTCAGACAGACCTGAATCCTGGGTCTACTTCCTATCAGCTGCATGACCTTAGACAAGTAACTTAATCTCCAGGAACTCCAATTTATGTTTTGTAGAATGGAGGTCATAATCCTAGTAACCTCAGAGAGTCATCATTCATTGTATCACCAAATACTTAATGAACACCTACAAGGGGCCTTGGCATTGTCCTAAAAAATGGGGGTGCAACAGCAAACATGCCACGTAACCCACCGCTGTCCACATGGAGCTGACATTCTAGTTGAGGGTGAAATGAGGCCATGCATGCTCAAGAGCTTAACATAGTGCACAGGACGTAGTGAAGCATTTTCATTTAAGCTGCTAAGGTAAGCAGACGTCATGAGCATGAACAGGGCTTGCAAGAGACCAGTAGGATGTTGACCCAGGATTTTGTAAGGGATCCTGAAAGTTCATTGTTCCCGTTCTTCCCTTTCTTTTTACCTTTCAGTCTTCCTCATTTGCGTTCTCCTCTGTAAATTATTCCCAGTTAATCTTCCTCTTATAGGAGGAGCTGGAGAACAGCTCTTTGGCTTTTATGCCACCAGATTCTTTAGAGCTTTCATGTAGAGCAGAGTCAGCTGGTCCGGCTCCTCTGAACGTGACGTGTCGACTGGGGTGGGGGGCTGGGGTTGGGGGAGAGGGGCTACTTCTGGGTCAGAGCCATGTGCTCAGGAAAAAGGTCCTCCTTCATCTACTGAAACTGCTGCTGTCCTTGCGAGGAGGAGACTATTGGAGCTCAAAGCCTTTTTTAGAGAAGAATCTGATCCAACCCCCCACCTTCATTGTGTTGGGAGAAATAGGAGGCAGTGTTTGAAACAAGACTTATCAATTTTAAGAACTGAATTGCAAAGAGCAAGGCGGTGTGTGCTTGACAGCAGAGAACTGGGGACTGCCCACTCTAATTCCTAACATATCAACATGGCATTTTTTTCATGATTTGTTTTTTAATTTTATTGAAGTATAGTTGATTTACAATGTTGTGTCAATTTCTGATGTATGGCAAAGTGATTCAGTTATATATATATATATTTTTTTTTTCATATTCTTTTCCATTATGGTTTATCACAGGATGTTGAATATAGTTCCCTGTATACAGTGGGACCTTGTTGTTTATCCATTCTATATACAATAGTTTACATCTGCTAATCCCAAACTCCCAATCCTTCCCTCCCCACCTCCCCTCCCCCTTGGCAACCACAAGTCTGTTCTCTATATCTGTGAGTCTGTTTCTGTTTTGTAGATATGTTCATTTGTGTTGTATTTTAGATTCCACATATAAGTGATATCATATGGTATTTGTCTTTCTCTGTCTGACTTACTTTGCCTAGTGTGATAAATCTCTAGGTCCATCCATGTTGCTGCATATGGCATTATTTCATTCTTTTTTATGGCTGAGTAATATTCCATTGTGTGTGTGTGTGTGTGTGTGTGTGTGTGTACCACATCTTCTTTATCCATTTATCTGTTGATGGACATTTAGGTTGTTTCCATGTCTTGGCTATTGTGAATAATGCTGCTGTGAACATAGAGGTGCATGTATCTTTTTGAATTATAGTTTTGTCTAGACACATACCCAGGAGTAGAGGAGTAGGATTGCTGGATCATATGGCAACTCTATTTTTAGTTTTTTGAGGATCCTCCATACTGTTTTCCATAGTGGCTGTACCAGTTTACATTCCCACCAATAGTGTAGGCGGATTCCCTTTTCTCCACACCCTCTCCAGCATTTATTATTTGTAGACGTTTTAATAATGACCATTCTGACTAGTGTGAGGTGATACCTCATTGGGGTTTTGATTTGCATTTCTCTAATAATTAACAATGTTGAGCATCTTTTCATGGGCCTGTTGGCCATCTGTATGTCCTCTTTGGAGAAATGTCCATCTAGATCTTCTGCCCATTTTTTGATTGAGTTGTTTGTTTTTCTGTTATTGAGTTGTATGAGCTGTTTGTGTATTTTGGAAATTAAGCCCTTCTTAGTAGCATAATTTGCAAATATTTTCCCCCAGTCTGTTGGTTGTCTTTTCATTTTGTTTATGGTTTCCTTTGCCCTGCAAAAGCTTATAAGTTTGATTAGGTCCCATTTGTTTATTTTTGCTTTTATTTCTATTGCCTTGGGAGACTGACCTAAGAAAACATTGGTATGATTTATGTCAAAGAATGTTTTGCCTATGTTCTCTTCTAGGATTTTTGTAATATCATGTCTTATATTTACATCTTTAAGCCATTTTGAGGTTTTTTTGTGTGTGTTTGTGTGTGTGTGTATGGTATGAGTGTGTATTCTAACTTCATTGACTTGCGTGCAGCTGTTCAACATTCTCAACACTACTTGCTGAAGAGACTATCTTTCTCCATTGTATATTCTTGCCTCCTTTGTTGAAGATTAATTGACTGTAGGTGTGTGGGTTTATTTCTGTTCTGCTCTCTATTCTGTTGCATTTATCCATGTGTCTGTTTTTGTGCCAGTACCATGCTGTTTTGATTACAGTAGCTTTGTAGTATTGTCTGACATCTGGGAGGGTTATGCCTCCTGCTTGGTCCTTTTCCCCAAGATTGCTTTGGCAATTCTGGATCTTTTAAGGTTCCATACAAATTTAAGGATTATTTGTTCTAGGTTCTGTGACAAATGTCATGGGTAATTTGATAGGGATTGCATTAAATCTGTAGATTGCTTTGGGTAGTATGGCCTCTTTAACAATATTAATTCTTCCAATCCAAGGGCATGGGATATCTTTTTCATGATCTTTTTAAAAAAATTTTATTGAAGTATAATTGATTTACAATGTTGTGTTAGTTTAATGTGTCATTTTTTAAAAACAATGGACAGAATCTAAGCAACTCGAAGAACTGCTCTGTGGTTAGCATGGGAGGAGGGGCCTTGTAGCTCTTTGAAAGCAAGTATGAGGCCTCCTGACCTTAACAGAGATGGACCTTTATTCATAGGTCAGCACACCTCAGAGGGCTAAGACACATTTGAAAGAGGTTGCAGTATCTGCCCAATAGAATTTTTAGGACTGTTAAAGCCTTCACGGTGTGAATTCCAGGGGAACTGAGATAGTATCTTTTTGACCTGTAATAGAAAGTTCTGTTGATCATGGAGGCTGTGTTCCTCTTAAACATTTGGGGAAACAGAAGCCCAGAGATGGTACAGGACTTACCCAGGTCGTACAGCCAATTAGGAATAAAATTAATTCCAAAGTTCAGGACTCCCAAACAGTGACCTCCTGTCTCCAACCTCTGTCCCTACCTCATCAGACTCATCCTGTTCTTTGATCCCAACCTGCACTGAACAGTTAAGCTGTGAACTGATCACAGCAATGATACTGCTCTGGTTTTAGTCTTTTCTGTCCTGCCAGGCTCAATGAACACTATCTTAAAACACCCTGTGTGGGGAGCACAGTTCTTGGCCCCGTTTTAGAGATGAGAAAACTGAGGCTCGGGGAAATTAACAAACTTGCCCAAAATGACATAGTAAATAAATGGCAGCAGTTTCTAATTTGTGGTATTTATTTATTTTTTTATTTATAAAAGACATTCCCAAGTCATAAGAAAATGGAAAATAGAGAAAATTTAAATAAGTATTTTTAAGTCCCCATGCAAACGTAAATATTGGTTGATACTTCTCGAGTTTTGCTTTTTTTTTTTTAACTATACATAGTGTTTTTATTTTTATAAGACTTGTAATGATATGCCTATATGATTTTTCACCCTACTTCCTGTTATAACCTAAGTGTGTTCTGTGTTATCACACAGTCTTTGTAAACATAATTTCTAACGGCTACATTATAGTCCACATAATGGATATATCAGAGGAATGCTAGGAAAAGCATTGGTGGAAGGGGGAAGAAAACATAGAGGGAGTCAAGAAGAAGGTGGGAAATTGACATTTGGAGGCAGAATGTAAATAAGAAAAGAACAAGGGAGGCTCTCATGGGAGAGAGAGGTCATGGGATTTGGCCATTACTTGATTCACAGGTTTTGTAGACAGGCTTACAGGAGAGAGTGGAGGAGAGACTCTACAAGGGAATAAAGACCAGCTTGCATTTCTAGCCTGGATTATTGCAAGAACCTCCCAAGCCATCTGTCAGCCTCTAGCCTGGTGACATGTGACAAGAAGCTCCATTGAGTATAAGGTTGCCCCCTCTACCCACCACTCCCAGTCACCACCTGCAGGAAGCCCTCCTGCCCCTAGATCGATAAGCATCTCCTCCCTCTGCTTTGGTAGCTCTAGATGCCTTGCTCATCCAGGCAGGTGTAAGCTGTTCTCTAAAGGCAGGCATCATATCTACTGTGTTCACTCCAGAGTCACAGGGCCCAATGTAGTACTAGGCACATAGTTGGTGCTCAGATAATTTTACCAAATTAATTGGTGAACCAATTAACTGATTTATTACCTTGGGCTACCACAGCCTTCCCTTCTACCTTCCTTTCTCCTTTGCAGCGCTGATCAGTCATTAATATGCATAGGAATCACCTGAGGATCGTGTTAAAATGCAGATTCTGATTCAGAAAGGTTTGGGATGGAGCCGGAAATTCTGTATTTCTAACTAGCCACAAAGAGAAAGCTATGCCTCTTTAAAGCACAAGTTAGGAAATTCTGTTGTCTCCAGACCCAGGCATTTTAGCATCCTATACTTTAATGCATCCATGCATTCATTCAGAAATGCTCATTGAGCATCTACTATGTTCCAAGCCCTGTGATTGGAATTGAGGACTTAGTAGTGATCCAAGTAAATGTGCTCTCTGCCCTCTTAGAGCTTATGGTCTAGTGGAAGAGGCTGGCATAAACCCAATAACTCACCAATTAATCAATACTTGGAAACTGAGCTATGTGCCAGAGAGTAAAGTAGTACAATGCTCTGAGAGTTCATTGGGATGGGAGGGGGCTGACCTCAACATGGGTTCAGGGCAGCTTCCTGAGAAAGTCACAATAGATCTGAGATCTAAATGGTGAGCAGGGTTAAAGAGGGAAAGTGGTGAGGGAAAAGCATTTCAGACAGAGGGAACAGCATGTGCAAAGACTCTGTGGGTGGCAAGAATATGGTCATCACTGGGATCTTTGCAATACACAGGAGTCCAAACTTGACATCCTTGTCCCTTAAGCAAAAAATGGCCAGGGAAATATCTTCCTAGAGAAATTAGCACTTTTGTTGCCCAAATGGCTGGAACAATGGCATTTCCCAAGGTAGTGAGAAATCTTGGATCAATGAGAAAGGTGAGAGTGGAGGTGAGACAGATGGGGGCCAAATCTATGTTTTCTTAGCATCAGAGGTCATGTGGTACAGCCAAAAAGGCTACAGGTTTTTGATGTCAGAAAAACAAAAGACCTGGATTCAAACCTTGCTTCTATCACTTACCGCATGTCTTGGGCAAGTCATTTAAACCTTTCTAAATTTAATTTCCTCATGTATGAAATGGGGATAGTAATGCAGTACCTACCTTGCAGGGCTGTGATTGGATATTTTTGAGATGATTTGTATAAAACAGCTACTCAGTCAACTTCCTCTCCTCCCTCCCAACTTCCAACCTCAGATGCCCTAAAGTGATGTCCAGAGAGCTTCACCAGCACTTTTCATTGGTGGTGGCCCATCGATAGTGGGGGGAGGTAACAGTATGAAACTCCAGTGTGTAGAAATAAGGTGACCCTCTGAAGAGTATGGTGAAAAATCATCCTGTAAAGCTTGAGTCGACATGCTGGTCTAGTGGTCAAAAGCCTTTTCCCCAAGGAAGAGGTTGGTCACAGCTACAGGGAATCCTTGGCCTTCTAGCAAGTCTAAGGCTGCTGCAGACTTTTGAAGGTATCAGCCCAGATGTTCCCCTTGTGACAATGGCATTGACATGTCTGCAGAGAGAATGCTTCCCAGGGCAGGAGAGGGCAGTTTGGAAGTTTGGCAGCATGGGGCCTCCTTGAGAAGAAAAGTTTGCAAAGAACATCCCAGACTTTGGGGGAAGAGATTGTGGAGCTGCTCCCTAATTCCAGGCTCCACCTGTGTGAATTTGAGCACAGAAACGCCTAAGGTAGCATCCAGAGCCTTTATGCAGGGCCAATGTGAAGCCGAAGCCCCGCTATGTCACAGGCTGGTTTTATGACATTGGACTAGTGATTTCTTTTTCTTTTCTTTTTTTTTTTTAAATTATTTATTTATTTATTTTTGGCTGTGTTGGGTCTTCGTTTCTGTGCGAGGGCTTTCTCTAGTTGCGGCGAGAGGGGGCCACTCTTCATCGCGGTGCGCGGGCCTCTCACTATCGCGGCCTCTCATGTTGCGGAGCACAGGCTCCAGACGCGCAGGCTCAGCAGTTGTGGCGCACGGGCTTAGTTGCTCCGCGGCATGTGGGATCTTCCCAGACCAGGGCTCGAACCCGTGTCCCCTGCATTGGCAGGCAGATTCTCAACCACTGCGCCACCAGGGAAGCCCCATGATTTCTTTTTACAGGACCAGAGTGTACTCCTCTATAGAATAGGGATCCCAGGATCTCCCTTGAAGGGCAGTGGAAAGGATTAAATTAGCCAATGGACATTACAGATTTCCACAGAGTTCTTTGCTTTAGGGGGTGCCATTTTGTCACGTCAAGGGGATGGGCGAGAATAGGGCAGCTGCCGAAGGCAGGCATGACTCTTGGCCCTGCCGCTCAGCCCTGGGTGACACAAGTACGTCCTCTTCCCTCTGAGCTCCGGATGTGAAGGGGTGACAACCTCTGCATGATGGGCTTCTGATGATGGTGAACAAGATCAAGACACATAATAAAGAATTTTACAGTGCCTGGCACAAAGTAGGTCCTCAGTAACAGGGAGCCTTATTATCTTATTATTATTATTATTATTATTATTATTATTACTACTACTACTACTACTACTACTACTACTAATAATAATAATAATAATAAAACAATAGGGACTGGGATAACCTTAGTTTAAACTTGACCTTCATGGCCGGAAGAGAATAAAGACTCAGGAATTAGTTGTGTCCTGCTGAAGTTCGGAGCTACTGTCCTTCAAGCTACTGAAGACTTTACTTGGATCATCAAAGAATATACTCCCCTTTACAGATGAAGAACTGAGGCCCAAGAAAGATAGGTCTTTCCCACGTTCACATAGTTAGTTAGTAACAGCCTGAACTGAGCCGGACTCCCAGGCCAGGGCTCTCGGTACCAACCTTAGGGATTCTCATTCAACATTTCTTGGCATTAAGAACCTCAACACCACGGCCCCTGTTCTTCTTCCGGCCACATTCCCCACTCCTTCCCTAAAAAGATCTCCACCCCAGCCAAGCTGCTCTTCTTACTAGTCATTGAAAACACCCCCTATTTTCCAGACTCTGCACCTTTGCCCGTGCTGTTCTTCTCCAGAAGGCCCACCCCACCTAAGGAAATATTTCCACCCATCTGCACCTTTTCTTGTCTTCGGGGCCCCGGAGGTAGAGGTGCACCCACAGAGGTATGCCATGAGGGAATGTGGATATTACCAAAGCACGAACCCCCCATAATTTCCCCGAGGAATGGATGTGAAGACACTTGGTCCACGTGACTCCACTCACCTTCTCGCACATGCCAGAGTGTTACGAGCAGTATAGATTATTTTAATGACAGCATTACTTCCAACTGCATCTCTCCCATCTGTTCTTCCCCAATTACGAATGCAGAAACGCAGCACGTGTCTCCATTCTGGCAGTAGAGAATGAAATATAAGTGCCGTAAAGGGGAGTATATTCGTTGAACAATACAGTTGGCACCTGGGAAGCTCGCCTTGTGTTTCAGACTCTCCTGCATCTTTGAGAGGGAGCCAGAGCCTCCTTAAGAAAATGCCACAGCATGCTGGAATCATCCGTCCCTTCCCCCAAATTTAGGGCAACTGAGAAATGACAAAGCCAGCAGGGTTTTGTCCAAGAAAGAGACTGGGGTTCTCGTGGAAATGGCCCAAACCAAAGTGAGAGGAAAAAGGAATAAATGGGAAGTCTGTTTGTCACATCAAATGCACGAGGCAGGGGCTGAGGCTGGGAAGGATTAGGTAGAGCAGGTTCTATGGGTGCGGGCAGAATCTGAAGACCCAGAAGCATGCCAGGCAAAGTAACTAAGAGTGTTTTCATTCCCATTTTTGTACACGAGAAAACAAAGGCACAGAAAGGTTAGGTTACCTGTATGAGATCACACAGGAAGGACATGGCAAATCTGAGTTCAAACTCAGCTCTAATAAGAAGTCGATTCGGTACATGAAATTTCTAAAAATCCTATATTTGTATTTGTATGGAAATATGTATGGAAATATGTTAATATAAATGTTTCAGACATTAAAAAAAAAAAAGAAGTCGATTCGGAACCACCACACAGGTCCTAATAAGGTGATCCCATCTCCCAAGCCACAGCCACAGTTGAATTGATGCCCCTATTTTTTGCACACCCATAGCTACTTAGCAAAACCCAAGCTGGCATCTCTCACCCCTGCCACGGCAATAGACAGGATTAGCTGCAGAAAGGAAAGTAAAGAGAGGGCAGCCAAGTCCTAGATTTCAGAAAACATATCATTCTCTGGGCGAAATACACTTCAGGGAGGGAAGAAATCCCTAAATGTTTTATTAGAGGAATTCAACAACTACAAATATTAACAGCAAGGCTATGAATTATTTAAAATTCAACTACCTAAACCAGCCTATAAATCAAACATGAAAGGTTCTTGTCAGAAAGAAAGAGGCCGGGTTTGCTCTTGGTTCTGAGCTCTTAAGAAAGAAGCCTGACCTCGTGTTTATTGAGCACCTACTGCGTGCCAAGTGTCGTGCTTTTCTCTGTTTCCATTTGGAGTCTCACGTGAAGCCTGGGTCAGGGAGAGATTATGTATGGGCTGCAGTTTACAGATGCCGGAAACCAAAGGTTTGAGGTGGAAAGTGATTTCTCTACAGACACATGGTTAGTTAATAGGGGAGCTGATGCTGAACCAGCTTTTGCCTGGATTCAAAGCCGTCCCTTTGCACCATACCAGGCTGCCTCTCGGCTGGAGGACACATGTCGGTGTAAAAGCAGAAAGCAGAGGCCTTAGACACATCATGTTGAAGACAGGATAACTACCTCCAGCTCCCAGTGGCCGGAACATCACAGACAAGCAAAGCTCCTGGAGTCAGAATGCCCGGAAATTAGTCACGTCTTTGTTTTTGTTGCTGCTGCTGCTGCTACTACTGCTGTTATTGTTGTTTCTAGGGAAGTTTTTATTTTGAACTCATTTTAGATTTACAGAAAGATTGCAAAGATAATACCGAGAGTGTTCATTGGCACCTCACCTGTTTTCCTCTGATGTTAACATCTTACCATGACACGGTCGTCAGAACTAAGAAACCAACATCGGTACCTTGCTCTTCATGAAGCCCGAGACTTCATTTGAATTTCACCAGTTTTTCCAGGAATACCCTCTTTTCTGTTCCAGAATCCAATCCAAGATATAACATTGCATTGAGTTATCGTGTCTCCTCAGTCTCCTCTGGTCTGAGACGGTTTCTCAGTCTTTACTTGTGTTTTGTTTTGTTTTGTTTTTTGACCTTGACAGTCATGAGGAATACTGGTCAGGCATTTTGCAGAATGTTCCTCGATTTGGGTCACACCATTTCTACCAGCTGTGTGACAATGGATCCATGACTCACACTTTCTAGAATTCTCTTAGCTTGCTGAGAGTATTGAATGAGATGAGGCCTGGAAAGCCCCCACCCAGGGCCAGTGTGCTCAGCCAACACAGCCGTTATTTATGGGACTGACCTTACGCTCTTGGGAGTGAAGGGGCCGCGGAGTAGTTCTGCGTGGTAAAGTCTAGGGCATCGGGTTGCTTTGCTCTATAATCACAGAATCCCAGACCTAGAAGGAGTAGTAGGACCATGTGGTCTGACCTGCCGTTGCAGCTTGAATGCCCGTCACGGGGCAGATTGCTCCGGCGATGAGGCGTGCACTTATTTATAAGGCAGCCATCCCAGCCTCGAGCCGCCGGGACTGGTCTTCTTTCTCTATCCCACTTCCAGTCCGTTACAAGGCTTACAGGAACCCCAGTCCGCTCACTCTCTTACTCTACAGAGTGACTACTTCATTCCTTCCCTTCCTGCAAAACTCTAACAACAGCCTCCTGCCATCACGCTCTCAGTGGAGGCCCTTGCTTTTTATTGCACTGAGAAAACACAAGTAATGAGAAGATTCGAGTCTATTAGTTTACTGGTATCTATACCCTAAACTCTGCCTTGCCTTCTTTTCTTTTATTTATTTATTCATTTATTTTGCAGATTCAAAATATTTTATTATTAAAATGTAAACATATAGAAATTACCAAATACCAAATATTTTATTATTGAACATTAGAGGAAAGAAACTGGCCTTTATTCTTCAAAAGTGTCACTGGCATGAAAGACAAACACAAACTGAGATTCCAGATAAAAGGAGACTAAAGAAACATGAGAACTACATGTAATATATGGTCCTGGAACAGGTCCTGTGAAACCGCGCACCTCAGATTGGGACTTGAATCCCTGTGCCGGTACTCGAACCCAGCCTAAACCCAGATTGGGACTTGAACCCACGCAGCCGGGACTTGAACCCAGCCAAAACCCACAGTCTTCCAACTGAAATCACACACCTGGTTTCAGGACTTAATGAAGCTCAGGTTCTTGATGTCTCATTGCAGAAAGAATTCAGTGAGAGACAAAGTGATAGGTAAGAAGTGGATTTATTTAGAGAGAAACACACTCTGCAGACAGAGTGTGGGCCATCTCAGAGGGTGAGAAAGGCACCAGGGTATGGGGTTGTCAGTTTTTATAGGGGTGGGTAATTTCATAGGCTAATGAGTGGGAGGAGTATTCCAGCTATTTCAGGAAGGGGTGGGGATTTCCAGGAATTGGGCCACCACCCACTTTTTGATCCTTATGGTCAGCCTTGGAACTGTCATAGCGCCTGTGGGTGTGTCATTTAGCTTGCTGATGTCAGCGTATACTGAGGCTCAAGGTCTAGTGCAAGTTGACTTGTCTGCCATCTTGGACACATTTGGTTCTAATCAGTTTATGTCATGTCCTCGGGCTATTTCATTCTTTCAAAGGTTGTGCCCTGCCCCCATCCCTCCTGTTTTGCCTGTACTGGATGGAAAATGGAAAAGACAATTATAAAGGACATAATTGGGTCAATTGAAAAAAATTAGAGTATGGAAGTTAGATTTGATAAAAGTATCATATCCATGTGCAATTTCCTGAGGTTGACAACTATTCTGAGGCTATTCTTGTTTTTAGGAAATACACAGTGAAACATTAAGGGTAAAGAGGCATGATGTCTGAAAACTGTTGTAATAGCTCAGGAAAATAGGTAACAATATGTGTGTGTGGGAGAGAGAGAAAGAGAGAGAGAGAGGAAGAAAACTAATGTGTCAAAATGTTACAAATTGGTGAATCTGGATAAAGGATGTATTTGCCTTCTTTTATGATGGGTGTTCTCCCTGCTCCAATCTAAGTGCAAGCCCACAACTCGAGCAGAGGTGGGTTTATCAGAAGCAAAGGGAGCCTAAGCTTCAGAGACCTTTATTTCCCTGGCGCCTGTCAGTGCTAGAGGTTTCTAGAGCTTGTATATATTTGAGGTGGAGATTGTGACCATGTATACATACATTTGTATGTTAGCATTTCAAGTAAATTATCTAAAGCCTATGGTTCTCAAGGTGGTGGAGGGCAATGTCTCAGACATCGTGAGTTGTCAAAATTGGGGGACGGCTGCTACTGGCATCTAGTGGGTACACACCAGAGATTCTGCTAAACATCCTACAATGCACAGGACACCCCCCTCCAACAAAGAATTATCTGGCCCAAAATGTCAATCTTGTGCAGACTGAGAAATCCCATCCTAAAGAAATCTCAGAAGAAAGATACGTGCATCTTTAAAGTGTTGTTGATTTGCTATGATTTCTCTTCTCGTACTAAGTAAATATTCATTTCCATAACTGATTTTGAATTCATGATTTTGAATTCTTTTTCTCAAAAGAAGCCTCTTTGGATTGCATCAGCGCAGGTCCCACAGAATTTGGACTGTCCCTGAACTCAGGCACTGGGCTCCCTTTCCACCACTGTAGGCTTTGCTTTTGCAGTTTCTCCCCTCTCCTGGATCATGTCCATCAATATAAACATGTTTTCAGATCTCTTATTTTACAAAACAAAACAAAACCCTTTCCTGACCCCTCCATAGGAATTGGGCTCCACTCCAATTCTCTGCCCTCTTTTTATAGCACAACCCCTCTAAAGAGTTACCTGTATTCACCACCTCCAGTGTCTCATCTTCCTTCTCTCTTGAATCTGCTTCCACCGGGCTCTCACCCCCCCTTCCCTCCCAGCAACACACTCAAATCTCATTGTCAATGTCCCCAGTGACCTTGGTCTTGCCAAATTTCAATGACCAATTCTCAGTCTCTATTTCCTGGACCCTTTTGTGTAACATTGCTAGTCACTCCTTCCTGCCAGAAACATCTTCTTTATTCTAAGACAACACTCTCTCCTGATTCTCATAGGCAGCTCTGACTCGCTGGCCTCTGCTGGATCCTCCCTGCTTCCCGACCTCTAAATGTTAGAGGTCACCCCAGCACACTCCTCAACTTCTCCCTCCCACACGGATTTCATTCAGCGCCCTGGTTTTAAATGCCAAATAGCTCAGCCCCAACCTCGTAAATGCCTCCATTTGAATGGTTAATGGGCATCTCAAACGTTGCATGTCTGGAACCGAACTCATTATGCCCTCCACCTGCTCCTCCCACAGTCTCCCATCCTGGAAAAGGCACCGACGCCCATGTGCCCTGTTACTCAAGCGCAAACACTTGGAGTTATCCTTGACTAGTTCTGCCTCTCGTGTCCACGTCCAAACTGTCAGCAGATCCTGTTTTGAGAATATTCCTTGAAAGTACATCTACCTTAAAATATATCCACCTTGAAAATATATCCATTATTCAAAAATGTTTCAACACCCTCACTTGACCTCCGGTTCAAGCCAGTATCCTCCCTCACCTGGGAGACGGCAGAGCCTCAAGACTGGTCTCTGCTTCCCCTCTTGCTCATCCCCACCAAGTCCATTCTCCACATAACTGCTGGAATTATCCTTTAAAATAAAAATCATATCATACCACCCCCTGCTCCAGTGCCACCCCCGATGACATTAACCATCTAAGCATACTTAGAATGAATCCAACATCCTTTCCACTATCAACTCTTTCTGAGCTGGTCTCTGCCGACTTCTGCTATTTCCTACCACGCCCTCACTCACTCCCTCCATCCCTGGCCTGCTTGTTCTCCTTCTAGCACTCCAAGCTTTTACACATCTCCTAGATGTTTGTGTCTGGTTCCATTACTTCACCCAGGTCTCTTGAATCCACTTTGTGCATGCATATGTTATTAGTGTATAATGCATGTATAATATTACACATGATATGCTTATGTTGTTTTCAGTTCTGTATTACACATGATATGCTTATGTTGTTTTCAGTTCTGTATACCCAGCCCCTAAAACAAGAACAAGCAGAACAGAGTGTGCCAAGTGTGTGCTTGTTATCACCCTGTCTTTTCCCCACCAACTGTGGATCCTAGCTTCCCTCTGGGGCCACAAAGAACAGGGCTCTCCGTCTGCTCTGCGAGAGCCTTTAAAGAAGTGAAACCACCAAAATAAAAAGAGAAAGCTTCCTTATCCAGGCTGAGGATGGCAACGGTGATAATGAAGATGATGATGTTTTCAACGGGGAGGGGGAGCATGTAGGTGATAGCCTCTGTTTATCAAGTCATTTATTTTATTTTAACGTTTTTATTGGAGTATAATTGCTTTACAATGGTCTGTTAGTTTCTGCTTATAACGAAGTGAATCAGTTATACATATACATATGTCCCCATATCTCTTCCCTCTTGCGTCTCCCTCCCTACCACCCTCCCTATCCCACCCTTCTAGCTGGTCACAAAGCACCCAGCTGATCTCCCTGTGCTATGCGGCTGCTTCCCACTAGCTATCTATTTTACATTTGGTAGTGTATATATGTCCATGCCACTCTCTCACTTTGTCCCAGCTTACCCTTCCCCCCACCCCGGGTCCTCAAGTCCATTTTCTAGTAGGTCTGCATCTTTATTCCTGTCTTGCCCCTAGGTTCTTCATGACCATGTTTTTGTTTGTTTTTTTAGATTCCATATATATGTGTTAGCATACAGTATTTGTTTTTATCTTTCTGACTCACTTCACTCTGTATGAGAGACTCTAGGTCCATCCACCTCACTACAAATAACTCAATTTTGTTCCTTTTTATGGCTGAGTAATATTCCATTGTATATATGTGCCACATCTTCTTTATCCATTCACCTGTCGATGGTCACTTAGGTTGCTTCCATGTCCTGGCTATTGTAAATAGAGCTGCAATGAACATTGTGGTACATGACTGTTTTTGAATTATGGTTTTCTCAGGGTATATGCCCAGTAGTGGGATTGCTGGGTCGTATGGTAGTTCTATATTTAGTTTTTTAAGGAACCTCCATACTGTTCTCCATAGTGGCTGTATCAATTTACATTCCCACCAACAGTGCAAGAGGGTTCCCTTTTCTCCACACCCTCTCCAGCATTTATTGTTTGTAGATTTTTGGATGATGGCCATTCTGACCGGTGTGAGATGATATCTCATTGTAGTTTTGATTTGCATTTCTCTAATGATTAATGATGTTGAGCATTCTTTCATGTGTTTGTTGGCAATCTGTATATCTTCTTTGGAGAAATGTCTATTTAGGTCTTCTGCCCAATTTTGGATTGGGTTGTTTGTTTTCTTGATATTGAACTGCATGAGCTGCTTGTAAATTTTGGAGATTAATCCTTTGTCAGTTGCTTCATTTGCAAATATTTTCTCCCATTCTGAAGGTTGTCTTTTCATCTTGTTTATGGTTTCCTTTGCTGTGCAAAAGCTTTTAAGTTTCATTAGATCCCATTTGTTTATTTTTGTTTTTATTTCCATTTCTCTAAAAATCCTCAAGAAAATACTAGCAAACAGAATCCAGCAGCGCATTAAAAGGATCATACACTGTGATCAAGTGGGGTTTATCCCAGGAATGCAAGGATCCTTCAATATACGCAAATCAATCTATGTGATACACCATATTAACAAATTGAAGGGGAAAAACCATATGATCATCTCAATAGATGCAGAGAAAGCTTTCGACAAAATTCAACACCCATTTATGATAAAAACCCTCCAGAAAGTAGGCATAAAGGGAATTTTCCTCAACATAATAAAGGCCATATATGACAAACCCACGGCCAACATCATCCTCAATGGTGAAATACTGAAACCATTTCCACTAAGATCAGGAACCAGGCAAGGTTGCCCACTTTCACCACTATTATTCAACATAGTGTTGGAAGTTTTAGGCACAGCAATCAGAGAAGAAAAAGAAATAAAAGGAATCCAAATCGGAAAAGAAGAAGTAAAGCTGTCACTGTTTGCAGATGCCATGATGCTATACATAGAGAATCCTAAAGATGCTACCAGAAAACTACTAGAACTAATCAATGAATTTGGTAAAGTAGCAGGATACAAAATTAACGCACAGAAATCTCTTGCATTTCTATACACTAATGATGAAAAATCTGAAAGTGAAATTAAGAAAACACTCCCATTTACCACTGCAACAAAAAGTCATTTATTTTTATGTCGGGCTCTCTGCTAAGAATTTACAAACCGTTATTCCATTTAATAGTCATAATAGCTCTGTGGGGTGGTCCTTATCCCCATTTTCCAGACGAGGAAAAAGGCCAGCTTGGAGAACTTCAACTTGCCTGAGCTTACAAAGCAAACAAGTGTAGGGGTGGGTACCCCCGCCCTAATCCACTTAACTCTAAAGTCTCTTTTTGTCTTATCCTAGTGCCTTTCATCTTTCTTTCCCTTTTTGAAGTTGTTAACTCCAAATTTATTAACCTAGGGAATTCCCTGGTGGTCCAGTGGTTTGGACTCCACGCTTCCACTGCAGGGGGCACAGGTCCCATCCCTGGTCGGGGAACTAAGACCCAACATGCTGTGAGGTGAGGCCAAAAAAAACAAAGAAATGCAAATTTATTAACCCACATGATCTGTAGAAACACTGGGACGAAGGTCCATCCAGCCCCATAGCCAGTGTCCGTTCCCTGATCCCGCAGCCTCAGCCTGCATGCCTTCACGCTGCAGTTTTGAAGTTTCACAGCCAGAAGTCCCTGCCTCTCACAATTGGGGGGGGGGCGCTGATGCCATCAGCACGTGGCTAAGTACTCAGTTCCAGCGTTCTCCAGGCTGATCTAGTCTGTCGTTGGGTGTGGTCGCCTCCAAACAGTGCCTCTTACAGCCTTGGGTATCTAAGCAAGACAAGACCTCCGAGGGGTTTGATGGGGAAACTGAGGCCAGCGAGGCGGAGGCTTGCCCCAACCTTCTCAGTCAGTTCGTGGCAGAGCTGGGGCTTAAGGACCCAGTCCTCTGGTTCCAGGCATGAAGCTCCTCCTGCAGCCCAGCATTTTTCTATAGTGCCTACCTCTCCACCTCGGTGTCACCCTCCTTCCCTCCCCTCCCATTCGTCACCACCTCCACCACGTTTTGTTTTCTAGTTCAAATGGTAATGATCTTGTTCTTACACAGCTCCTTTCTGCCAAATAGATCGCTGCGCACAGTACAGGTGTTGGTAAAGGATATTGCCCACCATCCGTCTTTCTTGATCACACTCTGCCCCTGAAACGCAGCCATTTCTAGGGTGAAATACGGCCCCTCTTTAGCCGTGTGTAACACCAGTGGGAAAACCCACGAAGGCAGGCCTGCTTTTCTAGATGAAGCACACTCCAGGTTCTAGGTTGGAAGGTCTAGGCTGGAAGATTTCTTGGGTCTGGGCTGTGGGCGCGTTGTCACTACTTGGAGCCTGCCCAGAGACCTTTGCGTAGGGCTGCAGCTCACTCTTTGGTACCCTTAGGGACCCAGACTAAAGGCTGAGGTATCTTTTGGGCCCCAAAGAAAGCCTGGAACATAGGTAACTCCAACCTCCAGGCTCTAAGCGGCAGTGGGAGCAATACATTACCCAGCTCTGTGACCACAGGGCCAAGGAAAAGGGCACTGGTCCTCCAAACTACTGAATTTATCACCTACTCTTGTGAAACAGTCAGTGAATGCATAGCCTGGGTTCCAGTGCACGTTTCGCCACTTCACGGCCGAGGGATCGATCGTGAACAAGCCTCTTAACCTCTCTGAGTTCTCAGTTTTCTCATTTATGTAAAGGGAATCATACTCCAGCTGAAAGGGTTGTTCTGAGTGTTAGATGAGAAAATGCAAGCAATGCTCTTAAAGAATGTAAAGAATACTTAATAGTTGTTTCGTAATTGTTAGCACTTTTTACTATAAGTCAGTAAGAAGATTAATGAAGAAGTGCTAACAGAGGAATGAAAATAGAAAAATACCAAGCAGAGAAATGTTTAGGTTTATAGATATTTTTATATTTATTGATATGATAATAATATAAGGTTCTCACTTGAAGGTACTTTTAGCTTCTTACTGCTGCTTTTTTCTCTCCAGTTTCTGTCTTTCCTGAGAATTCTCACCTATATATTTTCCCTACTTTTTTTTTTTTTAACATCTTTATTGGAGTATAATTGCTTTACAATGGTGTGTTAGTTTCTGCTGTACAACAAAGTGAATCAGTTATACATATACATATATCCCCATATCTCTTCCCTCTTGCGTCTCCCTCCCTCCCACCCTCCCTATCCCACCCCTCTAGGTGGTCACAAAGCACCAAGCTGATCTCCCTGTGCTATGCGGCTGCTTCCCACTAGCTATCTATTTTACATTTGGTAGTGTATATATGTCCATGCCACTCTCTCACTTTGTCCCAGCTTACCCTACCCCCTCCCTGTGTCCTCAAGTCCATTCTCTAGTAGGTCTGTGTCTTTATTCCCATCTTGCCCCTAGGTTCTTCATGACCATTTTTTTGTTTGTTTTTTAGATTCCATATATATGTGTTAGGATACAGTATTTGTTTTTCTCTTTCTGACTTACTTCACTCTATGACAATCTCTAGGTCCACCCACCTCACTACAAATAACTCAATTTCATTTCTTTTTATGGCTGAGTAATATTCCATTGTATATATGTGCCACATCTTCTTTATCCATTCATCCGACGATGGACACTTAGGTTGCTTCCATGTCCTGGCTATTGTAAATAGAGCTGCAATGAACATTGTGGTACATGTCTCTTTTTGAATTATGGTTTTCTCAGGGTATATGCCCAGCAGTGGGATTGCTGGGTCGTATGGTAGTTCTATTTTTAGTTTTTTAAGGAACTTCCATACTGTTCTCCATAGTGGCTGTATCAGTTTACATTCACACCAACAGTGCAAGAGGGTTCCCTTTTCTCCACACCCTCTCCAGCATTTATTGTTTGTAGATTTTTTGATGATGGCCATTCTGACTGGTGTGAGATGATATCTCATTGTAGTTTTGACTTGCATTTCTCTAATGATTAATGATGTTGAGCATTCTTTCATGTATTTGTTGGCAATCTGTATATCTTTTTTGGAGAAATGTCTATTTAGGTCTTCTGCCCATTTTTGGATTGGGTTGTTTGTTTTTTGATACTGAGCTGCATGAGCTGCTTGTAAATTTTGGAGATAAATCCTTTGTCAGTTGCTTCATTTGCAAATATTTTCTCCCATTCTGAGAGTTGTCTTTTCGTCTTGTTTATGGTTTCCTTTGCTGTGCAAAAGCTTTTAAGTTTCATTAGGTCCCATTTGTTTATTTTTGTTTTTATTTCCATTTCTCTAGGGGGTGGGTCAAAAAGGATCTTGCTGTGATTTATGTCATAGAGTGTTCTGCCTATGTTTTCCTCTAAGAGTTTTATAGTGTCCGGTCTTACACTTAGGTCTCTAATCCATTTTGAGTTTATTTTTGTGTATGCTGTTAGGGAGTGTTCTAATTTCATTCTTTTACATGTAGCTATCCAGTTTTTCCAGCACCACTTATTGAAGAGGCTGTCTTTTCTCCATTGTATATTCTTGCCTCCTTTATCAAAGATAAGGTGACCATATGTGTATGGGTTTATCTCTGGGCTTTCTATCCTGTTCCATTGATCTATATTTCTGTTTTTGTGCCAGTACCATACTGTCTTGATTACTGTAACTTTGTAGTATGGTCTGAAGTCAGGGAGCCTGATTCCTCTAGCTCCGGTTTTCTTTCTCAAGATTTCCTTACTTTTCTAAAAAGGATTTCAAGCATCCCACTAACTGATTGACCTCACATAAGACCCTCCACATTTGGATTCTGGGCTGGTATCTCTCCTTTGATCCATTTCAACCACATTCCCTGAGCGACCACTATATGCCAGACTCTGGGGTATAAAAAGGAACAAGGTCCAAGGTGCATCTCCTAGAAGCTGACAGTCTATGGCGGGGGGGGGGGGTGCATGGGGGAGGGATGGGCACACAAGCAAATCATTCTTCCTGTAAGTGAGGAGGTTGTACTAGAGCAACAGTATTAAGGATGGGGCTGCCCAGACACCTGATATTGTAAGGTGGGGAGGCAACCGGGGTTCTCTGCTCACCAGAGGGAAAAGAGAGGGAAGAGTCTGGAGGCATCCATGTCCTGCCCCCACCTGCTTCAATCCAAGAGAGCAGCTCTGCATTCTTCAGTTTTCTATACCCAGATCCCAGAAAAAGTGTAGCTTGAATAGAATGTTTTGCTGCTAGTTTTTTTTTTTTAACATTGAACAAAAAGCTTCCTCTCGTCCCTTTATGGGCTGACATCCCAGGATTTGCTCCCAGATGTGTCTGCTTTACACATCATTCACTTTGATCCTTATCATGTGTGTTATTGAGTTAGCTCACGTGGGCCTGGCTGGCCGTCTCCCTGGGTCGCCTGTGAGCTCTGTGGGGGCAGGGTCCCTGCAGCCTCCCCTGCTTATCCCCAGCCTCCGAGCAGAGCCAGCCATACAGGAGGTGTCCCCTGGACTTTGACCGACATCTGAGGGTTGGCTGGTCAGTGGAGAACAGAGATCTGCTTTTTCTGTGTGCCTCTGATGGGCGGGAGTGAAAAGCTGAAAAAGGATGAAAGAAAGCTCTAGAGAGACAGGTTTAAGTTCAAGGGCAGATAGTATTTCCTGCATGTCTCCTCACGAGGACGTGTGATTCCTAGACCCTTAAAGCAAAGAAGACTGGACACACACTCAGTCCCACGTTCCCTTGCCCATGCCTCTGGATGCTCTGGGCATTGTGAATGTTGAGGTACCACCTCCTCTTCCAAGGAAGCTGGATTTGAGCCTCACCTTCCAGGTTGTTATGAAGGCACAGGTCTCCTCTGCTGTCCAAAAGTAGAGCATTCCTATGAAACCTTTCATAAGCTGAAATGGTGTAAAGTGAAGAAGCGATCACCTTAGGACACGTGTTGCTAACGGATGCAGAGAATAAATCACAGATGCTCACAGACACAGTTCAAAGCTCTGGCAGCTTGATGCTGAGATGCTGAGCGTAGCTCCCAGGTAAGGAGCTTGGTGGTGCCTGTCTCACTGCTCAGGGTGCGAGCTGCTTCTAGAAGGCTCCCTGCAAAACAAACACTGAACGCTGTTTTTGCTTTTCGCTTTTTGCAAAAGTGAAAATCCTCTTCGGATTTCTTTCGATTACTGAAAAGAGGTACGAATGTGGGTCTTTCGCAAAAGCGAACTGGCATAAAGCGAACTTTTGAAAAGCGGGGGACCCCTGTATACTTGTCAGTTGAGTAGGATAAAACACATTTATTGAGTGTCTTACTTTAATGTGTAACTTTCTAATGCTTCGTCTCGTTATACCCGGGTTTCCAGCTGTCCTCTTGAACGTGCGGGTGGGCAGGTCTGCTTAGGAAGACAAGGCGAGCACCTGAGCGGGAGGCCTGGCCTTGCACACCTGCCCTCACGCAGAGCTCCCTTCCACGCGAGAGGAGGCAGGGGCCCCCGGGAGAGGAGAGAGACTGTGTGTCGGGGTGCGTGAGGGGCCGTCCAGCATTCAGGGCGCGTCACTTGCCTGGTGGATTCGCGGAGGCTTCGTCTCCTTTTATATCCTGTGCACGTGTTGGTAAAGTGCTAAATGTTTTGTGCCGGCACAAATGCCCCTTTTGTATCACTCCAGCTCCTGCTGGTGGCTCTTCGCAGCCCACAGTAAGTTGTACATTTATTTCCCCTAGGACTTTTCAAACAGGAACACACGCTCTGCTGTACAAGAAAAATCTGTCTCTCCCACCTACCCACACCCTCTCCCCCAGAAGTGAAGCCCAAAGATTAGCTCCCTGGGTGATCTTTTTAGTCTCCTGAAATAACCTGGACTCCGAGGAAGGAGGTGGTGTTAGGAGGCTTCCAAGACGGGGAAGGTTTCCGAAGGCTTGGCTTACTCCCCATTCTTTGCAAAAAGAGGGCGTAGAGGGGCCTTTAGAGGGCTGGGGGAGAGTTATCTCGGAGGACAGTGCTGGAGACATTTGGCTTGGGCCTCGTAGTCTCACTGCAAACACAGAGCTCTGACATTACCTCCAAATTGAGTTCTGGAGCATTTAGTCCCAGAAAAGCACTGGAGGACTGAAAGATGTTCATCACACGGCCTGGATCTCGAGTTTATTTTTATAATCCTGTTTGTTATGTGAATTTTTGAAGAGATGGAAGAGGCCCAGACCTTTCTGCTGTAGAGAACAGATATAGATCCTACTCAACAGGCAGATTGATAACAGACACTCCTTAGCACTTAAACTATGCCAGACCCTGTTCTGAGCGCTTTACACATATTAATTGGTGAAATCTCTGCAATTCCAACGCCTGGGGTAGGTGATGTCATCATTCCCATTTTACAGATGAGGAAACTGAGGCCCAGAGAGCTTAAGTAAGTTGTTGGAGGTCCTACAGCTAGTAAGTGACATAGCCAAGATGGGGGAGCAGGCAGTCTGGCCCCCAGGATGAGGTCTCAACCACAGCATGGTCTGACCTCTTAGAGATGAGCAGCCTCACCCCCTAACCAGTGTCTGAGAAGAGTCATGCTGTCCCACCTTTCACCTCTTGGTTATATCCCAGACTCTCAGCGTCCTAAGAAGAAACCATCATACGGCCACATAAAAGTACCTGCCCCTACAACATAGGAGCCTCATACAGCCTTAAACCTTGGTGCTCCTGTGTCCTGGAGAGACACAGATTTCCCCCAGGTATTCACATCATTGTTATGCCAGGCCCTGTGGTAGGCACTGGAGCTTCAGCAAAGGCACGAGAATCCCTGTGCCTGTCCTCACCTCGTGCAGGCAAAGGAGAGGGATGGAAGGCACTCACCTTCTGGTGTGATGCTGGCCAGGTTGGTAGAGGGATGGGTGCCCTGGGGCATGCAGCAGAAATCCCACCCATGGGAGGCTGATGGGGCCTTCTAGATGCAATTAATAATTAATTCCTGAGACTCAAACAATTAGCAGGCATTAGTGAAGCCAAAAGCAGAGGGAGGGAGGGTGGCGAACAGTGTTCCTGGCAGAGACCCGGAGGCAGGTGAGAGCCTGTCCCTTCTTGACTGCCAGCCGTGTCCGTCCCCGTAAGCCCGTCCACAGGGGCACCTGCCTGGTCATGCAAGCAAAGAGGCTTTCGAGACTTATTTCCTTTGGGCTCCAGATCTCTGCATGGAAGGAAAAGAATATCAAACTAGTCTTGTGACTGTCACATACCACACCCTGATCTGAACTCTCTAACTGTGTCATCTCATTTAATCCTTCTCACAAGGAACCTGAGGCCCAGAGAGGGAATTTGTCTCCTGTCCAGGAAGAGGAGGAAGTGGGCTTGGCATGGAGGTCGGGATATTGCCAAGCCTGGACCTCTCACACCAGTGCCCTGACATCCGACCTGCCTTTGAGGAGTGATTTCAATGCTACCAGGGAATCCCTGACTGTAAAATTCCAGTTTAGTCCTGGTGGTCTGGCTGAGGCAACACCATTCTCCTGATCATTTATTTTGTTCATTAACCTATATATATCTGGGCAAGGTTCAGTGCGAGTGATTCAGCCATTCTATGCAAGTCAGCTGGAGTGGTTCACCTAGGGTGAGAGAGGCTCCACTTTCAAGATGGCATTCAAGTTGGTGCTCGCTGCCAGCTGGGAGCTCAGATGGGGCTGCAGGTTGAGGGACCCAGTAACTTTTCAACTGGGCCTCGCCATGGACTGCTTGGGCTCCCACACAGTATGGTGGTCGAGTTCCAGGAGAGCAAGGTGCATGGGATGGCATTTTATGACCTAACCCTGGAAGTCACAGAGCATCATTTCTACTGTACTTTATTGGTTGATGCAGTCATACACATCAAGCCAGTTTCAAGGAAAAGAGACAAAGACCCTAGCATTCAATGAAAGGAGTGCCAAGGTCACCTTGGAAGAAGTGTGTGTGGGATGGGAGATAGTGTTGCGGCTATCTTTGGAAAATACAATCTATCACAAATATTTACTATTTACTAGGCACCACTCTAGATGCTAAGTATACTTCAGAGAATAAAACAAAGACCCCTGCCATCATGGACCTTATATTCAAGCAGAGAGGGGTGGTGGCGGGGGAGACAGACAATAACATGACAAATAAAGTATGTAGTAAGTTAGAGGTGATAAGTGCTATTAAAAAAAGAGCAGGATAAGGGGGTCTGGAGTGTGGGGTGAGAGTAGCAATTTTTTTTTTAAATAGCAAATTCTTATTATTATCTATTTTATACATATTAGTGTATATATGTCAATCCCAATCTCCCAATTCATCCCACCACTATCACCCCCCACCCCCCTTGGTGTCCATACGTTTGTTCTCTACATCTGTATCTCTATTTCTGCCTTGCAAACCAGTTCATCTGTACCATTTTTCTAGATTCCATTTATATGCGTTAATACACGATATTTGTTTTTCTCTTTCTTATTTACATCACTCTGTATGACAGACTCTAGGTTCATCCATATCACTATAAATGACTTAATTTTGTTCCTTTTTATGGCTGAGTAATATTCCATTGTATATATGTACCACATCTTCTTTATCCATTCGTCTGTTGATGGACATTTAGGTTGCTTCCATGATGTAAATAGTGCTGCAGTGAACACTGGGGTGCATGTGCCTTTTTGAATTATGGTTTTCTCTGGGTATATGCCCAGTAGTGGGATTGCTGGGTCATATGGTAAGAGAGTAGCAATTTTAAATAACATAATCAGAGAGGTTTTCCCAAGAATATGTCATTTGAACAATAAAATTAAATAAGAAGAGAGAATGAGTGTGTATATATCTGGGGAAAGAACATTCCGAGAAGAAGGAACTACCAGTGCAAAGGCCCTGAGGCACAGAATGCCTGGGGTGTTTGAAGAACGATGAGATCCGTGTTCCTGCGGTAGGAAGTGAGAAGAGCAGTAAGACGTGATGTCAAAGGAGCAGTAGGTGGCCAGGTCATAGAACTTCAGCTTTTACTCTGAAAGAAATGGAAAGCTATTGGAGGATCCTGAAAAAAAGAGAAACATGATCTAACCAAATTTTCAAAAGGGACACTGTGGCTGCTTTGTTGAGAATAGAGTGTAAGGGAGGGAGGTCGCAGGTGTGGAGGACAGGTAGAAGGATACTGCAGTAATCCAGGTGAGAGGTGATGGTGGCCTGCGTCCGGGTGGTGGCAGTGGAGGTCGGGAAAAGGGTTTAGATTCAGGAAGCATTCTGAAGTACATATCTCCTTAAAGAGAGAAAGGGCTCTTTTCCTGCCGCCGCGGAGTTGCGCGGAGGCGGAGGCGCGGGTGCACTCAAGATTCGGCTCCACCCGTAACCCACCGCCCTGGCCGAGGAAGGCATCGCTGCCGGAGGAGGTGTAATGGACGTTAATACTGCGCTGCAAGAGGTGCTGAAGACCGCCCTCATCCACCATGGCCTAGCACGTGGAATTCGCGAAGCTGCCAGAGCCTTAGACAAGCGCCAAGCCCGTCTCTGTGTGCTTGCATCCAACTGCAATGAGCCTATATAGGTCAAGTGGGTGGAGGCCCTTTGTGCCGAGCACCAAATCAACCTGATTAAGATTGATGACAGCAAGAAACTAGGGGAGTGGGTGGGCCTCTGTAGAAGTGACAGAGAGGAAAAACCCCATAAAGGGGTCAGTTGCAGTTGCGTGGTGGTTAAGGGCTACGGCACAGAGGCTCAGGCCAAGGATGTCACTGAGTAGCACTTCCAATGCAAGAACTGATCAAATTAAAAAACCAGGCTCTTGTTCCTCAAAAAAAAAAAAAAAAAGAAAAAGAGAGAGAGAGAGAGAGAGAGAAAGGTAGGTGTCAAGCATGATTCCATAACACCCCCTTATCTGTCCTGTGACATTGGCTAGTCTTTGCAGAGGGAAGAAGGTGGGCTTCTTGTCTTGGCTCCCCCCGAGCCCTCTTTCTTGAGAAATGATTCTTATTCTTTCAGATAATTTCATTGGACTCTTTTTTGTTCCCCACAACTTGTCCTTTAAGCCGTTGGGTGGGGTGTCGTACCCACTTCCTGGGGAATGGTAGCCCTATACAATGCTCTGGGACCGTGGTTTTTATGGTGTATCAATGGGGAAAATGCCGCCTTCATTTTTTTTCCCTTCTGAATATTTACAACGTGCACTTCCTCTGAAAAGTCCTGAAGTAAAGACCTTGTTTAACTTAGTTCAGCACATCATTTCTCAAATATATTTGACTCCAGGAACTTTTTCCATTAGCATACTTGCTCGGAACAATTTGGGAAAGGCTGATCTTATTTCAGTGACCTTCCTCCAAGGAGGAGATCATCAAAGCAGCCAGGTCTCAGTTATCTGCGTGGTTTGGAGCTGCCTGTCCCAAACCAATTTGCCAGGCTGCTCTGGCCTTTCCGGCCTCCTGCCTGCAGTCTCCTCACCTTTGAGGTCCTGCAGAGGCTGCCCTTTGCTGGGACAGTGCCGCCCCATCCACATCGCTGTCTGCACTGAGATGTCGTGTGCAGGAAAGCTTAGGAGTCAGCACACCGAGGTTGTCCCTGACTCTCCCATTTGTTCCTACAATCATTTACGGGCACTTATTCTATGACGCTGAGCTGTTGGAAGATGCAGAGATGAATCCAAGCTGGGTCTTGCTCTCAAGGTGATTCAGGTACCTCAATAGCAGCCATGTAAGGGGAGCTAAAGTAAGAATTGCTATAGGAATAATGCAGCTTTAAGCACACACACACACACACACACACACACACACACACACACACACACACACACACAATATCAGTAACCAGAAGAGGGTTTGGGATTCAGAACTTGCAAATTATAGCCACTACGTTTGATCTTGGACACATTTTTTCACACTTCTATCATGGTTTTCAAGAAATCCACAAAAAAAAATCTTCATTTGATGTAGTAAATAGTTTTACCGCCTGGCAAGCCAGGAGCTAACCTAAGGCAAAGAAACCCTAAAGAATAGAACCGGACTGCTGGTTCCCTCACAGTGTGTGATAAATGTATTGTCCCCTCCCACTTGCTTCCTGTGGAGCCTCAGAACTTAAAGGAGGGGTGGGTGGAGGGGAGAAGAGGAAGGAGAGACAGTGGGTAGAGGGAGGAGGAAGCAGGCAAGGAACACTTAGGCTGGTGGTGAGAGACTTTTCCTACTGGAGACTCGCCCTTGGGACTTTGTGATGGAAACTATTCTGGAAACTGCTGGAGACTCCTACCCTCCCCAGCTGGGGGTAGCCTCGAGGGGTTGCACTGGTGGACAGATGTCCCACCCTCTTCCTCAGTCATCTTGTAGGATTAGCTAGTATGAGTGGGAAGCCTCCTGCCTCAAAGAATGGATCATTTCACAGGGCTCTATTGTTTTTCTCTGATTGTGTTTAAACTTTCTGTTTCTGAGGATTAAGCCCAAGGAATACAGCCCAGGACAATCTCTGAAAATGAGTTCTCTCTCTATAAATCAATAACAAGAAAACCGTAGACCCTCAGAAGCCAAGAACATGATAAGGGAGAGAGGTGTCAAAAAGCAGAGCCCCTAGAAAATGGTGACCCCCACCCCTCCCTGTTAACATCCTTCCACACTCACTGAGCCTTGGTTTCTTCATCCATAAAATGGGAATATGGATGCTTAGTTCTCAGGGTTGCCATGAGGATTCGCTGAAAACCCAGCATGGGTCCCTGGTAATTAATGTTGCTCTGTAAATGGTAGCTGCCATCAGCATCATGGTCATTGTTGTGGAGGGCGGAGGTATCCATGAAGACTACATGGAGAAAATGACATCAAGAAAAATAGGATGTAGGCATGTGGACATTGTGGGAAAAGATGGAATTCCAGGCGGAGGACTAGCCTAGTAGAAGCACAAGGTCCTGAAAGCTTAAGGCACTCTTACAGAAGATGTTCCCCTGCGCTGACAGCTTTGCCTGTGTGGACTTAACCCCAGCAGTTCTAACTCAAGGTCATTGAATGACACTTTGACTTTGATCCCACTGCTGGTGTTGTCCTTGTGAAGTGGCCCCTCTGTAATACTCATTGATACCCACAAAGCAAGGCAAAGGACGTGTTCCAGTTCAGCTGAAACCTTGCTCAGTTAAAACCCTGACTGACACTATGACAATTAGAAAAACTTTAAAAAACTCATTAATTCTGAATCCATTAAATCAGTTTCCTGACTCCATGGAGACTAGGAAGGAACTTCACCTTTTAATTCATTAAAGGAGTGATTTTTTTTTAAGTGTAAGAAACATGGCAAGAAAATGCACGTCCTGTTTTCCAGGGTGCAGGGAACAAACAATATTTGAATGCAAGTTATGCCCCAGACAGGAGACACTATTGACTACTTTTTTGGCGCTCAGCTTTGCAAAGTCCATTTTGCAACTGGGGAGTCAGAGACTCTTAGCAGAGAAGTTATCTGCTAGGATTACTAGGTCTGATTCCATTTTCCAAACTCTTTCCACATTATTGTTGTCTTCTGTGATGACCAGACTGTGTACTAGACATTTCTCATTTTTAGAGTTGACTTAAAAATGCATGATTCGATTCTGCTTTTATAAATTAGAAAAATATCACTAAAGCTAAAACCACCCTGACTGTCCCACCCACATTCACCATTGCTAGTCCCATCCTTTCTTTATTTCTGAGTTTCTCTCCTCAAAATTAGCCACTCGTGTAAATGCGGTTTTAATCTTTCCAACATAACTTTAAATGAGTTTGTTGTCGCTTTTCAGTCCTTTAAAAATACTTCTCCATATATGTCACCTACCCAAAGGGAAGCTCTAATGTGTGCCTGTTTTCTTAAATGGTGTCATACTATATATAACATTCTGCATCTTGCTTTTCCCCTCAGAAATATTTTTTGAGCTCTACCCATGTTGACACATATAGAGTCAGTCCATTCCTTTTAACTGCAGGAGAACATTCCAGCACGTGAATATACCATTTTTATTCCACAGTGCCCTGATTGAAGGTTATTTAGGTTGTTTCCAATGCTTTGCTGTTACAAATAGTGCCTCGGTGATCACCTTGTACACATATATCTATGCGTGTATGTTTGCACCCTTGAAAAGCTCACACTTAAAAGCTAACAAGTGGAATGCTTGTTATAGATCATTTTTATCTGTGTGAGAAGCAGTTTTCAGAAGGGCCTCTGATCCTGGGATCTGGATTGACCATCTGGTTTACAGAGTTACTGACACTCAGTCTTGGAGGGAATGTAAAGATTCAAACCTCTCCTTTTAAAGTTAGATTCTGATGCCCAGAGAGACGAAGGGACTTGACCGTGGTCACAGTACCCAGAGGTCCTTCTTGCATGCCCTCAGCGAGCTTTACTGTTTACCTGTGTCCTTCCCACCTCCTCTTGGCTCTTGGCAGCGGTCACCTACATCTTCAGGTATGCGCTACACCTGACTCTCTCTGCCTTCGGGCTTTAGAAGAAACTTGGGAGGGGGGGGCAGTGGTAGGAGTAATACCCTCAGAAAATTGGCACAACCCTCAACAAATGACAGACAGGAAGCTGGTGGAAAAATACCCCAGGTTCCTTGCCCCTTGGTGGAAAGATTCTGGGTGCATCCTCCCCAGCCTCTGAGAGACTCCAGGAAGACTGCAACCGTTTCCCACATGGTGACCCACTTATTAACACACCCTTGTTAGCTTTCCTCCCTCCCTTGTCTCTCTCACTTCCCAGCCCCTCACCTGCTTCCTGGGATCACCTCCCAAATCAACTACCTGTACCCAAATCCTTGTCTCAAGGTCTGCTCTTCACGGAACTCAAAGACTGCATCTGTATGCCAGGGTCTGTGCCAGGCGGAAAGGGATACAAGAAATGAATAATATATGATTCGCTGCTCTTAACAAGTCACAGGCCAGTGACCCAGGTCTTCTGACTCTCCGTGCAGTGCTCTTTGTGCTGCATTTATATCTGTGCATTTTAATTCAATGACACTCTTTAAAAAAAAAAAAAAAGGCGATCAGTCTTCCCAGCAATCAGTCTGACTAAATGAAGTTTTATTGTAATAAGTTAATTCCACTGCTTTTTTTTTTTTTTAATGGGAAAGACCTGACTAAAATATTAATCCTTAAACACAGACCTTCGCTGGATACCAAGCAGTTGCCCCGACACGCTATCGCCATCTCCATTTTTCTGATATATATGTTTCTCCTCCCTCTGTTCTTAGTAAATGTTGATGTTCAGTTCACCCTGATCAGTGTTTAGCTCTTCTGGTCAATTTATCTTATGTATTGACCTGAGCAGAAAATCAATGTAGTCTTCATTTGCCGTCCTGTTTAATTTTAATTCGGGAGAATTGGATTCTGTGGAAACAGTGCCCAAACTACTAGAGCCTTGATAGGGTACCACCTACTCCAGAGAGCGTTCCAGGGTCCAGCCTTAATTGACCTCCTCTCCCACCCCCTCCCTTCTTCCACTCGCACCCCTTTAAAAACAGAGACAGTCAAGACCAGACTTGTGTGCTTAGTAAGTACAAATGGATGTAAAGTTTGCTTTCAGAACGGGCTGGGTCTCCGAGATCTCTGCCCAAAGACTCCCTTCTCGTGGGGCCGCTTTCATAAATGCACAGGGAGGCAAAATGCCTTTGCCATAAATAAATAACGTGACCAAGAACACTTCCGAAAAGCTGGTTACTTTCACATTCTACTGCTGGGGAGCCTCAGGTCCAAAACTGCTGCAGGAGTTTTCCTTTCAAAAAGACCTCGAATCCTAATCCCAGCTCCTCCCTGATTAACTGAGACTTTGGGCAAATTACCTGCCCCCTCTGAACTTCTGTTTGCTCACCTGTAAAAGGAGGCATCGAGATTGCTGTCAGAATAACAGAAAATACCCCTGACGTGCACAGCAGGGCACTGGGCTCCTACTGTTATGTGATTGCTGCCATTTGGCTTTTTTTCCTTTTTTAATTGAAATGGAGTCATTGTATTTTTAAAAAGAACTTATATTTCTTTTGGTCACCTTCAAATATCAGTGATCATTCAACACATGTTCCTACTTACCATTTTCTTTTGAAAACCAAGAGTAAAGCCCAATTTAGCCCCAAGTCCTGGGCAGAAAGGGGGCCCACGTGTTTTCTTTCTAGAAACTGGCAGCTAAATGTCTGTCCTGGCATTTGGATCCCGCTTTAGCCTGTGTCTGAGCAGAGCCTGCATGGAAGGGGCTTTTGGTCAGTATCTGACTGAAGTAAGGAAGTAGGGATGGCCAATTGTTGCTGCCCTGGAGTGAAAAGTATGAATTTCTGGAAAACAATGAACAATTGCAATATTTGGGACACATTATACTTAAAAAAAAAAAAAATGACTGTTTATTTGAAATTCAAATTTAACTGATGTCCTGAATTTTTATTTGCTAAATCTGGCACCCCTAATATGAGGTGGTCATCCAATGACATTGAGCTGGTGACATTTTAGCCAAGAGGCTCTCTGGGGAAAGAGCATTTGTGCTTGGATCAAAGATAGCACAATAACAATTGTAGCTCTCTCTAGGCAGCGAGATTAATGGATTTGTTTTTCTTTTTACTTTTCAGTGTTTTCTAAACACCTTAAAACATCAGTGTATGACTTTTCTAATAAAAAAAAAAATTGATTAAAAGTCAGTGAGCTGGATAGGGTATAGCCTGGCCTGACCAGGATTGACATTTAGCTTTATCCATCTTCTCTCCTTTGCTTCCTGCAAATCAGGCCCCCAGCCACCCCACCCAGTTTAACCAGCCCCCTCCCCTTTGCCTCTTTAACAAACCATCTACCCACAGACCACGTAACCAACCGTAAATGTCTGTATATGAGGGCAGCACCTACTCCACAAATTCACCCGACAGAGGAGGCTGTCACCTTGGGTATGGCTTTCTCACACATGAAGGGTATTTTTGCAACTAATTTCTTTTAAACAACAACTGCTTGGGGGAAGATACATTAGGCTAGATCAGGAATTACAGGTAAAGAGTTGGAATAAAGTAGTTTTGTTCAAAAAGAGTAGGCAAGAGCAGTAATTCTAAATGTATTATTATGTGTAATGTGAGATTTTAAACAGGTAGGGGTATTACTAAAGTAATACATGAAATACTCTAAGTAGATATATGACTGGTTCATTTACATTTCTAAGTCAAGTTTATATTTTCAGGCAAATCAAATAACACTTCAAATCTTCTCAGGAAGGTGGTGGTGAATTTCCTTATATTCAGTAATACTTGGGGAAGGGCTTGCTACACAAGGAACACTGCAGACTTTTCCATCTTAGCTGTTACAATAAATAACAGCTAAGGGACTTCCAGTGGTTAAGTCTAGGTGCTTCCACTACAGGAGGCACGGCTTCGATCACTGGTCTGGGAACTAAGATCCCACAGGCCACATGGCACAAAAAAAAAATAACAGCTAACAGGTCTTGAATACTTACATTGTGACCAGTTCTAAATGCTTTGTCTGTGTTAATGCATTTTATGCTTAGAGCAACCCCATGTCCAGAGTGGTATTGTTACTTCTGTTTCACAGTTAAGATCTTAGGCAGTCTGGTTCCAGAGCCTGCACTTAAAAAAGAAAAAAAGAAAAAAAAAAAAAAAAATATATATATATATATTTTTTTTTTAATGGAAAATATCAAACATATACAAAAGTAGAAAGGCTGGTGCAATGGATCTCCATATGCCCATTACCCAGCTGGAGTAACCTCACCTCATAGCTCAGAGCCCAGCTGTGAATCAAGTGGTACCATATTGCTCATCCCAGCCTGCATTCAAATTCTAGATCCTCCACTTTCTTGCTGTGGAGTACTGTGCCTGTCCCCAGGCCTCGCTATGCCTCAGTTTCCTCATCTATAAAAGGGGGTTAAGGAACACAGGTGCTGTTTCATGGGTTTGGGGTAAGATAGCACATTTTGCCCCGCTCCCTGTTTGACACATAGGAGACATAGCATTATGGGATTAATGTTCATTTCCCGACTCTAACAGAAGCTGCCAGAGGACCAGGCTGACTGAATACCACTGATCACTGAACAGTAGGTATTCAGTAAATGTCTGTCTCAGCCCCGAAGCTCCACCGCATATGGCTCCTTGTCTTTAAGCAGAGAAATTTTCCTGCTCAAGTTAATAGTTAGAACTACTCAGAACCTTTTCAAAAATAAACAGTCTTTAAGAGAAATTGTATACTAATGCAAATATCAAGGTACCTCTGGCTACTGTTAGCAAAATAAACTGAACAGTGAATACAAATACATTAGATGCAGCAACACCAGTCATTTGGATTCTAAGAACTTTGCTTTGATGAGTGGAGCCTGCAAAATTGTTTCTAGAGAGACCGGAATTGCTTTGTGTATGTGAAGGCTAGCAGAGAGCTGAGTTCTTCCTAGGCTAACCTCAAGGCCACTGGCACCAAATGGAATTTTAGGCCAGGCAGAGAGGTAAAATCACTAACAAGATTAATGAGAAATTGCCTTTCTTTGAGCAGCTGCCTCAGGCAGAACTAGGTTGATCTCATACCTCTGCCACTACCAGCCAGGAAAAGGCCACTTCCCTTCTTGGAGACATGATTTGCTTGCCTGTAAAATGGAGATAGCAATCATGAGGCTGACTCATTATGAGACTTAATGAGATAATATTACAAGTGTGTCTCCCCTCTTTAAACATGCTCTTGTCTTCTTTAGCAACATTGCCATTCACAATGTATCCACATTTTTCACGCAAGAAAACTGAAGCTCAGAGAGGTTAAGTACCCTACTCAGAGTCACACAGCTTTTACAGGGGACTTAATTTCAAGGTCTGCATGCCAACAAATGATTTTGTAACTAAATGCTTGGGTATCATTTATTTAAAGGTGGGGGGGGTGGGAAGGGAATCAATAAATGAAATCTTCTTCAGTTCTGTGCACAGAATAAAGATGCCTGAGCCTGGGGAATTGGGCCCTTTTGATTATATAATACAGAAATGGGAAGATTTCCTTTAACTACTATGTTGAGCTATTGCTAGCAATTTGAAATGTTTATGTGCGTCCCAGGCAGCCGATCATCTGGGTGGCAGGTGCAGTTAGAAACATGGCATAAGAAGGGAGTTTATTTATAAAGGGCCTGATGAATCCCTAAAATGAACTTGTCAGTCAGCCCAAGAAATGTAACTGTGAAGGAACAGGAAATTAATGATTGTCCCCCTTGGCATAGACAGGCACTCTGATATCAGGGCTATGATTTGCTGGCCGTCAGCACATTTCTCTCTCCCCCAGCCTAGTTGCTAGTTACTTCTGTCAATAGAAACTCAGTTCAGTACCTCAGAAATGTTGATCAATAAGCTCAGCACTTGCTGGTTGAAATGAGCTTTAGCATTGCCTGGAAAAGAAGGAAAGAATTGTATTCCTTTCTCTCCCTCCTCACTTCCTCCCTCCCTTCCTCCCTCTCTTCCTCTCTCCCTTTCTCTCTTCTGTAGATGTTTTTTACACCAACTGCATCAGAGCCTGTGTTAATCTCTGAGGTTATACAAATATTGGGTGGGCCAAACTGTTCGCTTGGGTTTTTCTGTAAGATGTTATGGAAAAACCCAAATGGACTTTTTGGCCAACCCAATAAACAAGAAGGATGAACACTGTGAGTAAACATCATACTCATGTGCCCCTCAAGGTGCCTCAGGAGGGATGCATCCGGGATCCAGGAGGGTGGACAGGCAGGGGACAGCAGTTCAGCCCGAGTGGCACGGTGGAGGGAGGGCTCTTGGATTCCAGGGGGCGAAGAGTGAGCTGGGCTCCGGAATGTGAATAGGAGTCCACCAGACAATCAAATGAGAGGACGGTTATAGCCACATATTCAGAGATACAGTGGTGAGAAATTTCATGCCCCTGCTCCCTCCTGCTTACTTCTGCCTCCTCTTTTTTTTTTTTTTTTTTTTTCTTTTGCTGCTCCTTTCTCCTCAAGAATGAGCCTCTGGTGAATTGTAACACTGTCACTTTGGGGGCAAGAGAGATAAAAATACAAATGCTGTGCTATTCATATAGTAAAATATAATGCAATGTAATATATATTAGTTCATATCAAGTGATGATAATTTATGAAGTATCTACACTGTGCCAATAGAACCATCAGAAGGTCCCCAAGGGCAAGAAGTAGTGGCTGTCTCCATCTACACTCCTGTATCTAGCAGCCTACACATAATAGGCATGCAATGAATATGTTGCTTTTAGAACGAGTGTCACATCATTTGCCTATGCTACCTCTGATCTCATGATACACCAAGATGAATAAGATGAATAATATACACTACACACAGAGTTATGCTTTTAAACGGTAAATCAGATCATCATACTCCTTTTACAAAATCCTCCAGCACCTTTGCTTCGTACCCAAAGCCCCTGCTGTCACCTCCAAGATCCACTGGCCCCTGATGCTCCTTTCAGGGCCAACCCCACCCCTGCCTCTGGGCCTTTGCACCTGCTGTTTCCTCCCGTTGTGACATGCTTTCCCCAGCCCTGTTCTCTCCAGCACTTCCTCCCTGCTTCTGTTCAAAGGTCATCTCCTCAAGCCTTGGAGGTCCTTGGTCTCCCCACACCAGGAATCTTGATCTCGGCCTCTGCGTTCTTTTCCGTCCTTCACTCACCACTCTGACTTTATACTATGCATTTATGTGTTTGTTTATGCCAGTCTCCCCTGAAACATGGCTGGCTCTCAATAATCCCGTATTGAATTTGTCACATAAATTTCTTTTTACATATTTCCGAATTTAATCTACTCAGCAACCCTATGAAATAGGCATTGCTGTCCCCACGTTCAGAGAAGGAATTTAGAACGTAATTCACAATAACACTAACAGCAGTGATTTCTTGAGCACTTGCTGTGTACCAGATGCTGTGCTAGTCACTCTGCATTCATTACCCCGCTGATCATCTCCATGACCCCACAGGACTTCCCTGACGTCTTAGTAAACCAGCACGCCACCCCTCAGCCCACCGCCAACACTCCCTAGCCTCATTCTGTCACAGTAACTGTCCAACACTTCAGCCATTTAACTCTTTAATCCTTTTAAATTTGTTTGAAGTTTCTCTTCCTAGTAGAATATAAATACCATGAGGGAAGGGACTCTTTTTTTATACACCACAGTCTTTACTATATGTAGAATAAAGCCCAACATTTGATATTTCTAAAAGAGCAAAGTCTTTCCTCCACCAAAAAAGAAAACACGATTTGCAGAAGTCAGTTCCTCTACATGCTTGTGCACCATCTGCACTTGAGTGCTTCATGGACCCTGGGACTCGCCTGTAAGCACGGTCTCCACCTCCTTCCTCCCCCGCACTCTGTCTTTTCTATCCACCCAGCCCAGCAGGGCAAATAGTGGCCTTGTCTAGAACAACACCGGCAACACGGGCCTGTGGGCGGTAATTGCATCTTCCCCTGTGCTGTACGTCTCTCTGTCAGCGAGTCTGTGGCTCTTTGCTGCCTGATGTAGGTCCACCCAGATCCTTAAGAAGTAGAGACAAGGGGATAAACCCAGAAGGGAGGAGCCCATGGCTCCCCCATACTCCCTGAGCAGTACCACCGAGGGCCTCCCCATCCTTTTGACATAAAGAACCAATTTTCCTGCATATGTCTAAATTGGTAGTACATGCTAGTTAGTAGACATTCAATAGATATTTGCTGAATGAATGAATGAATGAATGAACATGCTGCCAAATGAATGAGCAAATTATCCTGAGGCTCGGGAAAAAGAAAGTGCCTGTCCAGGATCTTTCACCTGAGCAGCAGAGCAGAGGACTTGAACCTACTCTCCTGGGTTCCAGGCTCAGTGGCTTCCTCTGTACTTCACGGCCTCCTAGGTCCCCAAGCTCAGGCCCCGGATTCATAAGAAACAGGGCCTCTAGATAAAGCCTGCCTGACTGGGTGTGAGACTGAATTTAGAAGCAACTCTATTACCATTGGTCTCAAGGTGCATTCTCTGCTTTTCCTCCTTCCCTCCTCCTTGCTCCGTGCTCTTCCAGATGGCGGCAGGGCTGTGATGGAGGCCTCCCTTCCCCTGTCTTCTGCCCTCTGCTGGTCTCTCTCATAAGGCACAAGACAAACATCCCTCCTGGTCACAACTGCCTGAAACTCAGTGTCCTCTCTCAATACCCTTCTCCAAAACCCCTGAATCTTCATCTGGATCTTCTGTTGCCAAAACTCAAGACACACTGAACCAGACTTAGAAGCTCTGAACTGAAGTGTTCCTTAATTATTTGTAGACACATCTCTATTTATGTCATTCTCCTGTTCAGAAACTTAGAATGGCCGGCCACTGCTTATGACAACAGTCAGCAAACCCAAGTAGACCTGCCACAGAGGGGCACCGTGAAGAACTTCCAAAGGGGCGTGATCATGGGTAGTTTACAAGCAATTGATTTCCACATTCTCAACCTTCATGACATTCTGCTTAAGATTCACATCCCCAAGAGTGAGCCTCTGCTTGGCCTGGTTATCAATTCCCTCACTCACCTCACTCATTCACAGAGGAATGCAAGCACCTTGACTGATGAATCTACAAGGCTCTATCCATGGTGTATGTGTGTATGGGGGAGTGATGTACATTTCCACAAAGCTAAGGGGGTGCTTTTACCAGAAGGGGGCATAGATATTGTATGAACAAATCTAAGGGCTGTCTACTGCATAGTTTCACCCCTTTTATCACACATCCAACCCAGTGAAATACCATAGCCTCCTTGAAGTGTCTCTTTTTGTTAATTATGTATGCATGTGCATTTGTGTATATGTAATGTTTTCTTGATTTTTTGGGGAAAAAATAATATCATAAAGTTTTTCCATGTAATTAGCTATACCTGAAAGCATAATTATAAATTTTCACATAACTTATTATATGAATGGATCGTATTGTCACTGTTAGATATTTAGATCGTTCCCACTTTTAACCCTGTTATGGATGATACTATGATGAACATTTTTGAACATATCTCTTTACCTGGCTGCTCTTTTTTCCTTTACAATGTACTACTATAATCACTAGGTCAAACTGTATGAACACTTCAGAAGTTTGGTAGATTTTGCCAAATCACTTTCTATAAATTTTGGCGATTTATACCAGCACAAGTAGAATAGGAAGAACATCATTTCACTCTACCCTTGTCAGCACTGAGAATTATCATTTGACAAAATACTTGCCAACTTGATTGGTGAGAACTGCTACATTCTTGTCAATGCCTTTTGCATTACCACCCATGGTGCAAGCTCAACTCTAATGACCTATTTTCAGTCCATAATATTTATCTTCCTCTTCCTCCTCTTCCTCTTTCTCCAGTTCTCACTTATTTTTTGAAATAAAATATCTACTTATTTTTGAATAAGCATATATATGCACACAGTTCAAAATTCCAAAGATACAAGAAGGTAGAAGTCTTTCTAGGTCCACACACCCAACTACCACCCACTCCCCTCATCCCAAACTGTAAGTAACTTCCTCCCCTTCTGACTTCCCATGGACCTTTTTGCTGTGTCTTCTCTGTTCTTCAACACTGCTAGCTTTTTGGAGGGCAGAGACCATGGCTTAGTCTTGTCTGTACTTCTGACTCTTCATAGCACAGGGGAGGGTATAGCAGGTGCTCAGTAAGTATCTTTGTAATGGATGGTTACATGGAATGATGGGTATATGAATGGATGGATGGACGGATGGATGAATGCTTATTTTGTTGATCCTAAAGAAATTAGGAAACATTGTTTCAGGCTTTGCATACCTAACAGTCTTGTAATTATGGATGATCAGCTGGCAATTACCTAGCGATTTCCACCACATTAAAAACTCCATTCATTAAATTGTGCTACAGATAACCCTGATGCTTCAAAGTAGCAATATTTCTTTTCAGTAAATGAATTAACTAGTGTTTAATTACCATAACTCACTATCCACTACTATATGTTTTGGCAAGTAGCTGATAGACGCAGGCTTTTCCTGCCTGGAATTTACATTTTATAAAGTAATTGTTTGCAGGCTGGTAGAGGTGCCTCGTGTTCTACGCAAGCTGGAGTCTCTTGAAAAATTGCATTTTCTCCTAACCTGTCACTACCATGCAAGGGCAGCAGGCACCCCAGGTGCTGACTGAGAAGGGCAGTAAGAGGGACTTTACAATGGCTGGACTCTTGCTCGGTGCTGGACAACACGTGGGTGCTTTAGGTGGTTTATCTCATTTCATTGTCACCTCTGTCCTGAGAGGGAGGTGCTATAATCTCCATTTGACCAATCAGGAAGCCGAGATCAGAGACACCAAGTGACTCTCTTGAAGTCACACAGTGAAGCTTCCAGACAGAGCTGGGATTCCGGCTCAGAGTCCCCTCACTGGCATCCCGAATGCTTTCTGATGTTTCAAATTATTCTCTTTTCACGTTTCTTTTCTTCCTTTGTTCTAACAATGCTTGGAATGTTATTTCCTCCCTGCACCTATATTACAGAATCGATTTCCCTACTTTCTGGGATAGAATTGCATTCTCCAGGCTTCTTTTCCTTTCTCTGGCATGTTGTCTCCTCCACTCCCCACACGCATTACCCTCTAACGCCTGCCCTGTCTTTCTTCTCGTTTCCTCTTCCTTTCTTCTCATTTCCTCTTCCTTTCTTCTCGCTTCCTCTTCCTTTCTTCTCGCTTCCTCTTCCTTTCTTCTCGTTTCCTCTTCCTTTCTTCTCGTTTCCTCTTCCTTTCCTCCTCCTCCTCCTCCCCCTCATTGTCCCCCTCTTCCTTCAAGAGCCAGTGTATTGCTTCTCCCTCCAAGAATCCTTCCCCAACCAGCCCAGGAAGAATTCATTGCTTCCTTTTGGAGATCTCATGTATTTTTATGCATCTATGCTGTAAGTATTCACCCCACTTTTTTTTTTTTTTTTTTAATTAATAGCTACTTTATTTATTTATTTATTTATTTTTGGCTGTGTTGGGTCTTCGTTTCTGTGCGAAGGCTTTCTCCAGTTGTGGCAAGCGGAGGCCAGTCTTCATCGCGGTGCGCGGGCCTCTCACTATCGCGGCCCCTCCCGTTGAGGGGCACAGGCTCCAGACGCGCAGGCTCAGCAGCTGTGGCTCACGGGCCTAATTGCTCCGCAGCATGTGGGATCCTCCCAGACCAGGGCTCGAACCCGTGTCCCCTGCATTAGCAGGCAGACTCTCAACCACTGCGCCACCAGGGAAGCCCCATTCACCCCACTTTATAAATCTTGTTGTCTCTGGCCGCAGCCTATGCACTTCTTGAGAGTGGGGCTTTGTCTGGGCACCTCTGAGTGCTGAATATCTAGCAGATGGCCTGGTACTCAGTAGGTGCCAATGCATCCCTGTTGTGGTACATTCAGCAGCTCTTAAGTGTGAGTGGCTGCAAAAATCTTGTCTCACCCTAGAAGGTATAGAAGGGGGGCATTGAGGGGTAGCACTTGCTTCTTTGCACAAGGTGCATTGCCTCGTTTATTTCACCCAGTCCCCCAGGCACTGAGGGAACATTGCAATGATGCATTTATAGAGGAGGAAACTCAAGTTCAGAGAGGGAGGTCACTTGGGTGAGGACACGCCCTTAAGAGTTTAAAATTTTCTTTTTCTGAAGGCAAAGTCTGTCCCCCTTTCCCTACACCACATATGCCCCATCAGGAAGGAGTGATTTTGGTGTTATCGTAACTGAGTTTTAATTTCCTGTCTCTTCTTATCTGGACCCAAGCGTCTGGTTATATTCACAGATCGACAGATATTTAGAGAGAAGCTTTCTCTATCAAAGTCTAGGCAGAGGCTCTCAACCCAGGGTCTGTGCTGATGGTCCATGAAATCCCCTAATAATAAATTTTCACTTTCACCAACTTCTGAGTGAAATTTAGCATTTCCTTCCATTGCAGACATGGGTGTATTAATCGCACCTGTGACTTTTTCGCCAAGAGAAATCACATATAGTTTTGTACCATCTTACGTTTGTTGTTTCATTTGTTGCAGATGTCTTAAAACATAGTTTATTCTCTTCACTACTTCCAATTTACGGTCATTATTACATCTGTTCCTAGACCTTTTTATTTAATGTGTCAATAAAGAAGCATATATATTATTAGATGCCAGTTAGCTTTTTAAAAAAATGTTTTGATAAATGGTTTCTTATGTAACGCTTTTTGTATTTGATCTTGTGCGTTTAAAAACATTATTCTAAGATGTGGCCCATATGCTTCTCTAGACTGACAAAAGGGTTACAGGTTGAGTTAAGAACGCTTGTTTTCCCAGCTTAGAGTAACTTTCAGGGTTTGAGCCTGAAAAGCAGGCTATTGTCAGTAACAACCACAACAATAAAAGCGAGGGTGTCCGTGGAGTGGTTCACATACATTTGCATCCATTCACTCACTCATTCGCCCATTCATTCATTCATCTGTCCAACAAAAGTCTGGGTACAATGTTCCAGGCACTGGACTGCAGTGAGCGTGCCAGAGCCCCTGCCTTCGCGGAGCTTTTATTACCTCATGTCATCCTCATGTAACCTAAGAGTTAGGGGTTATTATCCATGATCCATGCTTGGGGAAACTGAGCTCAGAGAGGTGGAGTGACCTGTCTTCTCAGCGAATAAGTGGCAGGGTCTGTGTTTCAGCCCAGGGCTTCTTCCTGGTAGCACAGTTGTATTTATTTCTCATTTCCCTGCTGACTGTATACGACCCTTGATTTCCGTAGATGCAGAACAATGGAAGTATTGGATATGATGGATACAATGGAAACCATGGCTATTCTCTCTCCCTCCCTCCCTCATTCTTACATTTCCACCTATCCTTCTTGGGAAGTCACATAAGGTTACTAGAAATCTGAGCTGGAGGGACCCTTAGCAATCATCCCATCATTTTATAAATGTGGAAGTAGAGGCCCAGAGAGGGTAGAGGGTTACCTGGGGACACATAGCAGTACAAGGTAGAGCTAGACCCAGATCCCACTCCTCCAACCTCCAGCCAGAGCCTTTCCTGCTGGAGGATGCAGCCCTGTTTACTCCCTAATGGTGGGCTCTCCTCTGCCCCTGTCAGGCAAGCCCCTCTGCCCTCCCAGGACACCAGGTCTCCCACCATCGCCGGGCAAGAGGGCTTCTGGAGAACACAGCGCCTTTCCACCTCTCGGAGCCCACCTTAATGAGCTTCCCTATGAGATCAAGCCTCCGCATTGTCACTGAACCTTTTTGATTTCTTTTGAATATAATGATGGGATTTGCAAGGGGCAGGAGAAAGGGGGGCGGGTTGGCAAGGAGGAGGCTTTCTATGAATGAGCAGTCAGCACAGGGAGGAAGAGGTGGCTTTTTGCCAAAGAAGGATGGCCTCAGAGATCAGATGGACTCCAAGGTCATTGTGTGTGTGTGGGTCACACGTTATCCCAGCACCCCTGGGGAAAGCCCAGATGTGACAGAACTCCTCCAGGCCACTGGCTGGTTTTGCTTCAGGGCCTGACAATCCCCAGGGAAATATGCTCCCTCCGACACCCAAGTCCCACCCCCAGTTCCCTAGGTTAGATTGTCCCCTCTGCCATATGCTCTCCTGGTATCCTGTAGTTTGTAAGCATCTATCATAATTTATAATTATAGATATAGACACAGATATAGATGTAGATGTAGATACAGATACAGGTATAGATACAGTGACAGGGACTTGCTGGGTGGCTCTGTTCCATTCACTGAGCTATAAGTTCCAGGAGAGCAAAGCCCATGTCTGTTTTGCTCTTTTCTGCATATTTAACCTCCAACCTCCATGGTGGTGAGTGTTGGGTAAATATTTGTGACATGAACAAATGCATTTCCAAGATACAGCAGACCCTTATGAAGGTGTCTGTATGAGCCTGATGATGGTGAGGGCCTTCTACATCTTCTATCTCATTGAGTCCTGACCACGACCCTGTGAGCTGAATTTTACTGTCCCTATTTTACAGATGGGCAGTGGCCACACAGAATCATTTTCTCTTTGTCCCCAAGACCACACAGCTGATGGGCCTCATTCACCCCCGCTCCTCTTCCTTCTCCTCCTTGCTTATTCAGTGAACAGCTGCCACATACCCAGCATGCAGGGGGAAGAGAGTGAAGAGGATCTCTGCAGGCAGGAAGCTGGCAGGCTCCTCAAAGACACAGGCACTCACAAGAAGCTCTGAGACCACTCAGCACAGCGATATGTATTCCTGACCTAAATTAGTGCAAACCATAATTGCTAAAGGAAGGGGAATGATCAGGGTCAGCTGCAACACCAGTCCCAGAATCTCCAGGTGGGAAGGGATCCTAAGGAGGAAGGCAGGACCCTACTGGGATTGGAGACAGACACACCAGAGCAGAGCCACGGTGTGTCACAGGGCAAGTCCCCTCCCCTCTGTAAGCACCAGGTCCTGATCCGAGGGTGTGCGTTTCTGTTTTAATCAACAAAATGGGGATAAGAATGTCACCATCCCATAGGGCTGTAGCAAGCCCTACGAGATCAGATAGGGACTTCCCTGGTGGTCCAGTGGTTAAGACTCCGCGCTTCCAATGCAAGGGACACGGGTTCGATCCCCGGTCGGGGAACTAAGATCCCACATGCATGTGGCCAGAAGAAAAATGTTTTTAAAAAATTAAAAAAATAAAGAAATAACGAGATAACCCATGTTAAGTTCTCAGGTTGTAAGTTCTCCATAGATTGTAGCCATTGTTGTGACTATCACTATGGTATTGTACTGCCCTCCCCCGGAAGCTTGACTTTCCTCCACCCCAATCCCAGAAAATGTCCATCCCTCCTCAGGTTGTGTTTCTGCGGTGGTCAGCAGCAGCAGGACCTTGGGAGATAGTGTTCCCATTGCTCAATAGCTCTGACTTTAAAAAAGCCCAAATCTGCTTCCCTGTGCCGTGTGCCAGCCACTGTCCGGACACTGTTCCTAACATGATCTTCAGCTGGTCTCAAAACCGCTTAATCCTCAAAACAGGGACTTCCTTCTTTCGTAAAACAGGGATGATCATATCATTTGCATCACTGTGTTTTCATGTGGATTAGGAAGGCTGACACATGTCATGCTTGAAACATTGCCTGGCATATTATGAACGTTCAGTAATCATGAACTATCATTACTGCTGTTGTTGTTATTGCCATCATGATTATATAAAATTGTAGTCTGTGTTATTAGTCTAAATAAAAGCAGAATCTGCTTCTAGAACCCTCTGGTGGATGCGTGCAGCTCCCAGGGTGAAGGGAAGAATCATTGAGGCCTGGCACACGGAACCTTGTCTCCCGGCAGCCTCTGCCACACCCCATCTCCTCCTCGACACTCCAGCTTCCCTGAATTGCTTGAAGTTCCCCCAATCAGGGTATACCCTCTGCTACTTCTGCCTGGAATACCCGTATCTCATGCCACCCTCCTTCATGTGGCTAATTCCTGCTCAGCCTTTCTGCCTCAGGTTCAATACTGCCTCCTCCAAAAAGCCTCGTCTGACCCCCCACTACCAAAGTCTGGGTGGATGGGGTGGCCTCCTTATAGTCCTGTGGCCCCAGTTATGTTGTGAGGTTAATTGTTTTTGTTTTTCCCTTCCTCCTTAGCACATGCTATGGCATATCTATCCCTATATCCGTGCCGCCCCCCCCCCACCCCCACCAGAAACCAGCCCAGGGCCAAATTAGGTATCAATGAAAAAATTTAAGTGAGTAAATAGATACTCTGAGGCCCCAGGTCCTCCTTTTTTCTCCTGCATCGAGCTCCTTACATTCTCAAGTCATGGCCTTTGCAGTTTTGCAGGACAGTCAGATGATAATAATTTTAGCTGGCTGTTGGGCACCTTCTGTTAATATTTGGCATATATATTATCTAATTTATCGCCCTCGCTAACTCTGCCAGCTAGGTATTAATATCCCCATTTTTCAGACAAGAAAATGGAAGCTCAGGGTTTAAGGGACTCACCCCAGGTCTCATGGTGAGTGAAGCTGGGGGACAAACCTGCCGCGTTATCACTCTTCTCCACGCTGCCCCTGCCGCTGGGGCTGAGGGCCTCCCTGAACCCAGGGCGGGGCTGGGCAGGGGGGGAGGGCAGCTTGATTCCTGACAAGCCCTGTCCTCATTTCCTCCCTCTCTGGGAGCTCAGGAAACAAGGCTGCCTATTGTCATCAGAGAGTGATTAGTCTGCACCCGTGGGGGTCTTGTCACTGTCTGGGCCCTGAGTCATCCATTAGCACCTCTCTGTGAGTGACACAGACCTTTCCTGGTGTTTATTAACAGGGGGCCACGTCAGCATCTGTTCCCAGCCGCCGGCATGGGGCTCAGCTGACTCGGCTGGCCAAATGGAACCCAGGTGATGCGTTCACACTTAGGGAATCAGCTAGGGAGGGGATGGCAGCCCCACTCAGCCTGGTAGGGTCTGGCTGACTCTGTCTTGAAAACAGTATTATCAACAACAAAAAAAAAAGAATTAGAGTGTTAGAACTGGAGAGATGCTTGGAAACATCTTAGACAGCGGCTGGACTTAATAGATGCAGAAATACAGGCAGACTGAGGCCAAAGGAGAGACATAATAATAACCAGTTCAGTACCGGGCATACAGTAGGTGCTCAAATATTTGTTGAATGAATGAATGATAAATGTATTTGTATTGGGTTTTTGAGTTTGTAAAACGTGATCCTATGCATCTTGTCATTGCATCCTCACAATAATCCTACATGGTTGGGAGCTAGGAGGATGCTGTTCCCATTTTGCAGATGAGAAGGGTGAGGTTCAGAAGAAACTTCATGGAAGACAGGGGTCCGCGGCCTGTTAGAAACCAGGTCGCACAGCAGGAAGTGAGCGGCGGGCAGGCGAGCTAGCGAGCAAGCGAGCGAAGCTTCATCTGCCGCTCCCCGTCTCTCCCCGTCGCTCCCGTCGCTCCCCATCCCTCCCCATCGGTCGCATTATCACTTGAACCATTCCCCCCGCCCCCCACCTCCCCGTCTGTGGAAAAATTGTCTTCCACAAAACTGGTCCCTGGCGCCCAAAAGGTTGGGGACCGCTGATGTAGGAGAAAGAATGTGGGTTCTGGAGTTGGACATACCTCAGTTCAAATCTAAACTCCAACACTGACCTGCAGGTTTTCCCATGTAAAACAGGAAACGGCAGTCCAGTCTGCTGTGTCTTTTTGTAAATACAGTTTTATTGAAACATAGCCGTGCTCACTCACTGCATTTTGCATATTGTCATTGCATATTTTCTATGGCTGCTTGTGTTTTGTAAAAGCAGAATTGAGTAGTTGGAACAGAGACCATATGGCTTGCAAAGCCTAAGATATTGACTATGGATTTCTGTATAGCAAAGTTTGCCAACCTCTGTTCTGCCTGGGGTGTGTTAGGTACTTAATTAATGTTGGTCTTTTCTCCTCTCAGATGAAGCAGAAATGGCTTTACTGGGATCCTTTTTCTAAGACTTTATAGGCCTTGTAAATACCGCAGTGTAACATGCAGAACGTGGAGTTGGAAGGTGTGGTGTGAGGAACACTGGCGTTAAGAGCCAAAGACCAGGGTGTTAATCTCGGCTCTGTCCTACCGTCCGACTCAGCTTAAGGATGTGTCTCTGAGCTATGAGTAGTGGGTTGCCTAGCATCCTCCCAAAACTCATGTCTACCCAGAACCTCAGAATGTGACCTTATTTGGAGATAGGGTCTTTGCAGATGTAATTAAGATAAGGTCATAATAGATTAGGATGGGCACTAAATCCAGTGGGTGGTGTCATTGTGAGAAGAGGAAAAGACACACAGACACAAGGAAGAAGGAAGAAGGCCGTGTGACAATGGAGGCAGAGATTAGAGTGATGCAGCTACACGCCAAGGAACGCCAAGTTTGCCAGGAGCCGCAAGAAGCTGTGAATAGGCAAGGAATGATTCTCTCCTAGAGCCTATAGAGGAGTCATGGGCTTGCTGACACCTTGATTTTGGACATCCAACCTCCAGAACTGTGAGAGAATACATTTCTGTTGTTTTAAGTCACCTGGTTTATAGTACTTGTTATGGCAGCTCTAAGAAACCAGTACACTGGTGTTGTCCCCTTTTATTCCAATTCCGATTGAGGCTACTGTGACATGTACACAGACCAGGAGGCGGCACTGGGCAGTGTGCAAAGGTGGCACAGGCTCTGTTCTTCCAGTTCTTCCTCCCCTAAGACACAGAGGGATGGGTATAGATTTCTACCAGCTTTAGAGTTAGGAGAGCTCTGACTTGCCCAAGGGCACAGAGCAGGTTGGACAAGCTCAACGGTGGCCTGGAGAAAGCTCAGGACCTGACGTCAGGCAGACTTGCATGCAGACCCTGGCCTCAACACTTCACATCCATGCGACCCAGGCCAGTGACGTCTCCCCCCAGTATCCCGTTTCTCCAGCTGTACAAGGGGAGTAAAAATGTAGACCTTAAGGCTACAGAGACAGCATGGGAAAGGAACCTAGCACAGTTCTCCCATAGCAGGTGCTCAGGAAGTCATAGAGGATGGAGATGATGTTGGTGATGATGGTGATTTCTGGCAAAGCTAGGACTCTCACCCGGATCTCCCCATCACCCCAGCCCACCTCCACCTCCAGGACTGTTCCCTCCATCCCTTTGTGCCCTGCTATTGGGGCAGCTCTGAGCTCCAACAGACCCCAAATCCTGCACTCAGCAGCTGGGATGAGGGATTGAGTCCTGAGTTAAGAAAATGCCAGCATCTGCCTTAGCTCCCTCTGTCACTTCCCAGACTGACACAATCACTGCTCTCAACTCAGTAACAGCCCCTGTGTCAGGGCTTTGTGTTTTAAATAATGTTCCCCTGGTATAACCGATGTTTATGCAGAATCAGTGCTTTCAAAAGCTAACAGCCTCCTTATTTGTATAGCCTGAGCTGTCGCCAGATTGCCCTGGAAGGTGAAAATTTGTGCTTGTTTTTCTCCCCTCTTCCTTTGTTTCTCTCTGTTGTTCTGTCTCTGCTCTTTCCACTCGCACAGTATCTTTCTCTGCACTTTCATTCTCTGTCTTTCTGTGTCTGTCTCCTTCCCCCATCCCCTTCCTCTCTCCCCCCTCCCCTCCCTCCCTCCTCTCCACCTCCTCCGTACACTTCCACATTTGTTCTCCTTACCTTGGTATTTTCTCCTTTTTTAATCTCTGGGTCTTACTCCTGTTTCTCCTGATCTAGTTCTGCATTTTTTCTCTCTTTACACCCTCCGTCTTCCTCTCTTTTAATCTCCCTCTCTATGACACTCCTGGGTGTCTCTAACTCTCTCTGTCTCCCTCTCTCTCTGTGTGTATCTGTCCACTTGTCAATTCATCCATCCTTCCATCTATCCATCCATCCACCTTCTTCTGGATGAGGGTGTTTCTGCCTCTCAGTTTCCCTTCTTTCTTTCTAGCACATTCTCTATATGTTTATCTCTTTTCCTGCTCTCACACTCTCTCAGATTGTCTCTCCCTCCATCTTTGTCTCCTTCCCTCACTTATCACTGCTTCTCAGGATATTAATATTTTAATACCCTTAATGTCTTTCCAGGACCCTCAACCCTTTCCGTGATTCAAAAGTGGCAGATCTCCCAAGAGCTTCAGTTCAGGGACTGTTGATTCTCTTCCTCCATCTACCTGTTACCCTGACCTCAGTCTATACAAAGTTAGGAAGTGATGGATAAGCTTGCAGCTCTCTTCCTCACATGTTCTTTTTTGTCCCTATACAACAGCCCTGAGCATGAAGGATTTGGGATGGGAACCCAGAGGTGGGGGTAGGCAGGGGAGTGTCCTCGCTGGAGATACTCTTGGTAAAATTACTGATTGGTGGCGGTGGCATCCATGCCTTCTGGTGTTTTCTTTGTTTCACTTGAAAAACATTTACTTAACACAAGTTCTTACCAGGCCTTGTGCTGGGGGCTAAAGTGGAATGACTAAGTCATGAGCCTTTCACTCAAGAAGCTTACAGTCTCTTTGGGAAACCACAGAGTTGTTGATGAAGATCAGTAAGATAATAGATTTAAACAATGGACTCAAAGGAAAAAGGAATTAATTCTGCTTGGGGGAAGTAGAGAAGGTTTCACCAAGGAGGTCACAGTAAGCTTGGTGGAGGTAAGGACTTTGTCCAATGTCACTACTGCATCCCTAGTACCTAGAATGATGCCTGGCACATAGTAAACACTCAATAAACATTTGTAATATATGAATGAATGAATGAATGAATTTGAATATGAACTTGAATTTGAATAATTTTTAAGGATTCTTAGGATTTTGCGAGGGAGAAAATTTGGAGATGAGCATCGCAGGCAGTAAAGCATGGTTAAGGATTCAGAAAGGTAAAGGCACATACTGTACTCAGATCCCCTCTTCAGGGCTGACCCACCCATCCTCCAGAATGTGGCTGAGGCTCACAGCTCTGTCCCTCACTGGGCACTGCCTTCAGCCACAAGGAACTGCCTCTCCCAAGGATACCCCCTTCCAGATGGCAGCCATGCCAATGACTGGCTGACGTGGCGTTGCAGAGGCCTGGATCCCTTGCCTCCATTCAGGGTGTCCCTAACGGGCCATCCAAGCTCCAGAGCTCCCCTCAGGACCAACTGAGGCTTCAGATCTACATGGCATCAACCACATGGCAGGACAGCCTCTCCCCTGCCCCATCCTGCCTTGCTCACTTCCTACAAGTATATCCCACGAGGGCTCCTTGATAAACCTCGTATATGCAGTGCTCTGTTTCAGAGTCTGTTTTCAGCGAACCTGACCTAAGTTTGTGTGTTTAGGGAATGAGAAGAGACCTGTGGCTATCAAAGGGAGACTATGAGGACAAGGTAAAATGTAGCCAGGCGGGTAAGCAGGAAACAGATTATGAAGGACCTTGAATGCCAATGAAACTAATTCAGATTTTCTTCTATAAGTAATGGAGAACTATTGATCCATGGGGTATCTAATTAGAGCGGGGACTTACTAAGTTCACTGGCAGTCAGTATGAAAGATGGGATAGAAGGGAATGAGGCCGGAGTCAGGGAATAAGCTAGGATCCTGAAACCTGGAGCTCCAAGCCTGAGGAGAGAAAGGATGGGGGAAGGGATGAAGGATGGTCCAGAGACATCAGCAATAGTGCTCACTGGCCTCCTCTTACAACGTGTACATGTACCAGCATCTCCCTTCTTTCAAAATTCCAGATTCCATGAGGCATACAACATGGAAGAATATAGTGCCTCTTTTTACTGCCTGTAGTGTCCCTTTAATAATATCTCCTGCAAGTGTAGGCATCATAAATAACCCAGTGCTAGGATATTCCTTATTTGGGGCCCTTTTTCCAGAATCTTCCATTTGTATCTCTCATGTAATAGAATTTTGGCAGATCCATGGATTATGGTCGCTAGTCTAGTCTTGTCTCTTGTGAACCTCATTTGGGAGGAGCCATGCATTTGCCTAGAATCTTATCACCTTTACAACAGCTGATGCTACCATTACTGATGGTGTGATTTGTATGCAACAGTCTGAAAAATAAAGTTCTAGGGTACGAGGGTCAGACAGTTCTGTGTTTGTATCTTGGCTCTGCTGTTTATAGGCTGTGTAATAATTTGGGGTAAGCCCCATATCCCCCATAGCTTCAATTTATATACACAACGTTGGAATAATAGGAATTTTGCAGAGTTGCAGAGTTGTTATGGGGAGGTCTGGACTCTGTAGAAACATGTATAATGCAAGTTAAGAGCTGTGTAGTGGGAAGAACTTTCTCTTTGGACTCAGATGGAGCTTGGCACGGACTTTAGTTCTGCCACAGTACAAGCTTGGTGACCTTCAACAAAACACTTCACCTTTCTTTTTTTTTTTTTCAAATGAAGTATAGTTGATTTACAATATTGTGTTAGTTTCAGGTGTACAACAAAGTGATTCAGTTATATACATATTTTTTTTTCAGATTCTTGTCCATTGTAGGTTATTACAAGTTATTGAATATAGTCTCCTGTGCTCTACAGTAAATCCTTGTTGTTAATCTATTTTATATATAGTAGTGTGTATCTGTTAATCCCATTCTGCTAATTTATTCCTCCCTCCCTTTCCCCTTTGGTAACCGTTAAGTTTGTTTTCCATGTCTGTGAGTCTGTTTCTGTTTTGTGAATAAGTTCATTTGTATTTTTTTTAGATTCCACATGTAAGTGATATCATATAATATTTGTCTTTCTCTGTCTGACTTGCTTCACTTAGTATGACAATCTCTAGGTCCATCCGTGTTGCTGCAAATGGCACTATTTCATTCCTATTTATGGCTGAGTAATACTCCATTGTATACATGTACCACTTCTTCTTTATCCATTCCTCTGTTGATGGACACTTAGGTTGCTTCCATGTCTTGGCTTTGTAAATGATACTTCACCTTTCTGAGCCACAGTTCACTTATTAGTAAAATGGAAATCTCATGCCTACTTTCCAAAATTATGAGGACTAATGAAATAAACGGTACCAAGTTCCAATTATATTCCTCTTTATCAAAACTAGACAACCATTGGAAATTCCATGGCGGTCCAGTTGTTAGGACTCGGCACTTTCACTGCTGGGGCTGGGGTTCGATCCCTTTTCAAGGAACTAAGATCCCACAAGCCGTGAGGTGCAGCCAAAATAAATACAACAACAAAAAACTAGACAACCATCATGTCATATGATGATATACCTATTGAATTTGTTTCTTTTTGTTTTTCTTTACTTCTTATTTTTTAAATATGTATTTCATTTTCTTCATTGTAAGTATAATAAATGATGATCTCAAAAGTAATAAATGCACATTAAAATTATTTTTAACCCAATGATACAGATGTCTCTGGAATTTAACCATCTCCTTTCTCTCCAAGGGAAGAAGCCATGCTGTCCACATACTTTGAAACCATCAATGACCTGCTGTCCTCCTTTGGGCCCGTCCGTGACTGCTCTCGGAACAATGGGGGCTGTACTCGAAACTTCAAGTGTGTGTCTGACCGCCAGGTGGACTCCTCAGGATGTGTGGTAAGTGCCATTGGCCTATGAACATGGTGCTGGCCCAGGTGCCAAGGCTACATGCTGGAGGCCCCTCCCTGTGAGGGGCAGCTGGTCAAGGAAGATCATGCTACTCATAGCACCTACCTCTGTGGCCTTCAGCACACCAGGCTGCCTTGGTTTCCTCATCTGCAAAGCGGGATAATTAAACTTACCTCCTGGAAGTGTTGGAGGAATGAAATGAGATATTAGAGCTTTAGTACCCAATAGGTAGGTCCTTGAGAGCTCCTGGCCTCTGGCTCACCAACACCCAGGCCCTGCCCCTGCCCTGCCCCACCGGTACAAGATCCACCAATCCGCTGCAAGCTCTTAATTGGATTAAGGGTCTGAGGGTGTGGTCACTCTCAATCCCCAGGTAGAACAATGAACACCTTTGAAGGAATTCTGTTTACAAATCTCCAGAAGCACCTCTGGATAGGATCATGTATAAAGGTGCTCAGAATAGAAATGAGTTGGGGCCTTAGCCCTCCCCAGTGTATTCACACTGGGGTTTAGCCTTCCAGGAAGCTTACAGTCCAATTGAGAGTGAGGTAGGGCCTGCCTTATTTCTCTGCACTCAGTGGGGAACATGTCACCTGTGCAGAAGAGAAGTTTCAGCTGAGACCTAAGGTTTGTAGAAGGCTTCCTGGAGAAGTTGGTGTCTTAACTGGCTTCAAAAGATGGGTCAACGTACATTAGGAAAAGAGTGGGGATGGCCAAGGCAAAGCCATGGAGGGGGGGGTGGTGGCCTTGTTTACATGGAGCTTTAATATCAAATGTGGGATAAGGACACAGAAGAAGATATGTGAGGATCATTGTTGCTTATAGAAGAGGGCCCTTAACTGGATGATTTGTTTTAGAGGAATGACCAAGGGTGCTTGTTTAAAATGCCCATTCCAGGTTCCACACTAGAAATTTTTGATTCTATAGATGGGTTTCTGTCCCAGGAATCTGAATTTGTAACAATGTAATGAGTGTGTATATGTGTGAAACGTGAGAGTGTGTTGGAAGCACACTTGGGAAACATTGTCCTACAAGCTGAACACCTTAGCCGGGTATTCAGTGCCTTCTTGATCTGGCCCCTTTCCAATCTCGCCATCGCTTTACTTCATTCTCCACTAGAGCCAAATGGAGCTAATTAGTTGTTGTTCCTCAATATACTTGCCACCAATGTGGGAAGCAGAGTGACTTTCCAAGGTCTCACCACAAGGTGGCAGGATGGAGGCCCAAGGACATGTGTCCAATACTATCAGTGTTAGAGCCACTTTGGGCTGCTTTCCTGAGGAGCTGAGAAGAGACAGCAGCAAAGAACCTTGGAAAGAAGGCTGGTCTGAGTGAAGTGGGCTTACGCCCTGACCTGGTCATTGGCGAGCTTTAAAATCTGTGTTGACCTCATTAGCCTCAGTTTCTTAATCTTTCAAAGAGAGCAATAGCTCTTGAACTCACAGGTTTTCTGAAAAACCAAAGAATGTAACTGGAAATTATTTGAGATTTACCCAGTGCCATTTGTGTGTGATATGATGAAAGCCACAGCTACTGATGTATTTATGTAGGGGATATGATATGATATTTGGGGCCACAAAAATTCAAGAACACCATGTATTTAATTTCCTATAGTGCTTCTACAACTGAATTTTATTTATTTTCTGCTCCATCCATTGGCAGTGGAAACGCAATTGTAGTCAGTTTAGGTGTGCCGCCTCCTACCACTTCCTGAATGTCTAAGTTCAAGGGGACTGAGGTACTTGTAAGGCATGGGAGTGAGGGGATGCTTGATGCTGGACCATCACCTCTCAACTCCAGTACCTGCTGTCTCATCTGGCCCTTGTCCATCACTCTCCCTCCTTTTTGGCATAAGCCAGGACGTCCCTGTTCCACCTGATTTATAGGTGCATGGGCCATCCTGGTATCTGCTTCCGGCTCTCTTCATCCCCACCACTCGTCATTTGAGGCCATCTGGTTTTAACCATTAGATAGCTTACCCACCCTACTGAGGAAATGAGGAATGTCCAGCAGCTCTTCTACACAACCCTCAGGACATGATGGTCTGAGGGGAGCTGGCCGAAGCCCTCTTGATCCAGACAGACCATGAAGGCATTTGTAGACGGCAGCTTTCATGTCAGGGCAGAGCACTTGACCACATTTACCATCCACTGGACACTATCTGGCAAGTGAGACACAGATCCCCCCTTTGCCTTCAGATCCTTCAAACCCACCTGATTTTCTACAGCCCTCGTCCTTTCCAACCACCCATGTCATTAGCCTGGTGGGAATAGAGACAGGGTCTCTTTAACAAGGTCATCTTGCTTGACTCCCAACATGGCTCTCTTCCCCCCAGATCAAGTAGTCTTTATGGGTGGGAGGGAGGCCACTTCTCTAACAGATCACAGATTCTTCCTATTATTACTATTATCATTATTCCTTCTAATTAGACCTCAACTTCTGAAACCCAAAATTAAAAAAAAAAAAATTTCCTTCTCTTGCTTGGTGTTCTGATTCTGCTGTGCTAATCTTCTCCTGGGATAATGGGTCCTCAGGCATGCAGCTGCCCAAACTGGGGAGGGTTGTAGGATGTGTGGTAGGCAGAATAATGGACCCCCAAGGATGTCCATATTCTACTGCCTAGAACCTGTGAATATGTTACCTTCCATGACAAAGGAGAATTCAACTCACATATGGATTTAGTTGCTAATAAGCTGAATTTTGAAGAGAAAGATTATCTTGAGTTATCAGGATGAGCCCAATGCAACCAAAGTCCTTAAATATGGAAGAGGGAGGCAGCAGAGGAATTCAGAGCGATGCCACATTGCTGGCTTTGAAGACAGAGGAAGGGGGTTATAAGTTAAGGAAAGTCTCTAGAAGTTGGATGAGGCAAGGGAATGGATTTCCACCCCCCTCCTCCAGCTAGAGCCTCTAGAAAAGGAATGTAGCCTTGTTGAGACCTTGAATTTAGCCCACTGAGGCTTTTTTCCTACTTCTAACCTGTAGCACTGCAAGATAAATTTGTGTTTCTTAAACTGCCATGTTCATGGTAATTTGTTACAAGAGCAGTAGAACACTAATGCAGGTGAGCAATAATGTGGGAAGGGAGGTTGATCCTGGAGATAACATATAAAAAATCATCCTGTTATTTTGATTTTTAATTATTTCCGGGGAGACCCTCACCTCTTGACCAGAGATAGAGAAAGTAAAAGTGAATGAAGCACCAAAAGAGGGAGGGAGGGAGTCTTGTGCTCCCCTTCAATGTGCTAAAGAGTAAAAACAAAATGTTATCTATTAGAAGTGGTCTAAATGTGACAAACACAATGATGTCAGCAACGCACAGCTTGAAAAGTAAGCTATGGTTCCATTTATTCTGTGTGGCAGTATAAACATTGCAAAATTCTAATCAAGATAGAGGGCAAAACCAAAGAAAACCGTAAGCCCTTAATCATGATACCCTGTGGAGGACATGCCCACCGTCTCTGAGTAGCTGCTGCCTCCTGAAGCATTTCACTGCCGCTGTTCCCTTGTGTTATCCTGGTTTTCCCAGCTCCAGAAGGAAACTTGTATTGGACTCAACCCCAGACAATCTGGTGATCAAAACGTATCCTCCTCAGCCCCTTTAGAAATGTCAATTCACAGCTTACCGTCAGTGTTCCAATTTTCTGTTATTGTGTAATAAACCTAATTTGCAGCAACAGGGATGGACCTAGAAATTATCATGCTGAGTGAAGTAGGTCAGACAGAGAAAGACAAATATCATATGGTATCATTTATATGTGGAATCTAAAGAAACGATACAAATGAACTTATTTACAAAACAGAAGCAGACTCACAGACTTAGAAAACAAACTTATGGTTACCAGAGGGGAAAGGTGGGGCAAGGGAGGGAGAAATTAGGAGTTTGGGATTAACATATACATACCACTATATATAAAATAGATGATCAACAAGGATCTACTGCATAGCACAGGGAACTCTACTCAATATTCTGTAATAAACTAAATGGGAAAAAAATCTGGAAAACAATATATATATATATATATCTCATATACATGTCATATATACATCAAATATATGTCATATATATATAATATATATGACATATATATATGAATATCACTTTGCTGTACACCTGAAAATAACACACTGTAAATCAAACATACTCTGATAAATAAAAATTAAAAAAAGAAGTTCTATTGAACAGTGTTTTATCTAGAACACAGTTTATAGTTCTCATTTTTAAAAAATATGGCTGTATGAAGATCATACCTGATTTTTAGAGAATGTTAGTAATTTGAAAAATTAATTACATTAAGAAAAGAATGAGTTAAGAAAAAAAAATTCGGGCTTCCCTGGTGGCGCAATGGTTGAGAATCTGCCTGCCAATGCAGGGGACACGGGTTCGAGCCCTGGTCTGGGAAGATGCCACATGCCGCGGAGCAACTAAGCCCGTGAGCCACAATTGCTGAGCCTGCGCGTCTGGAGCCTGTGCTCCGCAACAAGAGAGGCCGCGATAGTGAGAGGCCCGCGCACCGCGATGAAGAGTGGCCCCCACTTGCCACAACTAGAGAAAGCCCTCGCACAGAAACGAAGACCCAGCACAGCCAAAAAGAAATTAATTAATTAATTAATTTAAAAAAAAAAAAAACAAAAAACTTCTATCCTTTAAAAAAAAAAAAAAAAACCTCTGGCTTAAAACAACTCGTTTGTTTTGCTCACAGTGTTGTGGGTCAGGAATATGCGAAGGGCTGAGCTGGGTGATTTGTCTCTGGTCCATGGCAGGTAGTGTATCTGTAGCTGGAGGATTTGCTTTCCAGAGGACCCCTTCACTTACATGTCTGGTTCTGGGGCTGGTGTGGCTTACAGTTGATCCTGGCTCTGTTAGACCTCAGCTGGGTCCATCTCTAGAGCACTTGCCCATGGTGTCTCCATTTGGCTTGGGCTTCTCATGCCATGGAGGCTGGATTTGCAAAGGAAATATCCCAAGATCAAGTGCTCCAAGAGCCTAGGCAGAAGCTGTACGTCTTCTTAGCACCTAGCCTCAGAAGTTCCAGGACATCACTTCTACCACAATCTATTGGTCAAACAGGTCATTGATTTCAGCTCAGATTCAAGGGAAATGAACTGGACTTCACTTGTCCATGAGAGGAGTAGCCAAGAATGTGTGGCCATCTTTAATCTACCCATTTTCCTGCAGCTTGGACTCACAGACCAGGAAGGGACCCTGGAGATCTTCTAACCAAGCCAGCACCTCTCCCACTATGCAGACGGAAAAACAAAGGGCTAGAAAGATGCGGGAGTCACTCAAGTTCATGTAGGGAAGCAGTAATAGAATCAAGATTTGATCACAAAACTCCTTCCATGCAGTTGTACCTTCCTAGGTCATGGCCTTTTAGCATCATCGCTGCCACTGTAGCAGTCCAAATATTGACTTAGCAACACTGTATCCAGCACTGTGAATGTAACAGAGGATACAAGAACAACAGCCCTGCCTTGTTTTATAAGCTAGTTCAGAAGGCAAGATGGGCTTCGGCAGGGCTGCAGCGTGACCTTGAACAGGTCACTTTGTATCTCTGCACAAGAATATCCATCAGGGCTGATATGAACACCAGAGGGAAGGGAGGAGATGTGGGAGAGAACCAAGACTCATTGAGCACCTACTGTGTGGCATTTCACTTATGTTCATGGCAGTTCAATGCTTATAACCACCCCCCTTGATGGGTATTATTGTATCCATTTTACAAAAGAGAAAAACTAGTTACTGTAAGAGCAACCATCCTCACGGTGACTTTGTGCCAGACATGATTCTAAGTGATTGGCTTATTTTAACCCATTTAATTCTCCCAGTCATCCTATGAGCTAGGTTTTACGATTATCTCCACTTTACACATGAGAAAAATGAAACTGGTTGAGAATGGGAGTATGGGGAAAAGCGCAAAGGAGTGTGGGAAGAAAGGGCAGTGCTAGGAGCCTTCCTAGAAATTTAGGACTGAAAGAGGTGCATAGATTTATACACTTGCTGGACCCTATAGAGTGATGGTATCTTTTAGGAGATGTGTCTAATGTCATTTTCCAGCCCTGCCTCTGAATTCCAGACCAATCCCAGTCTACCCCACCCCCTGCAAGTCACCCAACCACATTCCCACTTCCTCTTCTCCCTCTTTTTTTTTTTTTTTTTTTTCCCCACTTTGACCTAAAAAGCCATCTGGCCTCCCAGGTGTTAGGAAGGACCAGAGGACCCCTGATTGCCCTTGAAATGCTGAGAGGCAACAAAACAAAATGCTGCCTTTTAGAAAACCAAGATGAGTAAAGTTACAAATTTTCATTTATTATAGGTCAGGCCCCTCTTTGGCAGCACTCAGAGGGAAGCGAAGGCTGACATCTGGTTCAGTTAGGGAGAAGGAGGCTGCTTCTTTCCATTCCTCATGAGTTCCCCTTTCAGTGACGCAATTGGACTGTAATTAAAGGAAACAAAACTCAAGAAGAGCAGGGAACACAAGTAAGGGGAATCAGAAGAGTGAGAAATCGCTTTGAAGCACAGCCCAGGCCTTGCTGACTGGGAAGCCCGGCCCAGTGTGCCTGGCTTCCTGCCCTTCTGTACGGGCAGAGCAGGGCTGAGCCTTGGTGGGGTCTGGGCCCTGCCAAGTGGGTCTTCCTCCCCAGAAACGGACTCTCCATCCCTGCAGGTCAGCGACAGGGGGTGTGATGGATTCATGGTACAAGCAGGATAGGTTTTGCCAGGGTCCAAAATAGGAGGAATGACGCTTGTCATGTTTTTCTTATTAACCATCTTTATAAATATGCAGTCAAGAGGCAAAGCATCTTTATGCAGACTCTTTCAGAGATGCTTGGTCTGGGAAACAGGATTTAAAGGGTGAAGCATCTTTTATATGGTATCCTCATCAAAGTGTCTTCTGCTCAAACAGGTCCATAGACAGATAATTTTCTTTTCTTTTCTTTGTTTGACAAATCATTTTATTATTGTTTGTCTCAACCATATACACTGCCCAGAAAGTACCACATGCATATGCGGTGTGGTGCGTGTAAAGAACCTCTTCTTTAATGGCTTCAAGGAGATATTTGCCTTTTTTTTAAATCAGTTTTATTAGTTATCTATTTTATACATATTAGTGTATATATGTCAATCCCAATCTCCCAATTCATCCCACCACCACCACCTCCCACTGCTTTCCCCCCTTTGTGTCCATACGTTTGATCTCTACATCTGTGTCTCTCTTTCTCCCTTGCAAACTGGTTCATCTGTACCAATTTTCTAGATTCCACATATATGCATTAATATATGATATTTGTTTTTCTCTTTCTGACTTACTTCACTCTGTATGACAGTCTCTAGGTCCATCCACATCTCTACAAATGACCCAATTTCATTCCTTTTTATGGCTGAGTAATATTCCGTTGTATATATGTACCACATCTTCTTTATCCAGACAGAGAATTTTCTATATGCACCTTTATCAGTAATACTAGTACCGATGGCATTAATTAATAAAGAAATCAATGCTATCAAATATATCAATAATAGTCTCACTGATGGAGATGCATCTAGAGAGTGTTTGAGTGCTGATTATGGACCAGGCCCTGGGATAAGTGCTTAAAATGCATCATCACAGTGAATCCTCATAGCTGCCTGATGAGATGGGCATGATTACTACTCCTGTCTTGTCCATGGGAAAAGGGATTTAGAAAGCATGAGAAATTTGACCAGAGCATAAATTCAAACCCAGGTCTATCTAAATCTAGAGCTACTCTCTTACCTCATCAGATGGCAATTTCCAGAGACTGAAGATAGTTCCCCAAGGATAAAGCAAATGTCCCCATGTCAGGGAGCATACAAGGAGGGGACACTTCCTTCTCCCCACCCTCCGTCAATGTCCAGGGTTCCTTCTTCCTCGTCTGTATCCAGGAGATCTGGAGGAAGAAAAAGGGAGTGAGTATTGGAAAAAGGGAGAGTCAGTGAAGGAAATTTCCAAAGAAGGAAATTGGAATGATGCCTCTTGACTCAATGCCTGTACGCAAGGCTCAGACTTTGGGAGGTGAAAAGGAAGGGTGTTCTCTTTCAGTTGGGAGCTGTGCTTTTGCATCTTTTCTTTGTGAACTTCAAATAAAGCCCTCCTCCCTTCTACGTATGGGGGTGAGGCGGGTGCAGTATGGGGTTTCCAAGATTATAATGTGTGGCATTCTTTTAAAGCCTATGCACCCTTTTATGACATTAAACATTATTCCTCCCATGACGTTTGAAGCTGTCTCTATTTTTCCCCCCTCATTTTATTTATTTGGGACCCAGATTTGCTGGGTCTGATGGTATTTCTGGTAAGCTGGTTTTGTTGTATGGAAGTCATTATCTGTTAAAGTCAAGGAACAGCCCCCGCCCTTCCAAAGTGATGGGGTTTACACTTTGCTTCCCAGAAGGATGGTGTGGAGGAAAAGAGCCCCAAATTGGAGGCAGGGGATAGAAGCTTCAGTCCTGATTCTGCCACCTGTTGTCTGCAAGCTGGAATAAAGCCCTTCAGGAAGGCGGTGGCCATCTGTGTGGACAGCATGCTGGACCCAGAGAGGAAGCTTGGGACCAGCCTGGGGAGGGCCCGAGGAATTGCTAAGGGCCCTGAAATCTCATGACATATGTTCCCAGAGGGCAGTGATTCTAGCATTGGAAAGATCTGAGGGCAGGGACGGGCAGCATGGGGTGGAGGCCAGGGCTTAACTCATTGGCTGGTGGGGAAAACAAATATACAGTGAGAGGGATGATGGGGGGGGGATCTCCATCCTTTTGCTTCCCTTTTGTAAGCATCTCTGGAGTCATCGTTGACATTCTAATTGTGTGTTTCATGCACCTGCATCAAACACCTTTTCACCTTAGGAAGGTACCACGAGAGAGAATGTATTTCCTCCTACCATCACCTCTGCCTTCAAGAGGTCACAGTTTCTGACATCAGAGAAACCTGGGCCCAAAACTTCCTCTGTCACTCACTAGCCGTGTGACCTTGGGACAGATTACTTAAGGCCTCTGAGTCTGGGGTTCCTGTTGAGTAAAATGGGATAATAATACCTGGCAAAGCTGCTATTAAGACTCACTGAGATAATGCATACACAATGGGCCAGCACCTGGCCCTAAGCAGGCATGAAGCATCATCACTATTATTATTATTATCTGATGTTTCACGCAGGGATGATGAGGATGGTGGTGGCAGTGATGATGAGAGCTCGAATTGTCTGAGTGCTCGCCGTGTCCAGAGCCCCTGACGTGGTCTCCTTCTTGTCCCTTTTCTTATAGGTAGGAAAACTGAGGCAGGGAGAACATAAATAACTCAGGTTCACACAGCTCTTAAATTCTAGAGCAGAGGATTTCAGCCACACAGCCTGATGCCAGAACTCTCATCCTAAACCGAGGCAGATTCTTCATAAACATCATTTGTAGTGGTTGCCTGATTTCTGTGGACAGGAATATTCCATCATTTACTTTTGTCTTATTGTTGGACACTTTGAGTGTTCCAACTTTATTATAAACAATGTGCTCTGAGCATCTTTGGGCAGAAGCCTCCTTCTGTGTTTTATTTTTTTCAAATACATTTCCAGAAGTCTGTAAGGACGGTTTCAAATTGCGTTCTTGCTCTATGATTTTGGTGAATGTATGGGATGGATTAAAATGAAAAGGAGTAGCTGTCTCTGGTTTTCTAACCTTTTCCTGTTTGGGGTGCTGGTTTTTGTTCTGGATCCAACTCAAGGGTGTTGGGCCGAATGGGCCCTTGAAGAAGGGAGTGATAGAATAAAAGTAATACTTGAGGAAGTAGAGCCTGGTGAATTGTGCAAAAATGAATGTGGAAGAGAGTCCCAAAGCAGAGGAATGGTGCAGAGAAGAGTAAATGAGGCAGCAGGGCTGTCACCTCGTTGAGGACATGAGGGGGTCAGAGTGGCCCCCTTAGTGGCCATGCTGAGTGCTTGTGAGGAAGGACTCCATAGCTGTTGGAATGCTAATAATTAGACAGCTCTTTCTTAGCTCTGAAATGGAAACCTTTAATAATTGTGTTTGTCTTAACTATAGTAATAGAATTTTGGCATTTATAAGGTATTTGACCCCATCCAGTTTTCAATCTTCTTTTTATTTTTTTTAGTTTTCTTTTAAGTAACTGATGCTCATTGTAAAATAAAATACAACCAATTCAAACACTGATGAAATGTATACAGAAAAAAAAAAAAAGCAAGGTCCTCTTTATCACTTACTTTAGAGATAACTGTGCCACACTTTGAGCTATATATATATCTTCCTATACATTTTCCCCCATGCATATGCAAATATAAATAAGAATTCATACGTGTAAGTTTTTAAATGGAAGCGTAAAAAGTATACAGTCATGTCCTTTTGGGGTAACTTTATATGTCAGAACTGCATGTCTTTATATATGCTTTTCAAAGAGCATTTCCCTTTCTTCTTTTTAAACTGGCTCCCTAACTTGATCTTAACCATATGTAAACCCTTTTCCTTATGTCAAAAATTAAGATGAGCAAACTGAGGCCAGAAAACATAAGAGCGATGCTTGGCTTGAACCCAGGTGTCCTGAATTCCAATCTAGGATCCTCTCTTCCACACATGTAGTATCCTTCTTTTATTTTTTATCATCATTCTTTTATCTTTTATCATGGTCTTGGGATAAGTGGATGAGAAATGATGTCATCATCACTATTGTGTTAATTTGAAAAGTTATCTTTTTTTTCCTGTATTCTCCAGCTTCTTCCTGAACCCTGCCTTCATAAGTCTTCCCCCACCAGCCCAGATATTCTTGGAGACCATAGAAGTTGTCCAGGGATGGCAAACTGTTTGGAGCACAGGAAAAAGAATAACTGGACTCCTGCCACCAGCCACGATCATGAAACCTTTTAGCCTTGAGGGAGCAAACAGTGAGAAAGTTTCATAAAACAGTCATTAGCCTTTTTACTCACTGAGCAAATAGCACCTGGATAGAGTTATATATGTTTCTTGGGAAGTGGGCTAGTTAATCAGAATTCCAGTCCAGAGGAAAGAGCAGACTTGGCTGTGATACAGACTTGGGTTCAAATCACATCCCTTTCACTGGGAAGTTGGGTGGCTTTGGGCAAATTGCCAAATGTATCTGAGCCTTTGTTATCTTGTCTGTCCATAAACTAGGAATGGTCCTTGTGCCTTATAATGTTGTTGGCTGAGCCCAGTTTGAATAGCTGGGTACCAGCCAGACACAGTTATGTAACCTCACTTGTCAGGGCCAGTACCAATTGGATAGAGAGGAGCTTGGTGAGCTAGGAGACCTGGGATTCTCTTCTGGCTTCCATTGAGTCAAGAATTTTTTTTCACCATCATTGAAAGGAAAGGTGATTTCAGGAGCCCACTGTCCTGGGGATGGCATAGACCTAGGTTGTAACATGATCCTCTGTCTCAGTGTGGCTCTACTTATTTTGCATTCTTAGCTAAACCCTTTATGCTTTCTACAAACTCAGAGACTTTAACTTGATTCTCTCTGGGGCTCTTTCCTTCCCTGCAACAGTCTGTAAATCAAAGCTGTGCTTGCCTCCCTAGAGGAAACAACCCAAAGGTCAGCCTATACAACAGCCATTGGGACTTGTACCCTTCCCCACCCTCCCTTGGACAGTTGTTCTTTTGTGCACAGTAAACCTTAGGGAGAAGATGGGGTCCTCCACAGGGTGGAATTTCAGGCAGGAGTATTGTAACCAACCTCCATGATTCTGTTTTTGCCTCGTTTAGATAATGAGGCATCTCAATTAAAAACTTATTTGTTTCAATTATAAAATTATTATATGCACATATTAAGAATGTTTAGAATACAGAGGGAGGAAAATGAAGAAAAATATCACCCATAGTTATACCACCTCCAATAATCACCATTAACATTTCAATATTTCCTTTTAGTAGCTTTTCTACATGATAGAAATTTTAGCATAATAGATAGAAATTTTTGCATAACAGGTAGAAAATTTTCCATAATATAATTTAGCAATTTTATGATGAAATATAATAGACATGTGGAAAAATGGGTAAAACATTACATGCCGTTTCATCAGTAGTAATTAAGTAATATCCATCACCCAGGTCAAGAATTAGAATATCGCCTGCATTCCACAAGCCCTCCCCTAACACAGCCACTGTTTCTCTATTTCCCGTTTTAACTCCTCTTCCCCTCTAGACCTTCATGCTAATCAAGTCCTTTATCTTTTCTTTATAGTTTTCCCACCTATGTATACATAGAACAATTTATTTTATTCTTTTGATTGTTGGTGGTGGATTACCTAGCATCCAACACATCTCATTAAGCTAGGTAAAACTGATATTCTCCTTTGGTTGAGGCCAGAATTGGCTATCAGCTGGTTCACAGTTTTATTCAAATTTTAGCTGCATTTACAATGTAACCTCCAAGTACCTACTATATGTAGGACACTCTGTTAGGCTCCAAAGTTACAGCAGTGAACTGTGTCCTAGCAGCAAAAAGCTCACAATCTATTTACCTGGCTAAAAAATGATGCTTTGGTCCTACCATTGAATCACATGTGGATGCTTCCTTACGGCCCAAACACACAATAAACGTTCTCCTAATGATTCCCTCTTGTGTAGACTCTGGCCTAGGCTGTTGCGTCCTGTCCTTTGAATCTTTGGCACCCATATGAACATATTAGTTTTCTTTTTTCCAGCTGGTCCAAAACCTTGCAGGCTTTTCCCAGGGCATACTTTAAAATGTTACATCCTGGGTTCATCCTGGGTGAGAGGAAAAGCTTTTAGGCAGGGGATGGGGTTAGAGAGAGAAAAAGAACAAATGTCTCTTAAGCTGCTTGTAAGTGTAACTTTGGATCTTGGAATCCTCACAGCACCCCAGCCAAATGCTAGCACCATCCCCACTCTGAGAGTGTGGAAGCCAGCTCAGGAAAAGAGGTGGCGTACCCAGTGTCCCTCAGATGGGAATGGGCGGCATTGGGATCAGAACCTGAATCTGAGGGCCTCTGGTAACCTTGATGGAAAAGTCGAGAGCACTGGTGGGCGGATGGGCTTCCTGGAGCACAGATCCGTGTTGCCGTAGTTGATGACATTGGACAACGAAATGTCAGTGTTCTCACGTGCACCGCTCTGCACTACAACATGGGGTGAGGGGATAGCTCAGTGGGATTGGAATGGTGTGTGCTTAGCCCAGGGTCTGGCCGATGTTTACTACTCAGTAAATAGTAGCTAGAGGACAGAGTCAGACAGACCACTGGGGAGGTTGTGGAATTAAAGTCTTGAAGGATGCCGCCGTGGGGCTGGATGCTTAGTGCCCTGCTGTGGGTGGCAGGGATGTGAGAGCATCAGAGCTGACGCTTAGTTCTCAGCGCTTGTAAATTCCCATCCGCCCACCTCCATTCCCGAAACGTTGGATTGGGGAACCTCAGGGTCCAACATATGTGACATCTGTCTCCATTCTGGGGTGGATTTTTTTCCTCCTTTCTCTTTTTGCTCTCTGCGACACACACAAAAAATAAAATATGCAAACTGCCCAAAATTACACTCCACATACGCTGAATAAATATATACCCACAGAAGCATATGTTCAATGGCTGCTACTCCCTGCGTTTCAAAGCCAACTAGCTTATAAAATCATTCTTCACGCAGAGTCCGGGGGATCAATGAGAAGGTGCAGCGTGAGGACGCAGCCTTAAGCTGCAAATTGAGTTTTTAGTTACAAAGGCTTCGGAAGGGAAACCAGCCAGTGAAACCCAGCAGGTACTGAGAAGTCCACATCTCCAGCCTGTCCTATCAAGGACCTGGCTGTGGCCCTTGGAAGTCTTGCTCTTGACGAGGCATAGGAGTGGATAAGAGGGGATTCTTTGGAGTCAAGCTGTGTGGGTTTAAATCCTGACTCTGCCACTTACAGTGTAGTATTGGGACAGGTTGCCTTAAACCTCTTTGTTTCAGTCTCCCAGTATCAAAAAAGGGGTTACGTAATAGTACCTACCCTTCATGGTCATTGTATGAAGAAGTACAACCAAAGGGTTAAGGAAACAGACCCTGGTGCTGGATTTTCTGTCCCTGCCACCCATTTACTGGCAACGTGACGTTGGACAAGTGAACGAACCTCACTGTGCCTCATTTTCCCTATCTAAGTGTGCATGATAATAGTTTCCACCACCGAGGAAGAGATGAGTTAATGCATGTTCACTGCTTAAAATGGGACCTGGATCCATACTAAGCGCTCAGATCATGTCCAAGGCCATTTTCCTCAAGTGCCCCCTTGCACACAGGTCTGAAGCAGGCATACCTTGTCAAAATGCCCTTTTGCTCTGTGCCACTCACAGAGGAAAGAGGACAGGAGGCTTCTGAAAACTAAAAGAAATCCAAGCATCTATAGTGTAGACCTTGAAAAAGCCATCTCTCTTCTCCAAGCCTGTTTCCCATTTGTGAGTGGTGAAAATAATAGTACATCCTTTTCTGAGTGGTGGTGGAGATTGGATAAGATAATATACCCTAGCAATGTGTCTGGCATGTGGGGAGAGCATCATAAATGTCCATTTCCCTCCCAGCGCCCTGAAACCACAAAGTGCCTAAACCCAGGTGTCAGTGATTTCAGCCCCAACCTTGACAAGAGGGGCTTCTTCACGGGTGGGGGGGTGTCTCACTGTCAGCCCAGCAGGCGCAGCGTTGGGATGGTACAGACCTGAGCTCAGTGTATGAGCTCCACTCCACCCCACACCCGCTCACCGTGTGACCTTGGCAAGTCCTCGGACATCTCACATCTCAGGGTCCTCTTCTTCCAACTGGGATCTGAGACTCTATCTTGCAGTCCCATGAAGTTAAAACAATGTAATGAATGGAAAAGTACTTTAGAAACCTTAATGCACATGTGAAAAGCAGCATAGCGTGACTCGATATCTCAGCTCTGTCACTTAACGTGTCCTGTGGCCTTGGGACAAGTGACAAAAGTCTGTGCCTCAGTTTCCTTCTCTGAAAAATAAGGAGAGTAGTGTACCTGCACCATCAGGCTGGGGTTAACAGTATGAATTAATATTCATAACACATTGAGAACAGTGCCTGGCACACGGTAAGCACTATTAAGTGTTAGCTATTATTATTATTAATGAGCTATACAAAGGCTATTTATTATCATCACTAGACAGTTATTGAATAGACATTCGTCAGGACTCCTGGCAGATTTTCTTGGGAGAGTGTTCCCTGGCCTCCCTTCTGTCAGCTCTCGGTGCTTCTTTGTACCATATAGAAAACCTCAAGGGCTGTAAGAATGTGTGCACTTATTTTTCTCCCCATGCCCCCCACCCCACCCTTTGGAATAGATGCTCCTTGAGAGCTGGGGCTAAGGTTTTGTAGATGTGATGGCCTGGAGGACAGCAGGCTGTGAATAAGCATTTGCTGGACTGAACACCCAGCCCACGCAGGGCCCTGGGGGGCTCCAGAGAGTTGCAGAAGTCTTGATGACTCTCACCAGAAAGGTGCCCAGGCTGTAGGAGTGAGCTGCAAGCTATGTTCTCAAGCCGCTCCCTCTAGAATAACCTTCTCCACGGTTCCCCAGCTCAGGTGCCACTGACTATCAGAACCTATCACCTGACCTCCCTGGGAATCCCTGTCGGCCGCTTGCAGAGAACCATAGGATGTCCAAGCTGGAAGGGCCCTTGGAGACCAGCGGCCAGCTTTCTCACAGCACAGATGGGAGGACTGAGGGCCAGAGAAGGGAAGTGCCCAAAGCAGGGACCGTAACCTGTGTCTTCTGACTCCCTGGGCTCCTCTGATGGGAAAGGCAGGCGACTATAAATTCATACAGCCAGGCTTGATCAACATGTTGTGAGCAAACCCAGCCATGCTTTCCGCCACTCCCGGCGTTCCGCGTTTCATTGAGCTTTGCTTTATTGTGCTTCGCAGATGCTGCAGTTTTTATGAACTGAAGTGTCGTGGCCCCACTGCATTGTCAGATGATGGTTAGCATGTTTTAGCAATAAAGTATTTTTAAATTAAAGTACGTACGTTGTTTTTTAGACATAATGCTCTGGCACACTTAATAGACTATCTATTAAGTGTGTAAACATAACTTTTATATGCACTGGAAAACCAAAAAGTTCATCTGGCTCATGTTAGTGGGATATTCACTTTATTGCATTGTTCTGGAACCGAAGCCGCAATGTCTCTGGGGTCTGCTTGTATTGCTATCTCAGAACTATTCTTTTTTTTTTTTTAATTTTATTGAAGTGTAGCTGATTTACAGTGTGTTAATTTCTGCTGTACAGCAAAGTGACTCAGTTATACATCTATATATATATTCCTTTTCATATTGTTTTCCATTCTGGTTTATCACAGGATATTGAATACAGTTCCCTGTATTTCAGTACTGTTCTTGAGCAAAAACCGAGCATAAGCCGCTCAGGGTTTACCCACTTCCTCTGTTGGTCTGGATGCTTCTTTGTGTCTCCATAGGACAGGGGTGGTGTGGTGAGTGGAGAGAGCGTGGGGTTAGAGTCAGACACACCTGTGTTTGCACCCCAGCTCTGCTCCTGGAAAGCTGAGTGACCTGGGAAAAGCACTTCTGGCCCTAAAACCTGTTTCCTCTTCTGCAAAATTAGGCTAATGATAGCAGGCTCATAGGGTTGCCGGCAAAGTAGACTAGTGAAGATACCTCGCGTAGTGCCTGGCCTGCATAGGTGCTCAGAGCCTTTGAATTTCCTTTCTCGTGTCTTCAGTAGGAACGCGTTGAAGCTGCACAGATGGCTGGCATGTGGGGAGAATGGCCTGTTGGCATTTCACTGGAACAGAGGCCAAAACGAAACAACATAACCAGACATTTTATTACATTCCAAAAATATTTACCAAGCATTGAATATTGAGTGATCATAGTCATAATACCTAACCTTTTATAACAATGGACGTTTTACCCCGTACCAGGCAGTAGGTAACGGACATTAAATGTCTAACTTTTTATTTCCCCCACAGGCATTCTATTGAGTAGATATAATTAGGCTCATTTCACACTGAGAATATTGAGACTCAAAGTGTTAATGAAGTGACTGATATTACACAGCTAGTTAAATGGCAACACCAGGTGGGGTTCCTGCCTGACCCCAAAGTGCACACGGGGTGTCTCCCTCCCCTGTGCTGGGCACTGGGGCGGTGCTGACAGGTGGAAGCTGTGTGTGTTACATTCTCTGCCCTGAAATAGCGCATAGGCTCAGAGGGAGACAGACTGTGAACCAGAAACCATCCCACCTGGCAGAACAAAGTTCATACTAGAAGAATAATTAACGTGGGAGAGAAGGAAAAATGATTCTTGCTGACTCCAGGCATCAAAAGGAAGTCAGAACTTCTACACAGGGGCTTCTCTTGGCACCAGGTGTTCCCAGCAACGCCCAGGAGGCCGTTATTTATTATCAGGTCCATTGTAAAATGGGGAAAGCAAGATCAGAGAGGTGTGGTGACTTGCCCAAGGTCACACAGCTAGGCAGTAGCAGCGTCTGGATTAGCCTTCATTTCTTTCTGTCTCCTCAGTATCCTGCTTCTTGAGCTCATGAAGGCGTCCACAGAGGGGGGCTGTTTGAGCTGTAACTTAGAGGATACATACGATTCTTTAGAAAGAGGAGGGCAGGCCCGGATGAGGGCAGAGCATGGACAAAGGTACTGAGGTTGGACCCTGCCTACAACAGGCAATGCTGGGCATTGGCCCAGGTGGTTTCCAGATGCGGGGGGAAGGACAGATGAGGCAGGGTGGTGCTTTGGGCAGCGTGCCTGGGAGCTTTCCTCGGGACTGAGGCAGGCGGGCTCTGCCTTCTCCACTCGGGTCCGAGGCCCTCTGGTGGTGCCGGCAGCTGCAGACAGACACTACCCTGGACTATTACTGATCCCTGGAATCCCTTTTTGCATGCCAGCACCCTCCCTCCGTGTCAGCTTTGCAGCCCAGCACAAATTGAGCGGCAGCTGAATTGACATGAGTTGATTAAAACTCCCAGTAATTATGGGTTCTCGACTGGCCCGGTTGTCCAAATCAATGTCGGCAGTAATAGACAGGCCCTGCTGACAGATTGAGGCTGAGCGGGAGGGGGTGGGGGACAGGGAGCTCCCCCACTCGCTCCCATTCCTGGCGGTACTCCAGGGGCCTCCTGGGATGAGGAGAATCAGGCTCACTCAGTCTCTAATCAACGGGGCGGTTCTTACTAAAGGACTCAGCGCCTGTGATCCTTACTGACCTCACCAACAAAATGGATGCATCTCAGAGGTGCCTCTGAGTTTTGTTGTGGGGATTTGTAGACATAGCATATGGGAAATATGCAGCCCATGGGAGGTGCTCGATAAATAGCCATTTCATTTCCTTCCTTGCTTCCTTCCCTTCCTCTTCCTCTTCCCAGGATTCTGTATCTGATCTGTGCATCCAAGACTATCCTGCCAGCATCCTCTCTGAGTCCCCTCGTTAACTCATCATAGGGAACTTCCCATAAGGTTCTCAGAATCCTTGTGTAGCCCAAGCCAGTCTGAACCACTTGCGACATCACAGGCAGGCCACCTCCATGTGGATCAGGGGGAAAAGCACCTCATTTACAATTAGGGAATCTTCAGTGGTGGGCACAGCCTGCCTCTCCCTTGCTGTGTGACCTTAGGCAAGTCACTTGGCCTCTCTGGGCTTTAGTTTCCTCATCTGAAAAGTGAATAGGATGATATTGGTCCTACCTTAGCATTGATGGGAAAAGCAAAAGCTGCCTGTGGAGGTGTTCTGCCTCCTCTCCACATGTGATGGGTCTCCTTCCATTGCTTCCTGAATGTATTTCCTATCTGGGGGAAAGTAATGAGCTATCCACAACAGGAGTTACCATTTTTTGAGCACCTGCCCTTGTGGCAGGTATGTGTCAGGTACATGATCTAGCTTGGTTCTCTCACAAGCCCAGAGAGGTAGGAGCGACTCTCTCCAGTGGAGAGATGTGGAAACCAAGGCTCAGGGAAGCCAGGGCACACAGCAAGGAAATGGTTTGGCCGGATTTTACTCGCAGCTGTGGGGAGGCTGTGTAGCTGCCAGCGTGCTCAGCCTTTCATTCACGTCTAAGCTCACAGTTGCCGTTGTCTCATTTAATCTTGACCGTGATCTTATGGGGCAGTGCTACTGTTAGGAAGCAGCGCTCTTCCCAGGAGGTAGTACTGTTGTTCCGCTTGCATTGGCAATGAGAGAGAAAGCAGATGCTTCCGGAGCCCTTGGAGGAGGACAAAGCTTTGCCCGTGGTTAGGCAGGTTTGGTGGCATCCTTGTGATTTCTTAAAGTGCGCTCCCTCAATCAAAGGAAACTCTCCATTTTCTTCTGAAATACTTTAGACCTACTTCTCCCCTTTTCAAGATCCATAGTTGCTTTGGTACAAACCAAGCAGCTCAGAGCTAAAAGGCTTCTCCAACTTCCCGTTGCCCAATTCCTTCATTTTATAGCAGAGGAAACAGACTCAGAGGGTGGGGTGTGCTTGCCTGAAGCCGTCCAGCGAGTCAGAGAGTCCAGCGAGTCAGAGACCGACGCCAGGCAGAACTGGAACTCAGCGCTCTGGAGAGCCATTCCCGTGCACCTGTAGAGGGCTCACTAGGATCTGGCTTCGTATCTCCAGCATCCCATCTGCCTCCCGCTTCCACTTTTGAGGATAGGCTCAGAGAAGCCTCGCCATGAGCTCAAGGTGACAGCCAGTACGAGGCTGGGTCTAAGCTGGCGCTCTTCCCGTTACCCCACGCTGCCTGTCAGGCCCCAGGTTGTAGAGGAGATTGGAGCTGCCACATTCCTGTCTCCCAGGGCCCAGGGAGGGGCGGGGCTCAGACTCCAGCACCACTGGGAAATCCCCCAGGCTTATTGCCTACATGAGTCAATCCGGCCCCAGGAAAAGTTATTCTGTTTTGCAAGTTGGTTGTTCTTCCTTCTGCTTTGAACAGCTGGTCCACCTTCTAGACTTGGGGGTGGGGTGGTGGGACAGCTCATTACAAATTTTGCGCTCGGAGCAATTTGCATTCCATAATTAATGAACATTAAAATGCATAATTACAAACAGAAACAAATGGCTTGGTGCAGATGAAAAGTCAGGCTGGGAAGGAGCACAGGGGATGGAGGAGGAGGCTGGAGAGAGCAGGGCAGGGCCAGCCTGTGCTGGAAACAGCTGGGAATCCCCCAGTTGCCTCCCCTCCACCTGCTAAGATCCTTGAGGCTTTAAGCCTTAGGGACCCAGGCCCAGGGTCTTCCTGTGGGTTCTCTTCTGAGATGGGGCAGAATGGGGGCTATGAAGCTCTAGAGCCCAGCTGACCTGAGTTAGACCCCAAGCCCTCTCACCTACTTACTATAAAGCCTCAGGCAAAGGAACAACACTCCAGGGAATGGGGTTATTCTCGGCTGGACCTGCCCCCTTTCTCCTGCCCACGCCTTGTCCCCCAGAGCCCACCTCCCAGGGCTCCTTCTATGAGCTCTAAGAAAGTACTTAGAGATAACTGAATTCACTTACTTCAGTAATCTCTTCAAAGTAGCAAGTCAAATCACTTACTCCTCTGCCAACAACCCTCCAGTACCTTCCGGTTATACTTGAATAAACTTGAGACGCCTTCTCATGACAGAAGCCCGGGGTCAGTAACTTTTTTGTGTAAAGGACCACGTAGTAAATATTTTAGGCTTTGCAAGTCACACGTGGTCCCTTTGTGTGTGTGTCTCATAGTCTTTAAAAATCAAACAGAACAAACAAACAAAAAAACTTTAAAAATGTAAAGAAAGATTTTTAGCTCTGGGGCTGTGCAAAAATAGGCTGTGGGGGGGAGTGGAGTTCTTTTCTCTATTCCACTAAAAACAACTAAAAACTCTGGAGGTTATATATAAAACAAATGGAAGACTGTGAGAAGTGGAGAGAAAAGAAGGCGGCAGACCAGCTAGAGCTTTTGAGACACAAGGAAGGACATAGTGGTCATTCCCTGGGTTTTCTTTTTGCCTCATAGGTCCCAAACTTGGAGCTCAAGGAGACAGCAACTCAGAAAGGCTGATAGATAAAGACACAAACAAGCGAACAAAAAGAAAAAAAAAAAAAAAAAAAAAACACAGCCTGCTTTCTTAAGGCAAAGTATCAGGAAAAGGGCAGCTGACCAAGATAGAAAATTTTAGATACTAACCATGCTATTCAGGCCAAACATCACAGAAAATTATAATAATACTAACAACGATAACAACATGCCTCCTCCCCCGCCCATGCTAATAAAGGCCAAGGAGGGAACTAGATTCCATCCTTGGCAGGCTGTACTGAGACCATCTGCCAACCCAGTTCCCCCTTCCTGCTGGGGTGGTGTCAGACAAGGTCAAGTAAGGAGCCAGGACTTTAATCCCCACTGAGAGGTAATGAGCAACCCTCCTACCCCCATCCAAGGTCCATCCAGTGTCAGTGGAGACTAAATAAAGAGCCTGGACTTCACCCCAACCTTCAGTAATAGGGTACTCTTCCCCTCCCTGCTGAGGTATGGCCAGAGGAGGCCTAGTAGAAAGTCAGGACCATTGACCATTGATCAGTAGTGACGAAGCCACCCTCCATCCCACCCAGATGGTGTCAGTGGGGAACAGTAACTCAGCACACCTACCACTCCCATCCAGGAAACTATCAGTGGAGTCCTCATAGGGAGTCAGCTTCCCACAACCCCCCAGCAGTAATGAGGACCCTTCCCTCTTGGGTATCAGTGGAGGCCAAGTGGGGAAACTGGGATTCTGCCTCCCCCTGACAATAACAAGGTGTGTCTCCCCTTTCGCCTGCTGGAGCAGTGTCAGAAAAAGCCAGATTTAAAAAAACATGTTTAAGATTCAGAATTTTAAAAATAATATACCATAATGTCCCAAATAGCTAGGTTTCCATTGGGAATCACTTGTCATACCAAGAACTAGGGAGATCTCAAACAGAATGAAAAGAGACAACCAGTAAATGCCACTACCAAGATAACAGAGATATTAGAATTATCTGACAAATATGTTGGAATAGCCATCATAAAAATGCTTAAGCAAGCAATTATACGCACAAATGGAAAAAAAAAATCTCAGCCAAGAAGTAAAAGATATAAAGGAGAAGCAAATGGAAATTATGTAACTGAAAAATACAATAATTGATTTACAAAATGCAGTGGATTGACTCACCAGCAGAATGGAGAGGACAGGGAAATAATCAATGAACTGAAAGATAGAACAGTAGAAATTACCTACTCTGAACATCAAGAGAAAATAGATTGGAAAAGAAAATGAACACAGTTTCATGGGCCTGTGGGACTGTGAAAAAAGATCTAACATTTGTGTCATTGGGGGCCCGGAAGAAGAGAAGAAAGAGAGCAGGACTAAAAAAGTACTCAAAGAAATTATGGCTAAAAACTTCCAATTTAGCAAAATGACTCATTCTACAGATTCAAAAAGCTGAGCAAACTCAAGGATAAACACAAAGAAATCCACACCAACACATCATAGTCAAATTTCTGAAAATATCTTTAGTTTTTCAAAAGAAAAAATCTTAAAAGCAAGGGGAGAGAGATGACATCTATAGGGGAAACACAATTTGAATGATGGTGGAATTCTCATAAGAAATCATGGAGGCCAGAAGGAAGTGGCACAACATTTTTCAACTGCTAAATAAAAAAGAGCTGTCAATCCAGAATCCTATGTCCAATAAAATATCCTTTAGAAATGAAGGAGAAATGAAGACATTCTCAGGTGAAGGAAACCTAAGAAAATTTGTCACCTGCAGACTTAGTCTAAATAAATGGCTAATGAAAGTTACCAAACAGAAAGGAAGTCATAAAAGAAGGGATCTTGGAACACTGGGAAGGAAGAAAACACAGTTAGCAAAAATATAGGTAAATGCATTAGACCTTCCTTCTCCTCTTGACTTATCTTCATTGTGTTTGATGGTTAAAGCCAAAATGATAGCAGTATCTGATGTGATTCTACATACAGTCTACCCAATATCTCCAGGTTTCACATCCACGGATTCCACCAACCTCTGATGTAAATTTCCCAGCTGGTTGAATTTGTGGATGGGAAACCTGCAGTTGTGGAGGGCTGAGTGTATTTATTGGACCAGGCCATATGAGGGACTTGAGCATCGGTGGAGGTTGGTATCTGTGTGGACTCCTGGAACCAATCTGCTATGGATACCAAGGGACAACTGTATATTTAGAGGAATATTTAAGAAAATTATGTTATAAATGGGAGAGGATAAAGGGACATAAAAAGAAGTAAGCTTTCTTTTTTAAAAAAAATTATTTATTTTTATTTTTGGCTGCGTTGGGTCTTCGTTGCTGCATGCAAGCTTTCTCTAGTTGCGGTGAGCGGGGGCTACTCTTCGTTGCAGTGCACGGGTTTCTCATTGCGGTGGCTTCTCTTGTTGCAGAGCATGGGCTCTAGGTGCGTGGGCTTCAGCAGTTGTGGCATGCAGGCTCAGTAGTTGTGGCTCGTGGGCTCTAGAGTGCAGGCTCGGTAGTTGTGGCACATGGGCTCAGTTGCTCTGTGGCATGTGGGATCTTCCCAGACCAGGGCTCGAACCCATGTCCCCTGCATTGGCAGGTGGATTCTTGACCACTGCGCCACCAGGGAAGTCCCAAGAGAAGTAAGCTTTCTACACATGACTTAAACTGGTAAAATAATGGTACCAGTACACTATGGTAAGTTATGCATACTAGAACAACCACTAAAAACTTTACAAAGAGATGTACCCCCAAAATATTATAGATAAATTAAAAAGAATTTCTAAAAAATGTTCAAGTAACCCACAGGAAGGTAAGACAAAGAAAGCAGAGAAATGAAAAGCAGAGATGAGAAAACAGAAAGTAAACCAGTAGACTTAAGTTCTAAACTATCAGTAATCATGTTAAATGTAAATGATCTAAATACACAAATTAAAAGACAGAAATTGGCAGAGTGGGTTAAAAATCATGACCCAAATATATGCTCTCTACAAGACATTCACTGCACATATAATGATTTAGGCAGGTTGAAAGTAAACCGATCAGAAAAGACATATATATAACAAACAAAAGCAGGAGCAGCTATATTAATATCATATAAAGTGGGCCTTAGAGCAAAGAAAGTTATCAGAGAAGGACACTGTATAATAACGAAAGGGTTGTCCACCAGGAAGACATAGAAATCATAGATATTTATGCATCAAACAACAGAGCTGCAAAATATATGAAGCAAAAACTAATTGAACTGAAAGGAAAAATAGACTAATCCACAGTTATAGTTGGAGCCTTCCACACCCCTCCCTCAACAACTGATACAACACTTAGACAGAAAGTTAGCAATGTTATAGATTAGGTTTGTAACACCTGCAACCAAAAGGATCTAGTTAACATTTATAGAACACTCTGTGCAGCAACAACAGAATACACATTCTTTTTAAGTACCTATGGGACATGTACTGATATAGACCATATTCTGGGCCTTGGTAAAAGGCTCAACAAATTTAAAGAATTTAAATCATACAGAGTGTGTTCTCCAGCCATCACAGAATCAAACTAGAAAGCGATAACAGATAACAAAAAAAAAATCTCTAAATACTTGGAAACTACACATTTCTAAATAATCCATGGGTTGAGAGGAAGTCTCAAGGGCAATTAAAAATACATTGAACTGAATGAAATAAAAATACAGTATATCAAAATTTGTGGGACACAGCTAGCACAGTAATTCATCTTTTCCTTAAAGTCTTTATATTTAATAAAGAGGAAATTTACAACCATAAATGCATACATTAGTTAAAAAGTTTCAGATTAATAATCTAAGTTCCCACCTCAAGAACCTACAAAAAGGAGAACAAAAGAAGCTCAAAGCAAACAGAAGAAAGGAAATCAGTGCAATTGAAAACAGAAAAATAAAGTCAATGAAACCAAAAAAAAAAAAAAGATTCTTTGAAAATGTCAAGAAAATTGAAAAAAGATAAACAAAATAGCAAGAATTTTAAAGAAAAGAAGAGGGAAGACACAAGTTACCAACATCAGGAATGAGACGGATAATGTAACTACAGACCCTGCAGATGTCAAAAGGATTAATAAAGGACTGTTGCAAATAGCTATATACACATACATTTGACAACCTAGATGAAATGGATTAATTCCTTGAAAAATGAAAAATATCACAACTCACCCAATATGAAATAGATATTTGAGTAGCCCTATAACTATTAAGAAAATTGAAATTGTAACTTAAAAACTCCCCCAAAAGAAATCTCTAAGCTTGGGTAGTTTCCCTGGAGATGTAAACCTCAGTGTAAGTCTCACACCTCATACAAAAATTAACTTGAAGTGTATCACAGAATTAACTGTAAAACGTAAAGCTATAACACTTCTAGAACACACACATACACACACACGAGAAAATATTTGAGATTTGAGCTTGGCAAAGAGTTCTTAGATTCCAAGATATAGATTTTATGATACATAAAAGAGAAAATAACTTGGATTTCATCAAAATTAGAAACATTTGCTCTGTGAAAGCTCAGTTGAAGAAGATGAGAAGACAAATTACAGAGTGGGAGAGAAAATATTTGCAAACTGCACATTTGACAAAAGTCTAGTGTCTGGAATATATAAAGAACTCCCAAACCTTAACAATTAAAAACAAACAATCCAATTAGAAAATGAACAAAAGACATTGAGAGACATCTCACTGAAAAGGATATAAAGATGGAAAATAAACACAAAAGATGTTCAGCATCATTAACGATTAGAGACATACAAATTAAAACCACAGCGGATGGGCTTCCCTGATGGCGCAGTGGTTAAGAATCCGCCTGCCAATGCAGGGGACACGGGTTCGAGCCCTGGTCCGGGAAAATCCCACATGCCGCAGAGCAGCTAAGCCCGTGCGCCATGCCTGCGCTCTAGAGCCTGCACTCTAGAGTCTGCGAGCCACAACTACTGAAGCCTGCGCACCTAGAGCCTGTGCTCCGCAACAAGAGAAGCCGCCGCAGTGAGAAGCCTGCGCACTGCAACAAAGAGTAGCCCCCACTTGACGCAACTAAAGAAAGCCCATGTGCAGCAACGAAGACCCACCGCAGCCAAAAGTAAATGAATGAATGAATGAATGAATGAAAAAACACAGTGGAGGTATTATTACACACCTGTCAGGATGTGTAAATAAAATGAAAAATATTGACGACATCAAATGCTGATGAGGATGTGGAGAAACTGGATTGCTTATGTTTTGCTAGTGGGGATTTAAAATAGTACAACCACCCTGAAAAAGTTTGGCAGCTTCCTAAAAATATTAAACATGTAACTACCATACAACCCAGAAATTATACTCCATGGCTTTTTTTCCCCAGAGACATGAAAATGTATGTCCACACAAAAACTTGCACACTAATGTTTATAGCAACATTATTCATAATAGCCAAGAACTGGAAACAACCCACATGTCCTTCATCAGGCAAACAGTTAAACTATAGTCCATCCATAGCATGGCATAATACTCTGCAATATAAAAGGGACTAAATATTGATACATGAAGATACCTGGGTGAATATGAGAATTATGCTAAGTGAAAAAAAACCCTAAAAGGTCACAAACTATATGGTTTTATTTATGTAACATTCTTGGAAATGACAACATTATAGAAATGGAGAGCATATTAGTGGTTGCCAAGTATTAAGGAAGGGAGTCAAGTGAGCAGTGGCTATGGCTTTAAAAAGGCAAGAGGAGGAATCTATGTAGTGATGGAAATGTTTTGTGTCTTGATTATCAATGTATATATCCTGGTTGTGATATTTTGATATAGTTTTGCAAGATATTACTATTGAGGAAAACTGGTAATCCTCTGGATCTCTCTGTATTGTATTATTTCTTACAGTTGCATGTGAATCTATAAGCATCTCAAAATTGTAATATATATAACTAAAAAAAAAAAAAGCACAGGCCTCTGACTGGATTTGGCCTACAGACCATAGTGTGCCAACTTCTGGCTTAAGTGATTTGGTCCCTTTCTACGTCTCACCCCTTGCCTTGTGCTAACATTGCTTCCCCCTGTCTCACGGAGCTTCCGCTGCATTGGCTTCCTCTTTCCGTGGACAAGGCCAACACTGTTCCTGCCTCAGGACTTTCATACTTGCTGTTCCTTCTTGGATAACTCTTCCCACTTATACTCACCTGGGAGATTCCACTTATTATTCAGGCTTAGTTCAAGTGCTCAGTGTATGCCTCCTTTACTCCATCCCCGTTCACTTTTTATCATATTGCACTTTTGTTGTACTTTTTTACTCTATGAAATAATCATTTTACTTCTTGTTAATTATTTGTCTTCTCCCTAGAGTTTAAGCTCCATGAGAGCAGGGTCTTGCTTGCCTTCTTTACTACAGCATGTCCAGCACCCAGCATCTTTGCTTAGCACTGAGTAGATGTTCAATATACATTTGTTAAATGATCCAAAGAAGGACTTATATGGATGAGAAAGAAAAGATAAGCGGATAGTCCCAGTTAGGTTTTATGGGACGGAATGGGTTCCTTCATTTATCATTTGTTCCACTTACCCATTCATTTATCCTTCATTTATTGAGTGCCTATTGTGTGCCAGGTTCTAAGCCAGATTCTTTAGGTTGTTTTCTCATAGGGTTGCCAGAAATGCCTCCCAGAGAGGCATTCTTATTTCCATCTTACAGATGAGGAGCCTGAGGGCTGCCTGTGAGGTGAAGCTCTTGCCTAGATGCTCAGTGTCAAAGGCCTGTGTGCAATTCAGGACTAACATCAGTCCTACTGGTCCCATCCTCAAGGTGTTACCTCCATTTAAGGAAGAAAAGCTGAGGCCCAATTAGGTTCAGGGTCACCGGGCGGGTGAGTGGTATACCTGAGAAGAGTTCTGACCTTCCTCTCTCTAGTACACCAGAATCTCCCTTTTGCCCCAATGACATTCATCTCTTTCCTCTAAGAAGACATCCCCGACCCAAGCCTCCCTACTCCAATATTCCCCACTCAATCACATTTGCAGAATTTCCATTTTCCCATTCAAGTTATACTGTGCTTCTTCATGTTTGCTTTATAACTAGTGCCCTGTCTGACAGATATGTGTATTTCTCATTTCTCAAACTAGATCCTAAGCTTCTTAATCATACCCAGAACGGCAGCTACCATTTGCCGATCACTGTGCCAAGCACTTGATACATTTATCTCACTGTTATTAGTTATCTTTTGCTGTGTAACAGATTATCCCCAAATTGGGCACCTTAAAACAAAAAGCATTTATTATCTCACACCATTTTTAAGGATTCGAAATTTAAGAGTGGCTTAGCAAACTGGGTGGTTTAAGAAAATAGCAATGTATTTTCTCAAGGTTCTGGAGGCCAGGAATCTGAAATCAAGATTGTCAGTAGGGTCCTCCTCCCTCAAAGGGCTCCAGGGGAGAAAGCATTCTTGTCTCTCCGGCTTCTGGCTGCTGCAGGATTTGGTGACTTGTGGCCACGTGGCTCCAATCTGCGCTCTATCCCCACGTGGTCCTTTGCATGTGTGTAATCTCTCTGTGCCTCTTTTTATAAGGACATTTGTGACAGCATTTAGAGCTACCTAGATAATCCCGATTAGTCTCATCATCTCAAGAGCTTTAATATAATTCCGTCTGCAAAACAACGTTACCATAGAAGGTAACATTCACAGGTTTCAAGGGTTAAGATGGGGACGTATCTTTGGGAGCCATTACTAGCCCTGCCACACCACCTCATAGGTTTGCCATAAGGATTAACTACTTAGATACAGTGTTTAGATTATGCCTGGAATATAGAACATATTGTTTTAAAGAATAAAAGTGGTAGGCAATCAGTGGGGGGTGGAAAGAACTGTGAGTAATACCCCGCCCCAGATATCTCCTGTTACCTGGTGAGAAGGTCAGCCCTTCCTTCCAGCACTCACCCCTCCATCTCTGCAGACAGACGACCCAGCCCCAGGTACCAGCACACAGCTCCCAATGACCCCATGACTAGGTGCCTTTCGGTCTGACAGTGAATGTTCTGAGCCAAGCAGGGGCCTCCTCTGAGCTTATATTAATATGTACAGCACTTCACTCCCATAGAAAATTGATTTTTCTTTTTAAGCATAAAATGTAGCCAGTTTTATAACCTTTCTGCAGCTTGACAAAGGCCATTTATAACCAACTCTCTCTGTCACCCTTCCTGGCGCCCGTCTCAAATATCTTGGAGAACTCTCTCGTGCATCTGTAATTATGAATTCTTCTTAGGCAAAATTTAATTTCTAAGAGAGATGACCTTTTTTTGTTATTGTGGTTTTTGTAAATTAATTTTGGGGGGGGGTGTGTTTTGTTATTGATGTTGTTCAGGATGACGGCTTGGGCAGGGGACGAGGGAGCTGGTTGGGAGGAGAGGAACATTGGGAGGGCATTTTAATCAGCGATGTCCAGTGATGGATGAGGGGGACCGGGCTCTGGGTGTTAATCTTGGTGGACACAGGAAATGCCAGCAGGGTGACTGAAATTAAAACCTAGTACCTCATTTTCCTCTCCCAAACGCAGGAGAATTGGAACTTCTTCTCCATCTGCTGGACTGGAGATGAGCTCAGCCTCATCAAATGATGGGAAACTAAATTAAATAAATAGGTGGTTTTACCGAGGGTATAAGAGCTTCCATTTACGGAGCACTTAGCAGGTACACCCTTAGCTGGGCACACCAGAAGAGCATTCGACTGAGGTCACTCAAGGTTGGAATCGTTGGGGTTTTTAAGGGACCAGAGGGCAACCCGTTTGGTTACCTGGAGGAAAGTGCACATGGCCTGGCAGAGGGTTTGATATCATCTGCAGAGGACCTTGGCTGTCAGCTTTAGGAAGATTCACTTTGTTGTTGTTTAGAATTCATTTATTTACTTAAGCTGGGGAGTGATACTACTTAGAAATGTCACTCTGGAGACCATTAGGAGGATGGTATACAGCAGGCCAGACTGCAGACCAGCAGACTGTTTAGGAGGCCTTTGTGAAGATGCAGGAGTCTCATTTAGGACTTCAGGTACTAGGATGGAGAAGAGGTGACACATTCAAGACAGGAAGGAAGAGAACTCACATTTGAGGAGTACCAAATTTCATGCCAAATTCTGAAGTAAGTTATGCAGCCCCTGTGGTCCAACTTAAGCTTGACAACAAATCCACAGATGCAGGTGCTAGGCTCGTTTAACAGATAAGGAAGTTGAAGCTCAGAGAGGGCGAGTAACTTGCCCCAGATCACACAGGGAGAAGGGGAAGATCTGGAATTTAAACTCATATTGGTAAAAGCTCTTTAAAATATATCTGGCTGCCTCCCATGGTGACCCTACTGGACAATAATAATAAACACAATAATGATGATGATCCCAGCAATATCAGTATTCATAGCAGCTCACATTTGCTGTATGGTTGCCATATGAGCCACAGAGTTCTAAGTACTTTGCACACACCATCTCCCTTCATTCTCACAACTTTACAAGATAGATATCGACAAAAGCTTCATTTTACAGGTGGGCATACTGAGGTTCAGAGAGGTAAAGGACTTTATCCAAGGCCACACAGCTATTAGTTGGTCAAATGAGACTTTGAGCCTGTCTCTACAGTCCCAACACCTGCCCCTTTTCAGAAGGTGGGAGGAGAGGGCGTGATGAGACCCTCCACTTCTTCAGCTGTAACCAACTTGTTGCTGTCTCTCTGAGCAGTGCCCTGAGGAGCTGAAGCCCATGAAGGACGGCTCCGGCTGCTATGATCACTCCCAAGGCATCGACTGCTCCGATGGCTTCAACGGTGGCTGCGAGCAGCTGTGCCTGCAGCAAACACTGCCTTTGCCCTACGATGCCACCTCCAGCACCATCTTCATGTTCTGCGGGTGAGTCTCTGTCCCCGAGGCCCGGCCTCTCCCTTCACAGCAGTGGGAGGGATGCAGAAAAAAGATCAGGAACTACAGCCTGGCCCAGCTGGGACTGACCTTCAATGAAAGGGCCTTTCTGCCTCTGCTTTTTCAGCCCAAGAGGAAAAAGGCAACAATATAACCTTTTGTTGGGGATTGAAAAGAAGAATGGAAGAAGAAAAATAAATAATTGATTAATGGTTATAACAAACGGAATCCTTGCTCAGGCTGCAACCTAGGGTCAGGATTTTTTTCTGCAAAAGTCTCTTGCCCCTTCTGCATCACCCTGTAGACCCGGTCAGTGTATTTTGGAGACAAAAGCAGGCACCTTGAAGCTGTCCCTGAGAAACCAGCAGGTGTGGTGCTTAAGAACAGGGGCTTAGCCCAGGCTTTCAACTTTCTTATTTCAGGGATTAAGCAGTGCCAAGTTCAGAGGTTACCCCCTCTTTGTCCTAATGCTCCTATCAATAATGATAATTAATTGGGGGAGGTGAGGTGGAAAAGAAACAATGCAGGCAAAGCTCAAAGTTCTCACTCATGCTAAGAAATCAGCTGTTTTAAACTTAGTATGAGACTGAAAGAGGGGGTCACGTTAGGACCAACTTGCTGAGTGACCTGGGACAAGTCGCTGTCCCTCTCTGGGCTGCAGTTTGACGACGTGTGAAATGAGATCTTTGGATAACGACGCCTAATAGTTGTTCCAATTTATCTTGTTCTCCTTGTTGAAAAAGTCTGCAGTGGGAGTTACCTCTGCCATGGAGAGCTTCTAGCATAGCATTTGGTCCTCAGCAGTCACTCGAGAAAATGTCAGCCTTTTTTCTTCTCTTCATTCCTTTTCTGATGATGTCTTCATATTAGAAAAGTTGCTCATTTTTTGACATTCTGTGACACAGAAAAATAATTCTTTGCTTGTGCAAGATGGTTGGTCATTGAAGGGTGCTCAGTGCTTTACTAAGATAGAAAAGCAGAGTAAAGCATAAACAAACTTTTCAGTCCTACGTGTTACGAAAGAGGAGGTGGGGGAATGTGTATGGGTTTAATCTCAGTTTAACAGAAAACTAATTTTACCTGCATGGATCTAGTCCACGGAGTCTGGTTTTCCTTCTGGGGCTTATTTCAGGGGCTCCAGCCCCATTTACACTGGGTGCTGCAGGTGCCCTTGAGCAGTTGTTAAAGCAACTTGCCGGAGGCCCTAGATATGTATCAGTAAGATAAATAAGAAACAAAGTATTGTATGCAGACCTGAATTTATAGGGTCTCTCCTCAGTTTAAGTGACTGCAGGGCAGTGTGGAGTAAATTATGTGTGGGCTTAAATCTGAGACTTGAATAGTAAATCAGCTGTGTTCTTATCATTGTTATTGCACTTGGGGGTAGAAGTGTCCTTCTGTTGCGAATTACAGTAACAGCAGGGGCAACGGCAGTAATGGATTTTGACTTAGAAACTGTCACCACCGTTCATCCCTAGCACACTGCAGCAGTCAAGGGGAATCAGTAGACTTGGGTTCTAATCCTAACTCTAACTTTCTCTTAAACATCAGGCAACTCTCAGGACCCCTGACCTTCAGTTTCTCCATCTCTAAAATTTTAATAATATCTACATTAACATACTGATGTTTGTGAAGATTGCAAAGTACATTTATTACTCTGTTCAGGCTAAGTAATGTGCCCAGGGTCACACGGCTGGTAATGTAGCTTACCACCTCTCGCTGTGTGACCTTAAACAAGGTACTTGACATCTCTATGCCTCAGTTTTCTCATCTGTAGAAAAGATGATAATAGCATCTCTCTATAGAGTTGCTATGAGGATTAAATGCATTACATTAATTACATCACAGTTTACATTAATATTTCTAAAGTCCTTTGGAACAGTGCCCTGCACAGAGTCAGCACTGGTGTGTATTTGTTAAATAAAATAGCTAAAGTGAATGATAGTAATGACAACAGCCCTCCACTTGCTCAGTGACCTGAGGTGCTCAACCTCTTAGTTTCCGGGTCTGTGAGACAAGGACAAACTAACCTTCCCTACCCAGAAAGGTGTCTTAAAGTTTTAAGTTAGACTGAATTGGGAGAGGGTGCTGTGAGCTGTTGAAGGTCATCCAAATGCTGATAAACAGGACAAAAACGAGAATAAAACTCAGGTCTCCTAAAACCAACTGCAATGTCAACATGCTTTGAAAATCGTGTATTAAGGATACAAATGAGAAGTCAGCCACACTTGTTAGAAGCACTGTAAACAAAACAACGAAAGCCATTAGCAGGTACTTGTGTGAAAGTTGGTCTAGAGAAGTAGCAGGCTACTGAATTAAACAAGGAAAACAAACCCTCGGTCTAGGGGACCTTGTCGACTTGCTCAGAGCTCTGTGCCTTTTCTGAGAGTTTCCTGGGTAGCACAGGTTTAATAAACCTATTTGCAGGCAGGTTAATAGTAGCAGCTAACACTTATTAAGCACTTCCTACATGCCATGACTGTGCTAAGTACTTTGATGACATTAGCCCGTTGAATTCTCATACCAACTCTACAAGGGAGGTACTAGTATTATGATCTCGATTTACTGTCAAGAAAACCAGGCACAGAGGGGCTCAGTGACTTACTCAAGGTCACACAGCTAATAAATAGGGGCGTCGAGATTCAAACCCAGTCCATGGGGCTCCAGTATTAGTGAAAACAGATCTGATATCACTCCTGGCCTCTGGCCACTCCCGGCCATGTGGTTTCGAGCAAATCACTAAACATCTCTGAGACTCTTGTTTCATGTAGAATCAGTTGTGATTGCAGCAGCGTTGGGAGGATTAATTGAAATCACATGTGCATAGAGGCCAGCACATGTAAGCACTCACTACATGGTAGCTATAATTAGTCTGATAGGTATAAAGCCATCTCATTTAATCCTCCAATGACTGAATTATATGTCCTGTTTACTGCTCTATCTATCTCCAGCACATTAGAACAGTGCCTGGCATGTAGTAGGTGCTCAATTAATAATTGTGAATTAAGTTCCTCAATTGACAGGGCTAAGGAAGTTGTTCACAGTCTGGCCTTTTCAGCTGTATTTCCAGCTACGTCCCTATTCCTGAATTAGGCATCTTGGCTTCAGCTTCTGGAGTGTTCAACACTGTTCCCTCTGCTTCTCCTCCTCTCTCCCCCCCACTACCCCCCATTTGTCCGTGGCCCTTTAGCTTGAATGCTCTGTTTCATCCTCAAGTCTTGGTATAGATCTTAACCTTCTTCAGCCAGTCTTCTCAGAGTCCCAAGAGAAGTCCAAAAGTGAGATGTGCAGTTACCGTGGAGCTGGGTATATAATGCCTTGCCCTTTCAAATGGATACCATTTAAATGTTGGCTTAATATTTATCAAATCTTAACATTTATAGGAAAGACTGTTTTTCTTGTCTTATATTAGTTTGTTTTTTTTGTTTTTTCTTTTCTACCCATAGGGCCCTCTTACCAGGGAAGGGCCATTGACATTTTGTCTCCAATTCTAATTTATCCCAGTGAAATCTTGACACCTCTTGCAGACTGGACCGCTGGCTGGCTGTTCTGGTTGTCAGCCCTAGTCAGGTCACGTTCCTCAAAACTGAGTCAAGCATCCTTTCTCTGGAGTCACACAGCCCCCCACCCCATGCTTCTCACTGTCGCAGCCCCATTGCTGTGTTGACTTACCTGCTTTCCTGTCTGGTCCCTGTCACACTGTAAACTCCTCATGAGCAGGGACTAGGTCTTAATCACCTGTGTGTCCCCGTTGTCACTGTTTGCCCAAGGACTTTTTCAAAGCCATAACTGTCAAATTAAAGAATTCATCCACCTAAGATTTGCTGCACCAACTCTGTGCCTGGTCTTTTGTGGGGTGATAAGAATGCAAAGAAGCATTGAGTACAAGTCCTTGCCCACCAGGGGCAAAGCGGACTCTGGGGACAGCTGTTTGAGCCTCACTTGGTCCTGATTGATGTTGATAGACTACAGGTAACAGTACGATAAGAGAAGCAGGTGGATTTGAGAGAGGTTGAGAAGGTCATTGGATACTAAGATGAAACATTTAGGATGAATCTTATGGGTGAGGAAGCATTTCTTCTCTCCAAGACCTACACAAGTTACCTAGCAACCAAGTTTGTTTCATTTGTGCGTGTGTTTACAGCATATACCGTGCATTCTTCCAAGAGAAGTTAATATTATCCACATGAATCCAACTTATAAAAAATAGATAATATAAAGATAGGACAGGGCAGATCAGAGCCATTTGTAAGGAGAGAAAGGGAAAGGCAGAAAATGGTTTCAGGAGCCTGAAATGGGAGAATTACTCAATGTGAGATAAATTTAGCACTGTTTGTCTTGGCAACCAAAGTAAGCAGAAAGAAACATGGTGGATTATAGAATTGTCCTTGCTTGAGAAAAGGAAGTTTGCAGTTTTGGGGGTTTTTGCTTTGCTTTGTTTTGTTTTCCAGAGGATATACTCCTTTTCCTGACATAATTTGCTAAGAGAGATGTTTCCTATATATACCTATATAAGAAGTAGTGAACAATGCCATCAACAGTTTTGAAGTTTCAGTATTTCTCACATCATTTAGAGGAGAAAACTGAGGCCCAGAAGGGTCTCACAGCCAGTGAAGAGGTGAAAGTGGGATAGGAGATGTCCCAGGCTACTCTATTCTAATCTGAATATATTGAATATACTTAAATATAATTTACTTTAAAGTGCAGTGAAAATGTACGTAAAAATATGGACTCAAAGAGCACATCCAGCCTCAGTAGTCCTTGCTAGGCTATCTATTTAATGTCATTTTTATGTGATTTTAGGAGGGAGAGGAGATAAATACATGTGTTTAATAGCCATTGTTAACTGGAAGCCTCTTATTTTCATTGCCAAGCGGAAGTTGGCTCTCATAATGGAAAACACTGACCTAGAGAATGCAGACAGAGATTTTAATTTTCACTGTCAGTAACTAGTTGTAGAGGTATGGGAGATATTCACTCATGCACTTGTTTTGTTGTAGTTTCAAACTTTAGGCTAGGCCTGAGCTCTGACCTCTCCGACTGCTGATGGAAAGATGGGGCTTTACCGCTCAGAGTGGACATAGAACGTGCACTTGCCAGCTTCTTGTCACAAAAGTACAACCTTGAACTCTTAGCTGTTCGAAACATTTGCAAGAGCTCAAGTGCAAGACATATTCACAGACAACTAATGGAAGCACACGAAATCCAGCCGTTCATTCAGATAGGTGTTTTCATATGTGGGTCCTGTAAAACATTAGTTCCATGAGATGCTCAAAGACAAAAAAAGGGAAGTTCCAGTGGTCAAGCCCACACAGAAAAGTCTGCACTCTAGAACTGTCTCTTGAAGGTTCACAGGGCACCTGAGGATAATAAAAGCTCTAAGTCCTGCAGTGGTAAAACATAGCATATTTTGTTGGTTCTAAAGTGCCCAGATTTTCCACATTTTAACATTTTTGAAATTAAGATGTATTTTACTATCGATGGTTTGATAGAGTTTAATTAAAAATTGATTTTTCTTAGTGTTAGGTGAAATGCTAGTGTTTCTTATAGGTGTTGAGGGTCTTAGAGTAGATAAAATATTTTATATAATTTAGCCCAGGGTTCTCCATGGCATTCCCTTCCCTTCCCTTCCTTTTCCTCTCCTTCCTTCTTTTCTGAAGAATACTCTTGAGTATGTTACCTTCAAAATGGCTTTTCTAGAAACTCTAAATTTTTCCCTTGAGTGAAACCTGCAGATGGAGGCCACTCTGACAAGAGTTTTACTAATCTTCACATTGGTCAATGTTGGGACAGTCCTGAGAACCTTCATGAGAAACACAAGTGGGGTCCATGTGGCTGAAGGCCTTAACTGCTAGGTCACAGAGGGTCCTGGTCCTGATGACCCCAGAGTGGGATTTCTTACAGGTGTCAGGATCAGCAAAGCTGAGAAAACGCCTGCTTCTCTCTTGCCTTGGTGGTAGGATGCTAAGATTCATCCCTAACATTAGTCCAAGTCTATGTGGTATGCAGTTTCTTGAGCTCTTCTTACCCTTAACTTTGCTCTATTCTTTTTTTTTTTTTTTCTGGGATTTGATTCCCTTCCCCATTTAAAAAAAAAGTTTCTAGTCTATGCATTTCATTACATAATTTTATTGATTCCATAGCCATTGAGGAATGAATGAATGAATGCGCAGGTAAATACGTGAATAAATAAATAAATACCCTGCCTTGAGAATTTGTATAAATGCCATTTCTCTTAGGCCCCAGTTTCCTTTTTTTTGAAAAACAAGCAAGATTGGAAGCAGTCATTTGTGCTAAAGTGGAATGAGCCCTAGATTTGGAGGAAGAAGATCCAAGTCCAGGTCCTGGCTTTTCCAAAGTGCTCGTGTGATCTTGGTCAAGGGATTTAAAATGCCAAGCCTCAGGGTCCTTGGTGGCAATGTCAGAATGAAAGTACCCATCTCATGACATTGATGTAAGGATTAAATAAAACATGCTCTTGGTTAAACATGAATAAGCTTTTGTGGTACAGGCTCTGAAGCCCCATCCAATTCTAGTATTCTCTGTAATGTGATGGGTGGGTTCAGGGTAACACATTCACTGCCTTCAGCTAAAATGCCCAGTTTGTATCTCTGTACTTATTTTATTTTATGTTTTTCATTTTGGCATGTGTATAAATATAGTTTCATGCAGATCTTGGCTGGTTTCCTGTGAGCCTACACTCTTTAGAATTTCTGTAAGAAAATCTCCCAGACGACAGAATGTTCTAAAGGAGCTGTATAATTATGTCGCATGGTACAAAAATAAGATTAAAAAAAAAAATAGAAACCAACAACTAAATAGACCTTTGCATAAATCATCCTGTGCCCTGAGGTGGCTTGGGGGAAAGAGTTGCTCACGTTTTAAAACTCAAAGGATCATTTGCATTTATGAGTTCTTTCTCTCTCTCTCTCTCTCTCTCTCTCTCACCCTACATCTCTAAGGGTCTTACTAAGCGAACCCGGCCTTTTATCTCCCTTCCTTCCTCTCCTGCTGAGCTACAGTCTTTTCTCATCCCCAGGCAAAAGAAAATCACCATGCACCTACAGTTGTAATATGGCTAAAGTCATAAACACACATACGCACACATTCATATACACACTTCTTGAAATAGGAGCTCCAGGTTTAATTCCTAGCACCACTCTTGCCAAGGTGTATCTCCATGGGCAAGTCACTTCACTTCCCTAAACTTCAGTTTTCTCATCTGAAAAGGGGAGCAACAACTCCCTGTGAAGGTTGTATATTAGTTTCCTGGTGCTTCTGCAATGCATTACCACAAACTTAGTACCTTCAAACAATACAGATTTATTATTTTATGGTTCTGGAGGGCAGAAGTTCTAAAATCTAGGCATCGGCAGAACTTCAAGGCCGGAGACATAGTCTCTGTGTCTGTTTGTCTGTCTGTCTCTTTCCTCTGCTTCCAAGTTGTATCTCCTTCTCTGATCCTGACACTCTTCTCTACCTCATATGCTCCTATAAGGACCCTTTTGATTACATTGAGTCCACCCAGGTAATCCAGAATAATTGTCCCATCTCAAAATTCTTAACTTAATCACATCCGCAAAGTTCCTTTTACCATGTAAGGTAACATTTCATGGGTTCTGGGGATTAGGAGATGGATGTTTTGGGGGAACCATTATTCTATCCACTACAGATTGCAATAAGGAGAAAAATATATAGAAAAAAAATTTCACTAGACTGTGGAATCTTGAATGCAGAACTGAGCTTTGTGTATACATGTGTGTATGTACATACATATATATGCACATGTATGCACACACACTACATGTATGCATATGCATGTATATATGTGCATATATAATGTGTATATTCAACTTATATGTAATAATCACACATGTATAAATATATAAAGTTATATATTTAAAATATATGTATAATGTATGTTTATATGTACAATGTATTTCCAATGAATGGCACAGATAATTTCCCAATTACGTAGTTTGAAGCAAAAATAAATAAATAAGAAAAGGGTAACTCTGTTAGCTTTAAGAAATCTGGATCTAGAAAGAGGCCAGCAACTAAGATCTGAGAACCAGTGGAAGTAGATGTACATTCTCTGGGAAGTGTAAATTGGCTAATAGGTTAAGCAGCAATCATAGGTAATACTAGCGTAATCACAGTAACATTAATCATCATCATCACAGCAGCTGATGCATTAATTGGCCACTACATCATAGATACTATTTTATCCTTTATGTAAGTTATCTCTAATTCTCACATCAACCCTATGATAAGGATTATTATTATCCCCATTTAATAGATAATGACACTGAGGCCTAGGGTAGTTAACAGACTTGATCAGGGTCACACAGCTGGGAAGTGGTACAGCCTCTCTTTGACCACAGCTTTAATTAGATCCAGAATCTGAACTTGACATTTTGTGTCTCCTTTAGGTATGGGGGCCTGGAATCTCAATAAATTCACCAAAGTAGAAATTATACAAGCTACATTCTCAGACTAGAATGTGATAATATTAGGTATTAACAGCACTCTATCTAGCATATGAATCTATATATTTGGGAATTACAAAAAGCAAAACCTTCTAAATAACACTTGGGTAAATAAAAAAATCAAACTTAAATGATCACCTCTTTAGCAGCGAGCAGGAGCTGGAAAGTTGTATATGAAACTCATGGAACAGAGGCAAAGCAGTAGTCAGAAGCTCCGTGGCATTTACTAAGAAGAAAGAAAGACCGAAAATAAACAAATGAAGCATTCAACTCCAGAAGCCAGAAAAAGAGTTATAAAACAAACTCAAAGAAAGCAGCAGGAAGGAATTAATACAAGTAAAAGCTGAAATACATGACATAGAAAAAAAAAAAAGGAGCCTTGCCAGTAAAATGCAAAAGCTTCTTCGAAGGAGAGAGAGAACGCAAACACATTAGTAATGAGCTAGGGGCATAACCATAGGAGCACAGAAGATAAAACAAATTTAATGAGAATACTGTGTGCAAATGTATGCCAATAAATTTAAAAGTCTTGATAAAATGCATTATTTCCTTAGAAAATATAAAATACCAAGTTTGAGTAATGATGCTGTAGAAAATCTAAATAGCCAAATAAAATAAAATGATAAGAGAGCTAAATGTCTACAATTGAAAAGAAGACATCAAGCCCAGGTGATTTTATATGCAGGTCTTACCAAATCATTAAGGAATGGATAACCTCTATCTTATGTAAACCGATCCAGAGAAAGAAAATAAAGGACAGTTTTCTAATTTATTCCATAATCCTAGCATAATCTGAATACCCAAACTGGGCAAATATATACTCATTCATCCAGAAAAATCTGGTTGATATATGAGAACTGATGGGCTCCTTATGTGGTAGGATGAAAGATCAACTTTCAAAAATCAAGAATAACTTTCCTCAATATCAGCAATAACTAACTAGAAAATGTAAAGGAAAACAAACATGAAAACTGATCATATTCCTCAAGTGGAAAATACTGTAATAATAGAAGCTATCACTCTACTATATCCTTGTGCACGCTGTATTTCAGACACAACTCATTTAATCCTCACAGTGGCTCTGTGCAGTGGGAATTTCTTCATAGGTAAGCAAAGGAAGTACAGAGAGGTTAAGCATTTTGTCCAGGGTCACACAGCAAAAAATGGTGGAATCTGGATTTGGACTCTTGTGGTCTGGATCCAAAACACCTGCTTGTAACCTCTACCCTAGTGCATTGCATAAATACCTATGAATAAACCCCCACCAGATATGTGCAAGATTTTTATGACCGAAAGTCTAAAACTTCAGTGAAGGTTTTAAAAGAACACTTGCTAAATGGAGATGCAAACTATGTTTCTGAGTTAGAAGACTCCCAACTGTAAAGATGCTGTATCAATCAGCCAGGATAAGATAGGCTTTGTTGCTGTAACAAATGAAGCCTCCCAAACCAGGAGACTGCACACAGAAGTTGATTTCTGGTTCACACAAGGTCCGTTGTAATTGAGGCAGCATTCTTCCATCCTGCAGTATGGATCTGGAACATGTGATCTCCAAGCTTACCATAGCAAGGGAAGAGAGGGCTTGAGAATCGTGCAACATGTTTGTAAGGGCTGGATCTACAATGACTTATATCACAGCAACACAGATTGCATCTCTCAGAATCCCTTCACATGGTCCCTTAAACCCAACTGCAAGGGCAGCCTAGATGCATAGTCTACAGGGTGTCGACAAAGAGGATCCAGTGTGGTGAACATAAGACATCATCTCTCTGCCACAGTTGTCAACAGTGCTCAGCACAGAGTTGACTCTCAATGCATATGTCTTAAAGGAAAAAAAATTAACAACTTTCCCTCATTTAGTCTACAAATTCAATTTAGACAAGCCAAAATTCCACTAAAGTTTTACATGAAATTTGACAATCCAACTCTAAACTTTATCTGAAGGGAAAAATGAGTAAGAACAGTGAGGAAATTTTGAAATAGGAAATCAGTGTTCTTGACAGGGAGAAGCCTTACCTTGCTACATTCAAAACATGCCATAAAACTCTATTAATGAAAATAGTGCAGAATTATTGCAGGAATATACAGATAATTAAATAAAATTTCCAACTATGTATATGTGGTACACATAAGGATTTAATACATGACAAAAAGGCATTTCAAACTACTTAGGGAAAGGATGGCTCCTTCAGATAATCATCTACCCATTTTAAAAATAATTAAGTTAAATAACCACTCCCACCATGCACAGAAATAAAGTGCCACACAGATTAAATAACCAAAGATGAAAAAACTGTATAAATACGAGAAGAATATAAAGAAAGATTGGTTCTTTTTGGCATCTTTGTGGCTTCCTAAGCATCACACAAAATTCAAAAGCAATAAAGGACCAGGATAAAGAGGTTATAAGACATCAAAAGCAATATTAAAATGCAAGTACAGACTGGAAGAAAATTTGGAAGGTGAAAGATAACTACTGAGAAAATATACAAAACATATACAAACCAATAAGGAAAAAGACAAGTCTCACAAAACATGAGTGGATAATGAGAACTACAGAATGAGAAATACAAATGACCACGGCATGAAAAGATGGTGAACCTCACCAGTAATCAGGGAAATGCAAATCCAAACAAAAATGATTAATTTTTGCCATCCCAGATTGGCAATAATGAACATGACAGATATGGAGAAATGAGCTCTCTCATTCATCAGTGATAGGATTGTAAACTGGCAGTGCCTCTACAGATAGCCATTTAGTAGATCTATCAAAATTTAAAAATTCATAAAACATTGATCCAGCAATCCCTCTTTAAGAATCTGTTTTATAAAAAATAAACTCAAAATGGATTAAAGACCTAAATGTAAGGCCAGACACTATCAAACTCTTAGAGGAAAGCATAGGCAGAACACTCCATGACATAAATCACAAGACCCTTTTTGACCCACCTCCTAGAGAAATGGAAATAAAAACAAAAATAAACAAATGGGACCTAATGAAACTTAAAAGCTTTTGCACAGCAAAGGAAACCATAAACAAGACAACAGACAACCCTCAGAATGGGAGAAAATATTTGCAAACAAAGCAACTGACAAAGGATTAATCTCCAAAATTTACAAGCAGCTCATGCAGCTCAATATCAAAAAAACAAACAACCCAATCCAAAAATGGGCAGAAGACCTAAATAGACATTTCTCCAAAGAAGATATACAGATTGCCAACAAACACATGAAAGGATGCTCAACATCACTAATCATTAGAGAAATGCAAATCAAAACTCCAATGAGGTATCACCTCACACCAGTCAGAATGGCCATCATCAAAAAATCTACAAACAATCAATGCTGGAGAGGGTGTGGAGAAAAGGGAACCCTCTTGCACTGTTGGTGTGAATGTAAATTGATACAGCCACTATGGAGAACAGTATGGAGGTTCCTTAAAAAACTAAAAATAGAACTACCATATGACCCAGCAATCCCACTCCTGGGCATATACCCTGAGAAAACCATAATTCAAAAAGAGTCATGTACCACAATGTTCATCGCAGCTCTATATACGATAGCCAGGACATGGAAGCAACCTAAGTGACCATCGACAGGTGAATGGATAAAGAAGATGTGGCACATATATACAATGGAATATTACTCAGCCATAAAAAGAAACGAAATTGAGTTATTTGTAGTGAGGTGGATGGACCTAGAGACTGTCATACAGAGTGAAGTAAGTCAGAAAGAGAAAAACAAATACCGTATGCTAACACATATATATATAGAATCTAAAAAAAAAAAAAAGTTCTGAAGAACCTAGGGGCAGGACAGGAATAAAGACGCAGACCTACTAGTGAATGGACTTGAGGACACAGGGAGGGGGAAGGGTAAGCTGGGACAAAGTGAGAGAGTGGCATGGACATAGATACACTACCAAATGTAAAATCGATAGCTAGTGGGAAGCAGCTGCATAGCACAGGGAGATCAGCTCGGTGCTTTGTGACCACTTAGAGGTGTGGGATAGGGAGGGTGGGAGGGAGACGCAAGAGGGAGGAGATATGGGGATACATGTATATGTGTAGCTGATTCACTTTGTTATAAAGCAGAAACTAACACACCATTGTAAAGCAATTATGCTCCACTAAAGATGGTAAAAAAAAAAAAAAGGATCTGTTTTATAGAAACACACTCATGCATAGTGATATATGTACAAAATTCTTCACTGTGGCACCATTTGTAATAACAGACAGCTATAAACAACCAAAATGCCCATCAATAAAGATTAGGTAAAATCATTATGGTACATTCATACTGCGCAATGCCAAACAGTCATTAAAAAGATCCATCTATATGTATACTGATTTGAAAAGATCTCCAAGAAATTATATTAGGTCCAAATGCATATATCACAACAATGTATAGGGTAATTCTGTTTATGAGTTTATTATGAAAAATTATAATTTTAAAATATATATGATATAAAAAATTAAAATAATATATTTTATATTATAAAAAGTGTAATATGTATATAGTAGATCTCTAAATGCATTGAAAAAACCCTACAAGAATACATAATTATTAACAATGATGACCACTGGAACAGGAAGTAAGGATATGCGTGGAGTGGAGTGGGAAATGAAGAGCTTCTGTGTTTTACTCTGTAGACTTTGATAATATCTAATCTTTTACAAGAACAATGTATTCATTCATAGGTGCACGTATGTGTGTGTGTGTGTGTGTGTGTATGTGTATATGTATGTGTGAGAGAGGCGGGTTGGGGGAGGGAGAGAGAGAAGAGGGTGAGCTCTACCCAGTATATCATTTCTCGTATTTGCTAGGAACCTTTTGGAATAAATGGATGGAACTATACTTTATTGAGAACTTACCATATACTCTGCACATTTATATAACTCACTTTATCTGTACTGCAACTTTACGAAGGGAGAGTTGCATGTATTTAATAGATGCAAAAAGAAGACAGGATAGACTTGACCAAGGTACCAGGATAGCCCTCCTTCCAAGAACTTTCCACTGTACTTTGGGCAGGAGCATGTAAACATTGGAAAGACAGTCGGTGCATCTGTGCAATACACTGGGAGTTAGAGGAAAACAAGGACAGAGTGACAGCTTGCTTCAGACATAAGGTGTTCCTGAGTTTTCAATAGGAGTGATCTTGGGTCATGTTTTCAGCTCTGCCTGCCTACTTCCTGCCTTCAGTTGGGTTCTATGTCTCTAGCATCAGCTAATGGTTCCTGCATCCTGGGTACACTTTCTTCCCAAACCATGTCACAGAGCCTCTCCCTTCTCCCACATGAGCCTTTTTGCAGTCAGATTCAATACATCTTCACTTCATCCCATGGAAGAAAGGCCGATACGAGACTGACTACTTTCTACTGACTCCAATTAGCATAGTGTAACCAGGGTCATATCATGCAAATAAGAACAACTGGATTTGGAAAAAACAAGTGAGGGAAAAGTTACCTTTGTTGCTAAACAGACCTGATTTTGAGTGCCAGCTTTGCCACTTACTCATGGTGTGACATGCTTTATTTCTTGGCTCCTCATGTCGCTCTCTGTAAAGCAGGAATGATGATACTACCTTTTTCGTGGTTAGAGAATAAACATACAAAGTGCCTAGTCAATAGCATGTGCTCAACAAGTAAATACCACCATTGCCACCATTACACCCTCTCTATATTTATTTTGTTAAGTACACTGCAATTTCTAACTGTTTATGCAGTCAGTGTATCATGGAACCTCATAACAGCCTAGTGTATTAATGTAGGATAGTAGTGTCTACCGCCTTTTACAGATGAGGAAACTGGAAACCAAAGAGGTAAAATGACTTGCCTGGCTTCACACACATCACAAGGAACAAAGATGACATTTTGCAGCTATCTTCAATTGTACAGCCTTTTCTCTTGTGTGTCTTATTTATTATGTGCACCCTACCCTCAGTGCCTAGCAAAGGACCATGAACAGATAGGCATTCACAGAATTTCAGTTTCTGAATTGATTTTTCATAGGCTAGGACCTCTGCTTTCTCTTTTCCCCCCATGCCTCTCTAAGAGATTTCCTTCCCACTGTAAACATCCCAAATTGCAAATATTTTTTCCACACCCCGTTCAGATGCCTGTTTGGGCTATAGTGGAGCCCATCCCAGTTTCAAAGGTGTGTCAAGGGCCCTTCTGCTGTCAGGATTAGGTATTTAGAGACCAACAGAGGCTGCTAACATTGCTAATTGAGCAGAAGCTGTGCCTGCTGCCCCCCTGCCCCCCCCCCCCCATGCGCTGTCCATGGTCCTGGAAGGATCACTTCTGAGCTACAAGGGCAATAAAAACCTTGTTTTTGCTACAGTCTTCAACCTTGGCCAGCAGATACACTGGGAATAGGTTCCGGTTTGAGAAGCTAGTTGATAATTCCCTGTGAATTGGTCTGTCATGCTTTTTAAAGTTTGTGTGTTCATGGAAAACAGTTTTTAAATTTGCTTTGTGTATGGATGTGCTCTCTGACTTCCCCCTCGACTCCTCCAAAATGTCACAAATGACTTTCCTTGAATTTACCAATTTGCAGGATTAATGTGCTTCTCTCTAGACACCTGTGCCCTAGATAGATTCCAGCCAGAATAGCTGTGTATCCATTGCTAAATTCTGACCTGTTTTGCAGGCAAAGGAGGCCTTGGTTTTAGGTCACCCCCGATGGGGGCATTCAGCATGCGAGCTAACTCTCGGCCCTATTTTATCATGCAGTTGTGTGGAGGAGTTCAAGCTGGCTCCTGATGGAAAATCCTGCCTAATGCTCTCAGATGTCTGCGAGGGCCCCAAGTGCCTCAAACCTGACTCCAAGTTCAACAACACCCTCTTTGGAGAGATGCTACATGGTTACAACAACCGGACCCAGCATGTGAACCAAGGCCAAGTCTTCCAGATGACCTTTAGGTATGGGACAGACACCTGCACTTCACTCCTCAAGTCACTGACCCAAAATCTGGGCAGGGGGAGGAAGCCATGGACACCATGGGATAGAGGTCTATTACACTGGTCAGCATCTCCCCCAAATCACTAATGCCTATGCATGAAGTATCAGCAGTCAGCAAAGTCCATTCCCTGAAGTTCCTTTTCCACTGACCTAGCCTTTATTTATCCCACCCTCCCATTTTCTAACTCTATCCACATATTTGCAATTCAATCTTAAGTCATCCTGTAAGTACAGTTAATGGAATTTCTAATGTGATTAATCTTTCCGTCTATTAAAAATAAGTATCTTATGTAGGCTATTCAGGCAGTTCAAAAATAAAGACATTTAATGAACTAGAAAATAAAAATGCCCATCACCCAGAAATAGCCAGAATTAACATTTTCTTGAACATTCTTAAAACACCTCTCTCTCTGTCTTTCCCTCTCTATCTGTATATCAATGTACACACACACATACACACACACACACCACACAAACACACAAACATGCCAACTTTCAGTAAAGCTGTTTAGAAATTGCTTTTTTTGCTCATCAGTATGTCAAAGACCTCTTTCCCTGTTAATAAATACAGAGGTACATATGAAATTAAAAGATTGAGACTACTCTCACATAAGAATAAACAGAACAGGGACTGGGTTGGCCAAATTTTATGAAGATTAGATATGCAGTGTCCTTGTGAACGTCTTCTTGGGAGAGTTGAAGAAACTGGGGCTGTTCTATCTGGAGAAGAAAGGCCTTAGGTGGGATTTATTCATGCCTCAAAATCTGAAAGGCATAAGATGGTAGCATGAGAAGAACTGTTCCGTGTATAAGAAATGATTATCTTAAAAAAAACCCTATACTTTTAGACAGTTTTGCATAAAAATGTAATAGGATATTATTACAAAGAAGGGTTCTCCCTACCATCTGAGGTCATGTCAACAAAAGTCAGAACTGGAAAGGCACATCACCGTTATAATCATCCTCGTCCTCATCCTGTCCTCTAATTAATAATAATTGTAAAAATAATAATAATAATAATAATTGTGATTGTAGTAGGAGTGGCTACTATTTATCAGGGAATACTGTATATGTCAAGCTCTTTGATAAGTATTTTAAAAATAATAATAACCACTAACATTAATTTAGCACATGCTGTGGGCATTCGAAGCACTTTCCATTCCTTAATTTAACGTCGTCCTCACAATGGCCCCGTGAAGCAGAGGCTGTTGTCATCCCCTTTATACAGATGAGAAGTGGCAGTGTTAAGTGACTTTCCCAAATCCCCCTTATAGAAAGTAAAAGAGCCAGCGTAGTACCATTTTAGCTTCACAATTAAAACCCTTTGAGATACCATGGCCTCCATTTTACAGTTGAAAAGTCAACGCCAGAGAGGTAAACTGACTTTCTCAAAGTCACCATCTAGTGAAAGGGAGAGTAAGGATTCAGATGTATATCTGGCTGACTCCAAAGCCCTGCTCTTATCTTCTAATGCAACATACCTTATCACTTCCCATTTTATAGAACTAGAATGAAAATGTGAATTCCATAAAACTATTCATCTATGTAGTTATCACATGCTCTTTGAGCACCTGCTATGTCCCAGGTACCATGCTTCACACCCTGTGGTGCTTAGATGTACTGTGTGTGTGTGTGGGTGTGTGTGTGTGTGTGTGTGTGTGTGTAATCTTAAGTACTTAATTTGTGGCAGGAATTATGAAGTAAAGATGCGGTGTTCCAGGTAATCAGTTAACAGTGGGATCTAACTTAGTCGGAGTAGAGTGTGTGCGTGGCGGAGGGGGAGTACATCTATTGGATTAGAAAACAATAAGGCTCACAGTCTACCTTGCAGAGGAAGTGTTATTTAACTAATACCTGGAAGATGAGTTGGAGCTAGCATTGTAAAAGGTTTCAAGCAGAGACAGATATTCTAAGAAGGAAAAGAACTTGGTTGGTTTCAGGAGAGGAAGAATGTGGTGTGGTTGAAGCTGAGTAAATATGGAATGTGAAGCCAGAGGGGTAAGCAGTGACAGATTATGGGGGTCTTGCAGGCAAAGTCTTTATTCTAATAGCAAAGAGGAGAACTCTTAAATGGTTAAAAGAGGGGAATATGTCATGATTGCATTGTATTTTTTGACTTCATGATAGCTGTGCGGAAGTAGATTGCAATGAGGGTGGAAAGGAAAACAATGGAATGGGGTCAATGAGGTGTCTGTTGTGGAAGCTACTTGAGAATGTTAGTGGCTTCAACCAGGATGATGGGAACACAATTGAGAAAGGGGATTTGGGGAGATATTTGAAAGGTATAATGGACAAGGGCCAGGGAACAGTTGCAGGCAAAGGGTAAGGTTGAGGGAGGATTCAAGGGTGATAGAAGTACTGGCAGCCACATAGCAATTTAATGGCAGAGTCGGGTCCTCCAACTCCTAGACGCTCAAGCCAAGGCCGATGCTACTTCGTTAAAAAACTCTCGGAGAAATTTAAGGGCAATCTGGATGAGCTACTTTTAATTCTGATATTCTACAGTCCTGATTTTCTATAGTTTTAATAGTCTATGAAACCCTGTGTTGAGTACCATGATGGATAGGATAATGCTGCATGGAATCCAAAGGAAAACATTAATTGTCCCTGGCCTTCAAGAAGGGAGTTTACAAGTTTGCAAGAAGACACACACTCAATTAGAAAACAAATATGTGAACACTTAATTTGCAAAGAAATGTTCCAAATGATGCCAGTGGTCTTCAGAGTTCAGAGTTCCCATACGAAGACTTTTGAAAGGAATTAGAAGGAATAACAAAGTGCTTCATAAAGGATGAGGCTTATGAACTGGAGTTTGAAATGATGGCAAAGAACAGTGCCTCTTGGGAGAGATAAGAGCTATAAAGGCATTTTCCTGTCCAGCAAGGAGCATGCAGAAACCCAGATATATTGATAAGTGAGGGGAGTGGGAGGGACAGGAAATAAAAATCTCCAGATAGACCCAGCACCAAATCCTGGCCCCATCCGTGACAAGCATAGTCCTACTGCCTCATCTTTAAAAAGGGGTGTTTAATCAGATACCAGTAACTGTAATATGGCAACATTGCTTGTTTTATGTAGTTTGGTTTCTCATAGCAACTATCAGAGTGACTGGCACATGATAAATGATCAAATGCACTAGTTCCCGTTCTCAAGTGTGAAGATTAGCTTGGTCCAAAAGAAGGATGCAAATTGGGTAGTAAGATGCTAGATCCTGAAGGGACTTCATGGAATCCCAGGATCTCATTTGCATGTGGGGAAGGGACTTGGCTAAGGTCACAAGGCAAGTCATTGCGGAGCTAGCCTATAAACTCAGATCTCCTGGTTGTCCAGCATGCTTGCCTTCCCCCTACCAATAGACGGGTTGGTAAGGAGAGCTTGGCTCCTCAAAGGCTGACCTGGGACTCTCCAGGCTCAGACAGAATTTTAGCCCCATCAGGAGTCATCCTTCTGCCTCAAACACTCTGTTTATTGTTCCCAGCCCTTCCATCTTGGGTTGTCTCTGAATAGCTAGGGCCTGATTTGCTCAGGAAAAGCAGTATAGTGAAGAGACCACACTGTTCTCTTTTGACAGCAGCCTCCAGATTTAGGAAACTCCCCAGACTACCATTATATTAGAGTAGCCCATTTCACTTCAGCTCGCTCATCCTCGGCTTCAGTTAAACTTTCTTTGCAATTATTTCTGTCCCCAGACCGTGTCACCTCTTGGAGCCACATGCTAAGGCAATTGACTTCCCTCTGTGGGAAGGCGAGTGGCTTCTGATGAATCTAAATTTATCTCTTTCAAGTCTCCTTTCCTGAGCCCCAGATAGAGGGGAGGCTACGGCTCCTTTGTCCTTCAAGTTTCAGAAGGCAGGCCTGTAAGGTTTTCAGCATCAAAGGCTGTTGTCATTTCTCGCCTCCTCCTCCTTCCTTGCTCTCCTCCTCCAAGTAATCTCCGGTCCAGTCCTCCAGAGTAGCCAGCAGGCACCCCACCAGCCCCATATGCCGCATTTCCTGACAACTGCCTGGCCTGGAATTTCAAACTCTCTCCCAGCTAAAGAATCTGCACTGCGACAGTCACAACTCTGCTTTGTACTCCCCGCTGCCCCTACCTGGATCCCCACGCCTAGCACCTGCTGATAGAAGACAGGTCTGCCTCTCATGTCCTCTCTTGAATCTCTGATAGAGCAACCTGGATTTCTGCTTTCAAAAAGCCTCACGTTTCAAATCTCTGAGCTGGACAAACTCTTAAAGATTAACAAAATTCAGACCTAACCTCTTATCGTAAAGCTGGAGAAACTGAGGCCCAGGAAAGGATATTACTTGCGCAGTGCTCACCATGATTTGGGGCCCCTCTGAGACTGAAAGTTTGAGTTTGTGACTCCCAAACCAGTGTTCTCCTGGTTTCTGGTTCTGTTACAAGGGACGTATGTAACTTCTCCATACCCCCATATTAGTGTGTGCTAAGACGAACCACCTGCTTCATCCCTGCTGTCAGCAGAGTGAGGACTCAGGTGTCTTGGGGATGCCAAATTCATAACGAAGGGGGCATCTTAGGCAAAGCCCACTTGCGTGTACATGATTCTGCAGGAACTTGACCCCATTCCTGGTTATCTCCTCGGGTTGCCACACGTAGGCTGCAGCCTGTCTCTGGGAGAGGGACGTGTGGAGGCATTTAGGACCCTGACAAGTCCAGGACTTATCCACTACGTGGGAAGATGAAGTATGGAGCACGCTAAGAGACACAGAGAAAGGTAGCGGCAGGGTGAGAGCGATAAGGAGAAGCAGTCAGAGGGGCAAAGCTGAGACATGCGGAGAGACGAGGATGGAGGAGATATTGAGAGTCAGAGTACAGAAGGAGGGATTGCCAGGCACAGAAAGGGTTAAAGAGATACAGAGTAGTGACAAGGGTTAAAGAGATAAGGAGGTAGATGGTGAAAGGTAGGGGAGTCGGGAAGGAGTGAAAGATGAAAGTCTTGTTCTGTAAATAAGTTCACTTGTATCATTTTTTTAGATTCCATATATAAGCAATACCATATGATATTTGTCTTTCTCTGTCTGACTTACTTCACTTAGTATGATAATCTCCATCCATCCATGGTGCTGCAAATGGCATTATTTCATTCTTTTTAATGGCTGAGTAATAGTCCATTGTATATATGTAAAATGAACTTATTTACAAAACAGAAACAGACTCACAGACTCAGAAAACAAATTTTTGATTAACAAAGGGGAAAGGCAGGGGGAGAGGGATAAATTGGGAGTTTGGGATTGACATATACACACTACTATATATAAAATAGATAATCAACAAGGACCTACTGTATAGCACAGGGAACTCTGCCCAATATTCTGTGATAACATAAATGGGAAAAGAATTTGAAAAAGAATAGATACATGTATATATACATATATGTATATATGTACTGAGAAAAAAAAAAAAAGAAAGAAAGGTGAAAGGCTTGAAAGAGGGACCTAAAGTGATAGAGAAAGAAGGACACAGAGTTTACACTGAAGTCACAATATAATTTATTCCCAGGAGGGAGTAAGGGTTGTTTTAAGAGACTGGGTGGTGCCCAGAGAGAGCTCTGGATTAGGAATTGTGTTCAGATGGATTATGAACGCACATAAAAGCCTTTGGTAAAATGCCAAGTTCTGTGCAAATGTGAGAAGTCAAAGATCTCACTTCTGAATTGCCCCCAAACTCAGTAAATGATGTCAGGCTTTGCTGTTTCTAATCCCTTCCTGTGAGCTGTGTTGGTCTTAATGACCCATGCAGGATCACCATCAGAATTCCCTTCCCTTAACTCTTTTTTTTTTTTTTTTTTTTTTTTCTTTTTTTTTTTATAATAAATTTTTTTTTAATGTTTAATATATTGATATTACAAGAATAAAAGATGTGCTTAAAAAAATGAAAAGTAAGGAGATGTGAAAAAGAACCAAATAACTGTGACAATTAAAAAATACAATAATTGAAATAAACTCAATGGCTAAAGTAGTACCAAGTCAGAAGGAACTTAGGATTCCCAGATTAAAATCAACTAAATATCAGTTCACAATCAAAGATCACTAAACACATAAGGAAGCAAACCATAATTATGAAAGTCAACAGAAATAAAACAACAGATAAAGCCCCCCCAAAGATCTCAGATATTAATATTTTAGGTATAAAATATAAAATTAGTATATGTGAATTGTTTTTTTTTTTTTTTTTTCCACACACACACACTGTATTTTATTTTTACAAGAGATAGATAGACTGACACCAAGCATTGTACATGGATGACCACAACAAAAGCAACAATGATTGCAATTACCAAACATGAAACACACTTATACTATGTCATAACATTGACATTCAGTCCAGTAATCCTCCACTGTAACAGCTCCTTTACTTTGCAGTGAGAATTGATTTGTATATTCTTTTCCTCTGAGTCCTTGTGGGATTTTTTTTTTTTTTTAATTCAGACAGAAAGTCACAAAAATTATACTCATCCTCATCAGTTCACTCAGTCCCATGTAATTAATTTCTTTTTTTTCATCTTGATCTTTTGTTAGCACTTTTATGAGTTCATCAGTTTTTCATTAGAGTTCTGAAAATGCTTATTCATTCAGTTCAGCAGTACCCTTCCCTTAACTCTTGATCAAGGAGGGATTGGCACAGACTGTTGGAGTGAGATAAACTCATCAGAGCTTGGTGGTATTTGCTGTTTTGTTTGTTCCTTTGTATTTTACTTCCCTCCCTCTCCCATCCTTATCCATCCTACCTCATTTTTATAAGAAAGAAAGGTCAACTTCGCTTATAGATTGCAGAGATTTAGATAAACATCAGTCAAGAACTATTATTGAGCCTGGAGTCTCAGAAATTGCACTGAGAAGTTGCTTGGGAATGGGGGCTGAGCGAATACAGTGGTGGATTTTGTAAAAGCCTCATCAAAAAGAAGACTGTTCCACCAGCCACGGACATTTACTCATAGGCCTTCACAAACGACCTACAAAGAATGTAAGGTGCTCATGAAAAATTTACTAGAAAGGCGCTTGCCAGTCTGGTTGCTTATCAGATGTGCGTGTTGTACAGCATAAGAGGACGGTCTTGGGTAAGATGTAGGATTCAGGATGAGGCACCACCAACCCACGCCTGGTGAGACAGAAGGATTCTCGTTAAAGATGTGAGGAAAGCTGGCTTTCACTAGTGGCACCCACTTGTTCCCCCGCTGAAGGTCCTGAGTCGCATCTCATTAAGTTGCTCCAAAGCTATGGTTGTTCTGCTGCTTTCCTGGGACGTGGTTAATTGTACACGCTGCTTCTGTATCATTCCCTGTTTTCTACACTTTAATCATGTGTGTACATTTTTATGTGCCGGGTCCTATACGACATACTTTGTTTTCTCACTTAGTCTTTCCAAGACCTGTTGCAAAGTAGCTCTTAACAACTTGGTTTTACAAAAAAGGAAATGAATGTGTCAACCAGACTGCATTAAGCTTTGTCTTGGTAACACACAACTTCAAAACCACGGTGGCTTCACAGGAAAGTGTGTGTGTGGCTCATACCACGTGCTCCGGACAGAATCACAGTGGTTCTGCACACCCTGGTGTTTGGGAACCTGGGCTGACAGAGCATCGTCTTCATGTGCTTCCGTGAACGCTCTCATAGTGGGGAAGGAACTTGACTCTCATTACTTCCTCCTAGAGGTGACATTCTGCTCACATTGCACTGGTCAAATCAAATCTCATGGCCATGGTGCCCCTCCAAGGGTTGAGCTGAGATGTGAAATCCTATTATGTGCAGAGAGGCAGAGACCCAGAAATATGTGGGACATCAATACTGTTTACCACACTGAGGCACAGAGATGTTAGGCTAACTAGCCTGACAGTCATACAGCTAAAAACTGACAGCACATGGGTCTAACAACAAAGCCCATTTAGCAGTAGTGCCTCCCAGGCTCCCGGGATACTCCTGCTTCATGTCACCACCTCTGAGAACTGTAATTAGACTTCTGTTCTCTTCTTGTCAGTTTCCTTCATTCAATCCCAAGGAACAATAGACTTTATAGATGGGAGAACCTTGGAGAACAGTTTGTACAACCCCCTCCATTTATAGATGAGATGCCCAAGGCTCACAGTTTTTAAGTGAATTACCTAAAATCCCATATAACTAGTAAATAAATAAGTCAGGCCTCTAACCCCCAGTCTATTGGTCTTCTCTGTATTCACTTGGAAGGCTTAGGGAAATAGCATCCAACTCCCACACTGTACAGATGGTAACACCAAGGCCAAGTTTCCATCATTAACAGCAGAGCCAGGCAGGGGAGCTGTTTTTCTAAACTCTTAGGCCTGAGTGTTTTGTAGTATACCACGATCTTATTGTAAAAAAGAAAGCAAAGGAGGCAGGTAGTGGAGAAATCATCAGTGGAAAGTAGCATTAGCTTTTGATTTTCAAGGACATTCCCAGCCTCTCTATGTAGTAATATTCCAGCTCTTGGCAAAATCTTCAACTAACCACCTAGAGACACAGCTGCATGCTACCTTCTCTGGGGGATCAATGGTGAGATCTTTGAAGTGGATTGAGCGACAGAAGTTGGAGGCTGGATCACAGGAGTCAGGGGGCAATTTTCCCTGGGGTCCTGACTCCTGGGCTGACTGTGAAGAATCTCCTTTCTGTGTGTCCATTTTTCCAAGGTTTCCTAACATCATCCACAGGAGTCAAACCCAATATGTCCAGTGTACCTTAGGTCCTGGAATCAGAAAGTCTTCATTCCTGTTCCACCACTCTTGGCCATTCCCCCCTTCTGACTTCTGTTGTCTCTTCTGTATATTAAAGTGAGGGCAGAGCTCAGACAAAGACTGAGGGCTTCTGACCTAGAATACAGCACTCTTTTTACTCAACTGCCATGGCCAGGGGCCTAGTGAAGCCTTTCCTACTTACCTGATCATAAGAATCATCTAGGGCTATGCCAAGACCCACCAATCTTTTTTTTTTTTTTCCCCCAGATAAGGGGCCTGGGAAAGTGCATTTCCACTGTATTCCCAGGTGGTTCACATTATCCAGCAATTTGGAGATATAGTGGCCTGACGTCGAAGACGCCAGGCTCTAGAGTCCACGTTCTAACTTGCCACTAACCAGTTGTCTGGCCTTGGGCACATTAGCTCATTAAGCTCACTTTCCTTATCTCTAAATTAGGAATAATAACAAGACCCACTTCCTGGTGGTGTTGTGATGATTAAATGAGATTGGCCCCTCGTTTCATCCCTGTTCTCAGCAGACCGGGAGGATCCTGGTACCATAGCGGGCGGCCAAGCCAATAACTAAGGAGGAATCTTAGGCAAAGGCCGTCCTTAAGTGCATGATTCTGCAGGAACTTGATCCCATTCTTGGCCGTGACCCAGCACAAGGTGTCGAGGTGCCACCATCAGAAGTAACAGGATCCAAATCCCACATCTGCCGTTTCCTAGCTCCGTGGGTTTGGACAAATCCCTAATCTCTCTGAACCGCAAGATCTTCAACTGTAAAGTGGGTTTTACCCCCAAAATATCCTCAAAGAGCTACGGTAAGGATTTAACAGTCTAATACGCAAGGGTCCTAGGTCAGTAGGCTTTCAGTAAACACTGTTTTCTTTTCCTTCAGTTGTATTCCTCTCCCCGTAGTTCTAGAAGCCACATGGTTGATGAAGATGTATTCTGTTGCATTCCCCCAAATCTCATCTCTGGACTGGAGTCATGGTCGTCCTCCCAGCGTCCTCCAGCTAACACATGTTTTGGTGAATACATTGCTTTGGTGAGATGCCCAGGGTAGAGAGAGAAATGTAGCCCTTCTTGCTCTGTGGGTCTGTTGGAGTTGGACAGCTCAGCCAGCAATGTGGGATGGGGCAGCAGCCAAGGTCACCTTCTTGTGGGAGTATTTATCCCAGCCTTTGGAAAGATATCATCTCGCTGATGTGTTGTATCACCTATGTCCTATAGGGTAGCCCCCTTTGTCTGAATGACCTACAGTGAAATACATCTAATTAGCAATGTGACATTTAGACGCTCATGTGTGCTATGTGGAATTTGATAACCCGGGCCCAGATCCAAAAGTTCCAGAAGTATGTTAATCTACCACCTCTAGGGTGATATTAAAAATATTTAATGATCAGCCTAGAAGTGGCATTGACCAATCAAAGAGGACGTCCGTCCAAACAGAATGAAGGTTTAGCTGTAAGCCCTTCTGGACCTCACATCAGCCTCGCTCACCTTCCACCTTTCCTGATTTCCTCCCCCTCTTGTCAACTCATCACATCCTCTGGTACATTTCCTCAACACCTTTAAGCATGATTGATATTGTAAAACTATTTTTTCTTTTCTTTTTAAAGCCTGTTTCTGAGGGGCATAGGCAGACGTTGCTCCCATGACACATGTGGACAGGGCAGATTGCCTATCATACGTTTTACATGAGAAAACTGAAGCTCAGAAAGGTGAGGTGTGGCAGCCAAAGTGCCATGTGCATATGGTCTAAAACCATATGATCCTCAAAGAGCAGGAAAGCAAATAATAGCTCATCATCATCATTATACACAAAACCTCTATCTAAAGGTAGGAATTTTCCATATGTCTGCTTGTAGCCAGAACTCAGTACACAGGAAATGCACTAGTGCTTCTCAAACTCTCATGTGCATACAGATCGCCAGGGTATCCTGCTAAAACACAGGCTCTGGTTCAGTGGGTTGTGGGTAAGGCCTGAGACTCTGCATTTCAAATGAACTCCTGGGTCTGAGGACCAGTTTGAATAGCAAAGTGTTAAACTGAACTTTATGCTAGATGTGAGCCCAGGTTAGGCCTGAGAATGGAAAAGGATGGTTTCCCCTCCATGTGCCTGTTTGAAAGCAGCAACGGAGTCCCAAGTCCAATGGCACAAGGGCACCGTGGTGTCCCAAAGGAGTCTCCCCTCAGAGTGACCAAGTGCAGAGACGGTTTTGGATTTGCAGCAGCCAGGGCGGACAGTGCTGTCCTGAAATTCAACAGGCCCCTAGTGCGTCATGTAGCACAGTTCATTCTCTGCATCCATTCGTCTGCTTTGCTCACTGTTGGGTACAAGGACACTGAGCGTCAGTGCCGATCGGGGAGGCACTTATCCTGACTCCAGTGTCCTGAAGCTGCAGCTGGGTGCCCAGATCATAGCCTCCTCCATCTGCCCACACTACAGTTCCAGCCATCACTGGATGCCGTGGAAGGTACTTTCCAGCAGAGAGCTGGGCTACAGTCTGCATTAGATCAAAGGTGGAAGGCAGACTCCTAGAAAATCAGTGAGAAATCCATTTGGGAGGGGACATTGGTCTGGGTGAAGCTTTATTTTTCTTAAGCGCTGAGACCAAAATCTCCTACCGTCGACGCTCATTAGTTTAATTGGGGACAGAAGGAGAGTAGTAAAATTAAGACCTAGTGAAAGATGCTTTTTATTTATTTATTTTTGTGGGGAGCAGGGAATTGCAATCCATTTTTAAACAAGGACTGTCTAATCTCCGTCCCTAATTATAGTAAGAGAAGAAAGAAAAAGAGCTACTTTATTTTTAAAAACATTTTATTCTCAATGTTCACATCTCTAAATATACCAAGCATGGTCATTTTATGAGGAAAACAAATTATACACAGCATATTTTGAATGTTCTCCAACTAACCTAAAGATGTAACTGTAGTCCGCAAAAGGTACTAAAACAACAAAAGTAACCAGGTCCGTTTCACTTCTCTTCTCAGTTTTCTACCTAACCCCCACTCCTTTTGGTTTTGTTTTTAATTTTCTGTCTTCAAAATCCCTGACTACATTCTTTCTCTCGGAGTCGGGAGCCTATCGGAATCACGGAGGCATCTGAAGCAGAGACATTTTTTTAAGGAACCGCAATTTCATTACACTCAAATACAGGCAGTAACTCACGCAGGTCTAAGCACTCGGAAGGAAAAGTCTGGAGGGAACCTTCGGAGCAGATAAGGATAGATTGTAATTAGCACAGTAATTGTAATTAGCAGAGCAACTGTAATTAGCACAGTGATTGTTTGTTCATAATGGGTGCTTCCAAAGTGACTTCAGGCGGTTTGTTCTCTTAAATATCTTCTGCCATCCCCCCCCCCCCCCCCCCCCCCGCCCCCATTTGTTTACACTGCTAATGTAATAATGTGCTTAGCAATCTCTTTTATAAATAAACACTCCAAAGGTACAAGCCAGACTAGCCCCTAGCCAAGCATTATACATCCTTAATTAATGGAGTCCACAGCACTGAAATTTACTATATTTGCATTATGCTAAGGCAATGCCTGTATATTACTCTCTGAAGAAATCACACTTCAGAAGTCGTTTGTTCTTGTTATTGTTGTTCTGTTAATTACAAGAGGGAATGGGATGTCACCATAGGACTGCACTTGAGGTCAGAGATTCCAGGCCTGGCTTTACCACTTACTCTCATTTGTTATTTAACAAGTTTTCATTAAATAACCCCTCTGATGTATTAAGCATTGAGGAGGAAAAAATGGAAACAGGCAAGGTCCCTACTCTGATGTAGATGGACCGCCGGTCCAGCCTTGGTGTGGTAAGCAGCAGGGAAGACTTTTTGAAAGAGATGCTGGCTGAAACCTGGAGGATATGAACAGTTAGCTAGCTGGGAGAGTGCCCCTGGCAAGTAAGAGCACAGAGCATCTGCAGACATGAACATCAGGGTGGATCATGAAGAGGGTGAGGGGATGGGATTGTAGAGATAAACCATGATGAAGGATGGACCTTCAATCGGGAAGGGTTATTTAAGCACCACAGTAATGGGACCACTGCTGGCTGTAAGACTCTGCAGGGTCTTCTAATCTTTCTGGGTCCAGTCTGCTCATCACTAAATCAGGGAACGTAATAGTACCAGTCCCATAGGAGAATTATGGTTGGGGGGGGGTGGCGCAGAGAGGTGATGAGAAAAGTCAGGTTAAAATGCTCTGTAAAGTGTAAAGACATGTGCAAATGTTAGTGACATTTTCCTAGCATGAATCTGAGCATCTGTGAGATACCACTTACTCCAAAATTATGTGCTGGAGTGTGCGTCCTGGCACATTTGAGATCATGTGAGATGCAAATTCACCAGCATTACTTTCTTTGTATTCCTTCCAGAGAAATGAAAAAGTAAGTCTATTCTAAGCTCACATTAATAAGCCTATGCATGTGAATCAAGAAAATTAATTTTTAGGGAAACATTTCCATTTCAGGGAGATGCCCTGAATAGAAATGTATTTAGTAACAATTCTAATGAAAGATATGATCACAGTTTATTAGATGTGAATTAATACAGAAAGCTCCAAGGGCAGTGGCTGGGCTTTTATGTAACATCACCACTGAAAAATTACTATTACTGATAATGTAGTGGAACACCTCAAAGGTGGCTTTTAAGAGTCCAAAATGAGCATTTATTTTTATGTCTCATAAGATGCTCAGAGGTGCCCGTTAAGTGGGCAGTTAATTAGCAGGCACAAGCCAGGAGCCTATGATGCAGGCATTCAGTGCATCCCTTACCACTGTGAAAGAGCCTTAATCCCTGAATCAGCCAGCCACCTCTCCATCCTCTGCGAGTGTCCTAGTGCTGTGACCTTGAAGCTATTTAGCTTGTGTTGAATGCTTTCTAGAGTAAGAGGAAAGAAATAGGATAAAGGGGTTGGTCTTCCTTGCCGTCTCATAACTCAGAGAACTAAAGTTACACCAAGGGATACCTTTCCAAGTTTCTGTTAATTACCAAACTACTTCTGAGGAGTTAGTGAGGACCCAGCCACCAGAAAGATACAAGCCCAGAAGCTATACAGGCATCTTGCAGCTGTACTTGCAAAGGAGGTAGAAACCTAGCTTGAAATTAAACTAAATGGCAATTAAATTCTCCTTTAGCCTTGTGATTCAACCAATAAATATATATTGAGTACTTATTATGTGCCAGGTTCTGGAGATGCAAGCTGAACAAGACTCACAGAGTCAAACATTGGTGTAAAGGCGAAAAGAATGTTCTTCTCCTTGGTATTATCTAAGGCTGTGTTTCTTAATTTTTTCCTTTCTCAAGGACCTGGGAGCCATCTCTTTGAAATGTAATCATCAATGAAGAAAGCAGAGAAATACATTTGCAAGTTCAGACATCACTGCACTGTGTGGGGCATATCCCCTGGTTCACCTCCCCCTTGAAGTCCTCCAGGACTTTTCTACTTGCTCAGCCCAGCCTTAAAAACCCCTCCTGCTCTCTGTTTCAATGAAATTGAGTTCAGACCTCTCAACCCTATTGCAATAACCTTGAATAAAATCAGTTATTCACATTAGTTTTTACCCAGTGTCCTTTTTTTCTGATCCAGTGCTCTGTTAGAGCAAAATGGCACTGGACAATGTCAAACAGTCAAACAAGACTTTATTCAAGGCTATTGCAATAAGGGGAGGGAGGTCTGGACTCAATTCCATTGAAACAAAGGATTTTTAATGCTGGGCTATGGGAGTGGAAAGGTCCTGGAGGACTTCAGGGGGAGGTGGACCAGTGGGATATGCCCACACAGTGTAGTGATGTCTGAATTAAAAAATGTATTTCTCTGCTTTCTTCATTGATGATTACATTCAAAGAGATGGCTCCCAGATCCTTGAGAAAGTCATCCCTGGGTTATAAAACTGGCAAGAGGCTTTTAAAAAGATTAACATGTTACAGGGAAGACAAGGAATTTACAGTGACAAGTTTTCTAAAGGAAATGCTCTAAGAAAAGGGAGGTCAGGGACCTGGAGTCGGGAAGAAGCTTGCCTGAAGTTTGACCGAGCTGGGCAAACCTTAAGCCGGCTTAGTTGTTACCTTACCTTTAGCTGTTTGTCTCCTTAGGCTCCTCTTGGCTGTGACAGTGGGGTCGGCTGGTTGTTTTACTTGATTCTTTATAGGCATTCAATTTACGAAGTTCAAGAACAAAAGCAGTATAAGAGACACCCAGTGAGGAGTGGTACTCCTTTCCCTGTTTCTCTGTATTCCTTTTCTCCTAACCTCCTCTCCAGTTTTATTCATTTACTGGGTATTTTTCCAGTGTTTCTTTATATAAATTCAAGCAAACAAAATTAAATAGTATTCTCCCCTTTCTCTCACAAAAGGTGCATACAATATATTGTTTTTCACCACCCTCACTTATTTATATCTCTTAAAGATCTCTCCACAGACAACACACTTTTCAGTAATGACACAGAACATTCTAGTGCTGGGGTTTGGGATTCCGTTGGTAAATACCATGCCACCACAGAAAAAGTAGGGGCCCCAGGGAGATGGAGCGACCTGGGTTTTGGAGATGGGTGATTCCACCTCTTGGGCCTCACACAGGTGATGTCACTTTTCTTGGCCTAATCTCTTCATAGGTAAAATAAGCATCCTTACATCTCATTATGTTGTTGTGAGAAAACTAAGATAAGAAATATAAGGAGCCTGGTCCCAATAAAAGTAACAGTAGTGGTAGTAGTAACAATAATAACAATAACAAACATATACGGTATTTACCCCCCACGAGGTATCACTGTATCTTTTTGTTTGTTTGTTTCTTTTTTTATACTGCAGGTTCTTATTAGTCATCAACCACTGTATCTTGAGTCAATCAAAAATAGTTATTAAGTACCTATTCCATGCCACTCATGGTTCTAGGGTACCAGGACTACAAAGGTGAACAAAACCCATAAAAACCCTGCCCCCATGAGTTGTATTCTAGTGTGGAAGACAATCAACAAATAAATATATACTATGTCAAGTGTATGCACTATGGAGGAAAGCAGGAGAAGGAGACTAGACTGGACAGGGAAGACCTCTTTGCTAAGGTGACATCTGTGCAAAGATCTTAAAAGGTAAGGCAGTGAGTCTTGCAGATATGCAGGGATAAGCTTCCAGGCAGAGGGCACAGTAAGTTCACAGAACCTTCACATGTTCCAAGGACAAAAAGGAGGCCAGAGGTGGATGGAAAGTAGTGAAAGAGCAGGCGAATGGTAGGAGAAAAGGCTATAAATACAAAGGTAATGGACGTCAAGAGGCGCAGCATGGCAATTTGCACAGGGTCCTATGAGTCACATAGGTACAGTACTTCGGATTTTACTCTGAGTGAGAAGAGAAAGAAGCCAGCACATGGATTGAGCAGAAGAGGGCTATAATATCACTCATATTTTTAAAAGACCACTCCATCTGGGGTGTGAAGAATAGACTTTAGCGGGCAGGGTAGGAGCCGGGAAAGCAGTTCTGAGCTTTTGCAGTGGCTCAGGTGAAAGACAACGGAGGCTGGTTGTAGGTGTCCCCATGGCGAGAGGGGGACAGGTTCCGGGTGTATCTTCAAGGTAGAGCAACAGAATTTACTGATGGGGGAAAGAAAGGAGGGAGGCAAGGGAGGCTCCCTGCTTCTAGCTTGAGCGGTTGGACAGAAGGAAGCACCATTGACGGAGACAGTAGGGACCACAGTAGAAGCGGGCAGAAATGAGGGGAGTAGAAATAGACATTTGTTTGTGACCATGTTAAAAAATTAACTTGGTTATGAAAAATTCCCGTCATTTATAGCAATAGACAATAGTGTAATAAAACCCAGGGTACTCCTCACCCTGCTTCGGTCACCATAATCTGGTTACGTCTAACATATATATCCTCATGGAGATGTCAGAAAGCCAGCAGGATATACAATCCAGCAGAAGAGAGACCAGACTTGAAATGCACATTTCAGATTATTTAGCCTATAGATGGTATAAAAGTAATGAGAAGAGACAAGTTCACCAGGGAGGAGCTAGAGAAGGGGAGAACCGAAGTCCCCAGCCCAGGGGCTCCTGTACTTGGAGGTCAAAGGGATGAAGAGCCACCAGTGCTGGAGGCTGGGGAGGAGCCCCCAGTAGCATAAGAGGAGAAGCCGGGATTAGTCCTGCCCGTTTACACCCACTCATTTGTTACAGCAGCGTGACATTCGTTTTCTTAATGTCATCCAGCTTGTAAATGGTGGAGCCAGGACTGGGATGTAGGCAGTCTGGTTCCAAACCCGTGCTCCAATATCCATCTCCCCCATCCCTTCCACCACAGAGTCACACACTCCACTCCCTCCGTAGCACTGCGCTAGACTGAGGGACTTGATGGTGGTGGCACTAGGGGACAGGGAGAATGTTATAAAAACATCCACATTAAAAGTTAAACTAACAATGCAGAACATTCTGTGTGTGATCGACCACCAAATTATCTTAGTCAATAATTCAACGCTGCCTAATAATATTAACGATGATAATAATTGCTATTTACTGAGCACGTATCTGTGGGTCAGGCACTCTGTGAAGTGCTTCGAATGCTGTATCTTCTTTAATCCTCACAACAAGTTTATGGAGATGAACCAATGTTATATCCATTCTGCATACAAAGACACGGAGGTAACAGAGCTTAGAAAGTGGTGGCAAGGGATCTGCTCTGTTCCACTGATGGGTTTATGATTGCATTATTCAGAAGAAAAGGGGGGAAGAAAGGGCAAGATAGTGGGTTCAAATCCTAGCTCTCTGCGATGTGGTCTTGGTCATTCAACCACCTGGCCTCAGTTTCCTTATCTGTGAAAATGTAATGAAAAAAAAAAATCCTATGTCCGGTCCTTGTACTCTCTTTCCTCTGAAATACTTGTAGATACCCAAATAAGTTAATATTTGTGTGATTCTTTATTTAATGTCTACCTTCCCTATTGAAATGAGGCCTGGAACCATTGTTGAATGTTCATGCTAAGTCCCCAAGACCTAGCTAAGTGTCTACATGCCTAAGGTCTCAACAAATGGTAGCTGTAACTTACAAGCTGATTTACTTTTTAAAGTCTGTGGGTAAAGTATATGAGATTTGTGGGTCAGAGTAGCTTTTACGCCCACCCAAGACTGGGAACTTCCCTCATTCTTTACACCCTGTACTCCTTTATATTTCAGTTTTCCTCTGTGAAGCTGAGGCCATAGCGTAGTTTAATGATGAGACTGTGGCTTCGGACTCAGGCAGACCTGGAATTGAATTCAACCTCTGTTGCTATTAGCTGTGTGACCTTGGTCAAGTCACCTGACCTCTCTGAACTTCATTGCCCTCATTTGTACAAGGTGATTATATTAGCTGCCTCATTGGCCAGGTGGTTAAATAGTATGTGGTGTTTAAATCAACTGACCCATGGTAGATGCTTAGTACTGGCTACTTATTTCTCCTTCTCACCCTCAAGGAAGAAACCATGTTTATTTATTGTATGCCCAGTGATAAAAATAAACAGGCCTTAATGCATAGGAAGGGATTAACAAGTTAGAAGGCAGGAGGAAAGAAAAGAAAGGGAGGGAAGGAAGAGAGGGAGGAAGAGAGGAAAAAAGGAAGTCAGAAAAGGTTCTGTAAGCTTGTCATTAGGACTAGTTTTTTAAAAGAACCCATTTCATTCATTCATTGAACAGATATCCTGCACTTAATAAATTTTAATCACTGTCCTAAGTGATGGAGATACAGAGAGAGCCAGACAGATATCCTGCACTTAATAAATTTTAATCACTGTCCTAAGTGATGGAGATACAGAGAGAGCCAGACAGTGGCCGCATGTACCCATATTTGTAGGGTGACCATACATTCCATTTTGACTAGGACAATTCTAGTTTATGCCTGTTGTCTCAGAGTCCTGTCTACTTTAGCATTTATCCCTGGACAAAAGTCACCTGAATTAGATGATAAACTATATAGTCACTCTACCTACTGAGTTCATAGATAACAAAGGAAAGATGCTTATTCAAATGAAATTCAATCAAGTGAGTTGTGCACTGTGGCGTTTGGAGGTCAGGGTGCTCTTAGAGCAAACATCTGGGACCCACACGGGGGATTAGGAGTCCAGATAGGTGCTCCTCAGGAAGTAATGTTTACGATGAAAAATGAAGGGTGAGTAAGCAGTGATTAGGTGAAGGGAAAGAAGGGAACAGACTATGGTGAGCTGATAAGAGTTGGTACAGAGAGCATATTGCTTCAAATATAAAGACTAAAGGGAATTCAACCTGGTGTTCAGAAAGTGGCAAGCATGTGGGGGGGGGCTCTCTTTCCTGGTCTTCATTCACTTAGTAGGTCCCTAAAGGGGGGAAGCACCTCTCTGCCTGTCTTTGCCACCCTGCTGTGGGTGGCAATCCCCAGAAAGATGGAAGAAGAATGGAAGTTTATGGAACTCGCACTCCTGGGTTGGCCCAAAGGGACCTGTCACGGAGGTGACAAAAAAGGCAAAGAATGCCTGTCTCCCCCAAATTAGCTTTTCTTGGAAAGACAGAGGGGAAGCTTTTGTTCCGACAGAGTTATATTAATATTGTCAAGTTGGTGCACTGGGTCGCTGAACTGGTACTTGGGGACTGTCACAATATTGATGGGCAGTTTGGCAAGTTAATTTTAAATCTGTCACTTCACTCTTCCACGACTTCTGCGCCTTAATAAAACTCCACAGTGATTGTGGGCTCAGCTGACAGCTGGAGAGTGATCTTTGAGTCTGAAACTGGCATGGAATGATTCTTTCTCCTCTCCCTCTCTCCTCCTGCCCCCTCCTTCTCTCCCTTCCCCACCTCCTAGGTTCCCAACGTGAAGTGAGAAATCCCTCCTCTTATAAAGGCAATCCCATCGTTGGGGGCAGCTTGAAGTCCCGGAAAGGGTGCAGGCTTTGCAGTTAGACCAACTGGGGTGTGAATGCTGATTCTGCCACTGACTAGCTGTGTGAACCTGTAAAAGCCACTTGAGGTATCTGATCCTCTGGTTCCTCTGGCTGTTGTAATATAAAACTCTACATGTCAAAACACCTGCTACAGTTTACCACCTGCCGGGTGCCTTTCTTCCCTTCAGCAATATGCGGGACGTGAGCTGTAGGTATCTGGCCCTGGACTCCAGTGACAAGTGAGCCAGAAGCTATCCCTCTCTACACAGCTTTAGTAGGTCCAATGCTTAGGCGGTGTCAAGAAACCCATGAAGGAATCAAAAGGAAGGCGATGATTAAAAATGTGCAGCGCTTTTGAGAGCCCCAATGAGTTTCTAATGAGCTTTTTGCACAACAGACTAATAACAGTTCTAATAAAACCCACCCTGCTGGAGCTAAAACCTTCATTTTCTCCACACTTGTAAGACTATTTTTTTCTGCTGGGGCTCCTGAACCAAGGCAAATTGCCAGGAACTTGTGCAAACACCCAAACATTATAGGCATGTGACATTCGCTCCCTGGCGCTGTTTTCTATGGCCAGCGTCCAGTCTACTCTAAGACAATCCTATACACCTACTCAAGTCCCCAGCTTTGATCCTGCCCCCTGCTTATACTTGAATTCAATTTTTCCCTGTATTTGAACCTGTACTTTCTTTATCAATGTTGACTTTGCTTATTTTTCTGGCTATCACAGTCACTCCCTCTGTATCACCAGTCTTCCAAGACCCAATTGGTTAGGCTGACTGCTTGGTGGGCAATCCCACCCAGCTGACCTGCTCTTTCCTCCTCTCTGTAAAGTGCAATTCTGGGCAATGTATGAATCCATTGGTGAGCATTTGACATTCATTGTATAGGTATTAATTTAGCAACTGTATTATGGCAAGCCCTATGTGAAGACCTAGTATTTACAGAAGTAAATAGAACAGCTCAGAGTCGTGTTGGGGTCAAGAAGAATGAGGCCACCTAAGGGAAGACAATGGAAGACAGCTTCAGTGATAGCCATGCTTGTCCTGATGCATGAGATTCTTCTGAGACTCTGTCTAGCACTCACTTCTCAGCCCCTATTCGGTTACACTCTTTCCTCTCCTCCCCTTGAAGGACAGACTATCTTAAGTTTGATAGAAACGTATAGCATATAGTCTCCACTTCCTCACTTTCCAGTTGCTTCTCACACTTTTCTAATTTGATTTTTCCCACATCACTCCCCAGAAACGCTAGTCTAAACTAAGGCCACAGATGATATTACTAGTGAATGCAGCAGAGTGGTTAAGAGCCTGGGGAGAGGAAAGAGAATGCCTGCACTCAGATCTCAGCTGAGTCTATGTACTAAGTAAATTTCGTTTCATCATCTTTTGAAAGGAAGGGAGCATTTAAACCAGAAAATGCATGCAGACTACTAGGTACGTAGTTAATAGCCTAGGCATGTTATTACTTTTCTTGTCAACTTCATGCCCTCCTCTGCCTTCCTTGCACCCCCCTGGTCACACAGTATTTGCAATTACATGTTTGTTTCTTTGTCTTCTTGACTGGCTTGTGAATTTCTCAAGAGCAGAGGCCATATCTTCTATGAATCAATGGCTAAGGCAGATCCTGACCATGTGAACACCCAGTGAATTTTGTGGATGATCAGTAATTGAATGAATGAGTGAATGAATGAATGTCTGAATGAGAGAACTGATGTGAATGAAAAATGGAATGAATTAGTGAGTGGATATATACATGAATATATATGAATATATGTTCAAATATGATTAATATGTAGATGAATATATGTGAGAATAAATGAACCCATGAATGGATTAGTGAAGTGATGAAAAAAAAAATTGCCAGGATAGATGAGGGAATGGCTGAGGGCAGAAATGTTATTGAGGGAATGAAAAAAGTGACTGAATGAAAAGGTAAGCAAATGAATAAATTAATTATTGACCCCAGGTGGATATGGGAGGAACCTGGATTTAATGTTGGCGTAGGAGAGCCAGACACGGCACATGGCTTTGGGGGAAATTTGTGTCATTCTGGGAAAATGGAAAAAAGAGGCTGGGAGTTGAGCAAAACTTGTTATCTTTTCTGGAATTTGAGGAATGTTAAGAAATAAATCAATATTTTAAATTTGCTACTCTGCTAGGCATTGTGGTCCGGCCATGGTACGGAAAACATGAGAAGCAGGTGGGGAGGGCACACAGAGATGATGAGGAGAATGGTAGGAATTAACTGAGGCTGGGAAATTATGTGGGGTGGGGTCTATTTGTTACAAGGTCCTTAAATATCAAGTTTAAAGTGTAATTAGTGTTTAGCATGTAATAATAATCACAACAATAATTAACCATTTCATTCCTATTGTACCTGACAGTCTACAACAGTCCCTTTTGGGTTTCTCTCTTGTGAGCTTCCCAAATGCTTCAAGAGGAGGTTGGGCAAAAGCCCTCTCTCCTGCCGTGTGAATTCACTTAATCGAGTTTAGATTGAAGCCCTTTCTGCTCTTCTACAGGACTTTATTTACTTATTTTTTTTTATAATTTTATTTTATTTTTAAAAAAATTTTTTAATATCTTTTTTGGAGTAAAATTGCTTTACAATGGTGTGTTAGTTTCTGCTTTATAACAAAGTGAATCAGCTACACATATACATGTATCCCCATATCTCCTCCCTCTTGCGTCTCCCTCCCACCCTCCCTATCCCACCCCTCTAGGTGATCACAAAGCACCGAGCTGATCTCCCCATGCTATGCGCTGCTTCCCACTAGCTATCTATTTTACATTTAGTAGTGTATATATGTCCATGCCACTCTCTCACTTCGTCCCAGCTTACCCTTCCCCCTCCCCGTGTCCTCAAGTCCATTCTCTACATCTGCGTCTTTATTCCTGTCCTGCCCCTGGGTTGTTCAGAACCATTTTTTTTTTCAACTCCATATATATGTGCTAGCATACGGTATTTGTTTTTCTCTTTCTGACTTACTTCACTCTGTATGACAATCTCTGGGTCCACCCACCTCACTACAAATAACTCAATTTCGTTTCTTTTTATGGCTGAGTAATATTCCATTGTATATATGTGCCACACCTTCTTTATCCATTCATCTGTTGATGGACACTTAGGTTGCTTGCATGTCCTGGCTATTGTAAATAGAGCTGCAATGAACATTGTGTTACGTGACTCTTTTTGAATTATGGTTTTCTCAGGGTATATGCCCAGTAGTGGGATTGCTGGGTCATATGGTAGTTCTATTTTTAGTTTTTTAAGGAACCTCCGTACTGTTCTCCATAGTGGCTGTATCAATTTACATTCACACCAACAGTGCAAGAGGGTTCCCTTTTCTCCACACCCTCTCCAGCATTGATTGTTTGTAGATTTTTTGATGATGGCCATTCTGACTGGTGTGAGGTGATACCTCATTGTAGTCTTGATTTGCATTTCTCTAATGATTAGTGATGTTAAGCATTCTTTCATGTGTTTGTTGGCAATCTGTATATCTTCTTTGGAGAAATGTCAATTTAGGTCTTCTGCCCATTTTTGGATCGGATTGTTTGTTGTTTTGACATTGAGCTGCATGAGCTGCTTGTTAATTTTGGAGATTAATCCTTTGTCAGTTGCTTCGTTTGCAAATATTTTCTCCCATTCTGAGGGTTGTCTGTTCGTCTTGTTTATGGTTTCCTTTGCTGTGCAGAATCCTACAGGAATGTAGACAAGCAGCAATAAATTGCATCACATAGCGAGATACTTAAAGCAGAGGGGTATATGTTATTTTAAGTTTGATAATGGAGTGACTCTAGAACTCTCATAACAGTACCATGAATGAGTCCAGGGAAAATTTCGACATTGGAGAGTATACTGGGTTCTGCTTGCAGGTGGAAGGAGGGATAGCCAGTCATCAGAGGAGAGAGAAATGAGTTAGCACTGCATCCTGAGAACTGTTTTATCCATGGCTTCCCACACAAGAATGTTGGGCAATGCCATGCGGCATGTCTTCCACAATTGTTCTGAGACATCCCCAAATATTTTCCCTATGAACGTTTTTTAATTGACTGTCAGATGAAAGTCTTGGCATTAAAGAATAATAAACATTATAAGAAGAAGATTATTGCTTTAAAAATAAGCAAACTGAAGAAGTTAAAGAAATTCCTCCAATCATAAGGTAAATCAAAGGAAGACAAGGCCAAAATTTAAACTCAGATCTCCCAAATTATGTCCTTCATTTTCCTCTTTGTTCTGCTTCCTGTACCTTGGATTCCAGAGTAGATTCTTAAGTTATGGTGCTGTCTCTCTAGATTTCTCGTTTCCCAGCATCCTGGCGTAGGCGTATACCACTCAAGGTGTGGTTGCAAACTAGCAGCATGGGCATTACCTGGGATCTTATCAGAAATGCAGAATCCTCCATCCCCCAGAAGATCCACTGAATCAGAATCTGCATTTTAACAAGATCTCCAGGTGAGTCATATGCAAATTAGTATCCCAGAAGAACTGGGTTAGAGCAGCGGTTCTCATAATGTGATCCCTAGGCTAATAATCTCAGCATCACCTGGGAACTTGGTGGAAATGCAATCTCTTGGGTCCCACTCCAGACCCACTGAATCAGAAATTCTGGGAGTGGAACCCAGAGGTCTGTGCTTTAGCAACCTTCCCCCAAGCCTCCTTTCACCCCACCACTCTCCCTGGTGATTCTGAAGCATGCAAAGTTTGAGAATGACTGAGCATAGAGGAAAGTACACCAGCCATTAGAATCAGACCCACCTGGAGTGGAACCTAGGAACCTCCACTTCCTGTCTACGTGGTCAGTCACTCCCTCTCTGACCATATAAGCAAAATTATGTTGATGACAATGAAGATGATGATGGTCATAACATCTGTCCCATAGGGAGGTTGTGATAATCAAATTATCTATAATACAGCCTTTCCTCCTGATGACCCAGAGTCTTCCACTGCTTTACATATGTCTGCATTTCTGCCTGGGCTCCCAGTGGCTTTTCTGACACTCCCTTCCAGACCACAGATGGGGGTGAGGAGGTCTCTGGCCCTGGCCCTTATAGCAGCACCATCTGTCAGCACCTGATGGCTCTGTTCTTCAACCAGATTCAATAATAGCACGAATCCGCACAATGCAGCTTGAATCAGAGGCAATTTGAATTAATTTAGCAAGTTGAATATCGCATGTGACACTATTCGGTAATTTGCTGGAGCTCAGATCCATAACCTTTACTACACTTCCTTCATCCACTAATTCTGTAATTTTGTCAGGAAAAGCTATCAAGTTGTCCAGGATGATTTGTTCTGCATGAACCCCCAGTGCTCCTTATCACTCACTATTCCATTATCTCTCGAATGCTTACAGATTTTCTCTGGGCACATCTGTCCAATTATTTTACTAAATATTGACACCAGGCTTACTAGACAGTGATTTTCAGGATTACATCTCATTAGCCTCCTTGGAAGACCAGTTCTGCATTTGGTCAGTTTCACTGCCACCTTTCCCCGACCTCCTGCCTCCTTCTGCACACACTCACCACTCCTCCTGGGTGGCATTCCCTGTTGCTTGACTTGGAGAATAATAATATTATTCCTCGGTTCCCCACACCCCAATGCTCCAATAACCAAGGCCATCTTACGTATAGAATCACAGGAAGCTAGAGGTGAAACAGCCTTAAAGAGGAGGTGTATTGTGGGGAAAGAGCCCAGCTGCACTTGGACTGCAAGCCTGGCTTCTCCTCCGCTCAAGTGTTTCATTACCTGGGGCAGGTGGCCACCTCTCTCTGAGCCTCAGCTTTTTTTCCCTCCATCTGTAAAATGGGACTAAATAAACCTCAAGGGGGATTACCAAAAGGATTAAATAAGACAGATGCTTCATACCCTCAAGTGTTGTGCCTGCCGGGAAATTGGTGCCTTGTTAATGGTAGTCCCCTTCACCTGTACTTTATCTAATGCCCTCTCTTAAAGAAGGGAATCAATCTAGGAAAGAGACATACAAAAGATCACATAGACCCCCCCCCCACAGAAGACATGTCTCTGAGTGCTTGTTCAGTGTAAGTCCATACATTTACCTCTGGCTCCTCCCCGTTAATTATCTACAGGTGGATGCAACCCCATGCAAAGATCATGGTTTGTCCAGTAGAGCTTGGGCTACATCTCAGTCCCCAGTCATCCGTCAGTGGGGACCCTTGCACAGTGCACAACCTGCACAAGTGTGTGTAGAGACCCTGCATCTTCCCCTGTGCTGCGAGAGATGAGATTTTAAACACATTTTTTTTATAGTTCTGTTTCATTTATTTATTTATTTATTGGCCATACTGCACGGCATGCAGGATCTTAGTTCCCCGACCAGGGGTTGAACCGGTGCCCCCTTCGTTGGAAGCACGGAGTCTTAACCATTGGACCGCCAGGGAAGTCCCCAGAGGTGAGATGTTAAAGCCTCTTCCAGCCTTGAGATTCTCTGATTTGTCCCTCTTCTTTGAGATGTCACAGAAAACTATGCCTGAAATCCTGTTTTGGTTTTGTCTGTTTGTTTGCTGGATAGGACAGTGGGTGGAGGAAAGATAAGCAGGTCTATAGGGGTATCTCATACAACTGCTGCGGCAAAATAAACATAAAAAATGGGTCCACATTAAATTAATTTCATTGATTTTGTTTTTTTCCTTCCTGTCCTTTGAAACCTCAGAGTGTGGAGGTTATAACTGGGCCATTTATTATCCGCTGCTGAGGGACTCAGCAGAACCAGCACCTTGGGGGCCTGGAGCTCCTTGTTTACATGTCACCTTTCAGAAACGGGTAACTGAGAGTCCTCCTTGCTGGCCTGAGTCCCATTCCGTTCCCTTTTATTATGTGTCCCCACAATTCTGTTACCTGCTTGTGGTGTCAGTGACTCAGCCGCAGTGGCTACAGTAATGACGGCTTTCAGAGCTCAGCTAATGACGCAGGCACTGAGGTGTCTCCAGACCCAACAGCCGGCTGAATCTCTATTTAGCAGGATTTGAGACCGTGGCATCATGCATTATGCATGAGCGCACCAGCCGCCTGTGTGTACAGAGCCTGGGAGTTGGTCGGAGGAAGGGTAGCGGGGGGTGCACATTTATACCCAAGACCCTGCATATTGGCGGTCATGGGAGGAAAATGAGATGTCTCATCATGCAGAGCGTTTGCTGGGAGATTGGCAGGAGGAGAGGGGAGGAGAGATTGGTAACTATGAACGAATCTAACCTAGGAAGACAGTACAGCAGACTGGTTAAGAGATGGTCTCTAGGGTGAGAAGGCTGGGGATCAAATCTTACCACAGCAGTTCACTGGCTGGGTCACCTAATGCTGAGGAATTAAGACTCACCTTCCTTATCTCCATAATGGGATTGTAATCCACTGAGGGGATGAAATGGAATAATGCAAGCAAAGCTCTTTGTTCTGTGCCTAGCAGCATAGAAAGTGCTCACTTAATGTGGGCCACTATTATTAATGATTGCTTCCTCTGCCAGAAGGAAGTTTCTATCTCCAGATCCCATTCCCACACAACTGGCCTGCATAGACACAGAACACCTTTTCTTCTACTGTGATGGATATGACTTGTCCACTGTATAGAATAGAGAACAGTAGAAACAACAGATGGGGACTCTTGTCCCAGTTCTGCCTCAAGGTCATCGAGTAACCTTGGATGGACCCCTTCCTGATCTTGGTCCCTAGCCTTCTCAGCCACAAATGAGGGGGCAAAGTGGATCAGATTGCATTTCATGGAGGAGCACAGGGTTTTCAGAAGAGCTTTAAGAGTCCCTTCCAGAAGAGTACAGATGGGGCTGGAGAAGACTCTACCTAATATCTGTGTCATGTGTGGGAGTTCCAAACATAGGTTCTGCTGCACATAAAGAAAAGAAATGATTGCAGATGACATGATACTATACATAGAGAACCCTAAAGATGCCACCAGAAAACTACTAGAGCTAATCAATGTATTTGGTAAAGTAGCAGGATACAAAATTAATGCACAGAAATCTCTTGCATTCCTATACACTAATGATGAAAAATCTGAAAGAGAAATTGAGGAAGCACTCCTATTTACCACTGCAACAAAAAGAATAAAATACCTAGGAATAAACCTACCTAAGGAGACAAAAGACCTGTATGCAGAAAACTAGAACACTCTAATGAAAGAAATTAAAGATGATACAAACAGATGGAGAGATATATACCATGTTCTTGGATTGGAAGAATCAACATTGTGAAAATGACTCTACTACCCAAAGCAATCTACAGATTCAATGCAATCCCTATCAAACTAACAATAGCATTTTTCATAGAACTAGAACAAAAAAAGTCACAATTTTTATGGTAACACAAAGGACCCCGAATAGCCAAAGCAATCTTGAGAAAGAAAAACAGAGCTGGAGGAATCAGGCTCCCTGACTTCAGACTATACTACAAAGCTACAGTAATCAAGACAGTATGGTACTGGTACAAAAACAGAAATATAGATCAATGGAACAGGATAGAAAGCCCAGAGATAAACCCACACATATATGGTCACCTTATCTTTGATAAAGGAGGCAAGAATATACAATGGAGAAAAGACAGCCTCTTCAATAAGTGGTGCTGGGAAAACTGGACAGCTACATGTAAAGAATGAAATTAGGACACTTCCTAACACCATACACAAAAATAAACTCAACGTGGATTAAAGATGTAAATGTAAGGCCAGACACTATAAAACTCTTAGAGGAAAACGTAGACAGAATACTCTATGACATAAATCACAGCAAGATCCTTTTTGACCCACCTCCTAGAGAAATGGAAATAAAAACAAAAATAAACAAATGGGACCTAATGAAACTTAAAAGCTTTTGCACAGCAAAGGAAACCATAAACAAGACGAACAGACAACCCTCAGAACAGGAGAAAATATTTGCAAATGAAGCAACTGACAAAGGATTAATCTCCAAAATATACAAGCAGCTCATGCAGCTCAATATCAAAAACAAACAACCCAATCCAAAAATGGGCAGAAGACCTAAATAGACATTTCTCCAAAGAAGATATACAGATTGCCAACAAACACATGAAAGGATGCTCAACATCACTAATCATCAGAGAAATGCAAATCAAAACCACAGTGAGGTATCACCTCACACCGGTCAGAATGGCCATCATCAAAAAAATCTACAAACAATAAATGCTGGAGAAGGTGTGGAGAAAAGGGAATCCTCTTGCACTGTGGGTGGGAATGTAAATTGATACAGCCACTATGGAGAACAGTATGGAGGTTCCTTAAAAAACTAAAAATAGAACTACCATATGACCCAGCAATCCCACTACTGGCCATGTACCCTAAGAAAACCATAATTCAAAAAGAGACCTGTACCACAATGTTCATTGCAACTCTATTTACAATAGCCAGGATATGGAAGCAACCTAAGTGTCCATCAACAGATGAATGGATAAAGAAGATGTGGCACATATATACGATGGAATATTAGTCAGCCATAAAAAGAAATGAAATTGAGTTATGTGTAGTGAGGTGGATGGACCTAGAGTCTGTCATACAGAGTGAAGTAAGTCAGAAAGAGAAAAACAAATACCGTATGCTAACACACATATATGGAATCTAAAAAAAATGGTTCTGATGAACCTAGGGGCAGGACAGGAATAAAGACGCAGACATAGAGAATGGACTTGAGGACACAGGAAGGGGGAAGGGTAAGCTGGGATGAAGTGAGAGAGTGGCATGGACGTATATATGCCACCAAATGTAAAATAGATAGCTAGTGGGAAGCAGCTGCATAGCACAGGGAGATCAGCTCGGTGCTTTGTGACCACCTAGAGGGGTGGGATAGGGAGGGTGGGAGGGAGATGCAAGAAGGAGGAGATATGGGGATATATGTATACATAGAGCTGATTCACTTTGTTATAAAGCAGAAACTAACACACCATTGTAAGGCAATTATACTCCAATAAAGATGTTAAAAAAAAAACAAAAAAAGAAATGAGAAAACCACTGTTCTAGCAGATACTAATGTTCTTATAGTTTTGATGGCCCATGATTCTACAACTTCTTCTTGGAAGGGATGAGGTAAGCAGAGGGAACAGTGACCACTCTCTTAAACTATAAAAGATAATTATCTCGAGGATGTTGAGCTAGTTTGGGACAAGGCATGTCTTAAAAGTGTGGAGACATCCTGAGTCTGTTTATCTAGACTAGAGACGTGGTTCTTTAGGAGGCAGGAATGGCTTTACAGTTAGAGCTGATTCTATTCTGGGCTCTACCCCTTACCTGCTTGGTGATATTGAGCAAGACTCTTATCCTCTCTGAACCTGAGTTTTCTCATCTGTAAAATGGAGGCAGTGGCTCCTACTGCAAGGGGTGATGGGGACCGTAAGTGACATCATATACATAATTGCACAGTTCACGGCGTGTGGTATGCGCTCAGTGCATGTCTTTTTTTCTCCTCTTCCCCACCTGAATTCTGAATTCTGTTTTATTCCTATACTTCGAGGCCTGCCCTTGGGTCCAGTGCTCTCTTAAGAAGAATACATGGTCCCACCTACCTTTCCTGTCATTAGCTATCTTCACTGTGACCCCTGTTCTCCCTCATGACATCCCCATTAGGCTACAGCATTCCCTCCTTCAAATCCACAGACCTCTGGGGCAAAGCGTTGGCAGGAGACTCCCGGAAGGGAAAAATACTTTACTGTAGCAGGTTGTAAAGTTCAGTACAGGCCCCTGAGGACAGTGCAAGTAGATGGTGGCTCAGAGTTGGACCCCAGAACTTTGCAATGGGAACTAGGTATGTTCCAAAGAGTAAAATTTTAGAAATAGAGGTTTAGTTCTTAGAGGGAAAGCATCAAAAGAACATGGCTTGCTGGGCAAGGCTATCAAGACAGATACGGGATGGAGGCTCAGTGTCCAAAACTGGTTCCTAAAATGAGAGTAAAACCAGAAGCCAGCCTAATTCTTCCCCTTCCATTCCTTTCTTTATTTCTCCCACCCCCTTTTCAAAACAATGTACTGCTTCTAGGCAAGCCTCAGGCTAGCAGGAAACACACATCTGTAAAGAAATAATGACTCTGCCACTTGGTGCATGCTTAACAGACATGAGTAGCACGTGCTAATGTGAAGTTAAGCCTCCTGAGCTCTGACCTGGAGGTTCGTAAATTGCCTTGGACTGCAGTCAGGTCCTGGTGACTGCAGCCAAGACGAGGCTGCTGGCTGGAGTCAGGTGGCTCTGGTGTCGGAAGAAAAGAGCTGGAGGGATAACGGTTGAGGGGAAGGCAGTCCTGGGAATGGGGCTGATCATTTTAACCCATAGTGAACTGCTGGCTGGTAGAGTCTTCTAAGGGGGAGCTTACGTAGCAGGGCTCAGATTGCTAATTCATTGACTCAACCCAATGGCTGGCTCTGCCTGGCCTGAACCCTGCTTCTCTGCTCTTAGCTTGTGGCCACCTAAAATCTAGCCTTTGGATCTGCAAACCTCTAATTGGGGTTCTTCATCACTTACCTCAGTCCTGCTGGGAACCTAGGATCCCTATGTTTCAGAGAAAGGGTAATATCTAATATATTTTGAAAATGTAATGGCATGGATACCAAACAATCAGAATGGACCTGGATGGAGCTCTCGGACTGACTGTCAGCCATAAACAGTGAGGAAGGTTGTGTGTATGAGAACCAGTGGAAAGTTCACCCTGATGCTGACCCCCCACCGCTCCATGGGACTTGGATCTTCTCTTGTCTGCTTACATGCTTGGCTGCCTGGCCTCTGGACTTTGCCACTTCTAGATGGACGTGACTATATTCCATTTGGGTATGGCCACCACCACTATCTATGGTCCTGGACAGAGCTTGGCACTCAATGCACAAATCCCCCCAGCATCCAGCCAGTTCTTGGGGAGGCCTCCTGATCTGCAAATGAAGAACATATGTCTTATCCCTCAACTTCTCTCAAAACATATGGAAATGAAGTAGGTAATTTCAGATAATGTGATTACAAGGACAGTATACAGAGGTGACTTAGATCCATCCATTCATTTGTTCATGAGCCCCTACTGTGTGCTCAACTCTGAATGAGGTGCTAGAGATGGAAACATGAATTAGATGCTATCCCTGCCTTCTTGGTACTCATGGGCTGGTGGGGTAGATATAAGCATAAACTAAATACAGTATATTTGACAAATGTTACTAAGTCAAGTGGGGATTAGTTTATTTTAAGGGGATTCGTTTATATCTTCTTTACAATAACTCCATGAGGTTGGTGTACGCTATCCTCATCCTACAGCTGAGAAAATGGAGACACTGAGAGGTTAAGTGACACAAGTAGTAAGTGCCTTGAACCAGCTCTTGTCTAGTCTGACTAATGAGCCCCTCACCCACTTGTTTAATCATTGTCCTCTGCTTGTTCTGTGTTATGAGAGAAGAAGCGTGAAAGCCAGGGGGCACCTGATATAGCCAGGCCACCTGGGAAGGTTTCTAAAAGGCGATGCCCGAGTTGAATCTTGAAGAGTGAGTGGTTGATAGGAAAGGACAGAGGAAAGGATATTTCAGGCAGAGAGATCAGCAAGTAAAGAAGCACAAAACTTGAAAAGGAAGCACATAAGACTCCAAATGGTTTGGTCTCTGTGGAGCATGAGGGTCAGTGTTTGGAGGGAGAGGTGGAGAGGTGATCAAGGTCATGGAATGCTGGGCTCTACATCCATGGCTCTTTGAAGGACCTCCTAGTTGGCAAATTTGCTTAGGGAGAAAACTAGATAGAAGCATGTGAATGTGTCCTTGGGGAAAACCTTCCAGAGAGTCCTTCTCAAGACCTTTTTACTGAGGAGTCTTGGCTTTCCCATAGGGAACTCATTACCACCTGGGAAAAAGTGCATGCAGGAACACACGTGTTTGGAAACAGGAAACTAACAAACTGGAAGGGGCCGATGGGAGAGTGAGGGGAATGGAAATGAGGTCCCATAAGGAAGTGTTCAAAGCCTGGAGTTGTTTATCCTAGAGAAGCAAACACTCAGGGTGCGGGGGCGGGGGGGGGGGCAGGGCGGAAATGGGAACTACGGTCACATCTGTAGATTACAACAAGGTATGGAGTGAGGGAGAGAGCCTGGGCTTTGGAACCAGACAGGCCTGTAAAACCTTAAGAAAATTACATCACTTCTCTGGGAACTGAGTTCCTCAGGGCAAAAGGGGAGAATGCATAATGGTTTTACAGTACTGTCCTGAGAATTAGAGATACTGTATGTAAAGCACCTGGCAACTGACCAACACTCAACAAAGTGGTAACTGCTGTTGCTGCCATTGTTGTCCCTGCGGAAGAAGTAAGTGAAGGAAGGGCTCGTCTTGCATAGATTCCCCAGCCCTGAATCAACCGCATCACTTATCTTCCTTCCAACCTGGGGACAGCCACATGTAGTTTGTTTATTATTATTATTATTATTGGAATATAGTTGATTTAGCCACAGGTCGTTTGCATCATTCACACCAAAATGCAGATTGGCACCAATACCCATCCATGGTCTCCAGTATCAGCTGGGTCCTCAACTTTAGTAGACTGTTCTCTTCCCTCCTCTCCATCCCTGCAGTGGCTTTTTTTTTTAAACCTTCAGAGCCCTTGTTTAAGCCTCTAACACAGCCTCAGCCGCCTTCTCTCTCCTATTGTTTTAAAGAAAAAAACTATGAGACCATCAGGCAAGAAAGGACGTAACTTCCAAACCTCCTTCACACGTACCCTCATACACACCCACTCCTGTCTTAGGGGAAGTGTTTCTTCTCCTAACTAATACTCATCTCATCCCCTCCAATCTTTTAAGAAACATATCATCAGTAACCACCCTCTTTTTTCCTTAAATGTCTCCCTCTCTCCTGATCCTTTCCCCTCAGCCCATAAATGTGTTCATTTCTCCCATCTCATCCGCTCCCCACACTTTGAGTTGCCGTCAGCTACCACCGTATGGCTTCCATTCACAGCCAGCCTTCTAGAAAGAGAAGTCTATGCAAATGGTCTGTACTCCCTCGCTTCCCACGTGCTTCCCCACCTACCACATAGGCGTCTGCTCCTGTCATCCACAGAGACTGCCTCCCCCAAGGCCAGCGGGACACCTGCTCATGGTCCCATCTAATACACCTCTCACTTTTTCCCTCACACCAGCTCTTCTCTTGATTTGACCCCAGTGTTCACTCTCTCTTGAAAACTTCTTCCCTGGCTTCTGTGTACTGCGCACTCCTGGTTTCCTTCTCACCTCCATAGACACTTCCCAGCCTTTTTGGGCTCGATCCTCAGTACTTTTATCTTCTCTCCCTACACATGCTCCGTGTATGCTCTCTTCCAAGCCTGCACGCCAGTTGGGCCTATCTTCAGCTAAAGTCAGGTATATCCAACCTCCCAAGGATAACTACTTGATGAGCAAACACACCTCAGAGTTGAGTTCTGAACTAACCCATTGGTAGTCACCAGCATGGAGATAATTATTTTTTAAAAGTCCTTTGAGATAAGATTTCCTGGAGAGACTACAGATAGTGAAAAGAGCCAGAACAGATTAGGGGTGGGGACAAGAGAAGGGGCCACCCAAGGTCACAGAGAAGAAGTGGCTGGGGAGGCAGGAGGGAGAAACACCAGAGGGAGGGAGGTCATGGGGTCTTCAGAACATGCTTCATGAAGAGAGTTTGGTCATCTATGTCATCTGCTGCTCTGAGGTCCCCTTGATGAAGGTGGAGAGCAGGGGGCTTGTCAGATTGAAGGTCATCGGTAGCCGTGGTAAGGGTGAGGTATGTGGAATGCATGAGACCAAAGGCTTTTTGGAATGGGCTGAGTGAGGATGAGAGGTGAGAAATCAGAGTCAGTGTGATAACTCCTTTACAAGGAGGACTTCTGGCAGAAAGAGGAGACAAAACATTGGATTTGGGGAGTTTACAGTATATTATCGTTATCTTTTTTTTTTAACCTGTATGACTCCCCTACTAGACTACTACATGCTTGAAGACAGGGTCATTGTTCTTCTGCTTTGTTTTGTTTTCATCTTCAATACACAAGGTCTGACCCAACGTAGGTCTTTAGTAACTTTAGTCTTGAAAAGAGGATTAAAACCATCAACATTTACACAGGTTGTTAATGGAAGTTATGAGCTCTCTTTTCCTATAGATCTGCAATCAGGAACTGGGAGATTTTCTTCCCTCCCTCCCTCCTTCTTACTTCCACTCTCCTCCTGCCCTCCTTTCCTTCCTTCCTGAGATATTTACCGCATGACTCCATCACTCTGTGGTCCCCACCGCGTTAACCCCAGGGGGGCTCTTGAGGTCAGATCCGACAGTGCTGGCTGCAGGGACCCCTGCTCGCAGAGCGGGCTCTGAGCACAATTCACCAGGAGTGTGTCCCTCTACTGTGATGCATGGAAGACAGAAGACACCAGAAGAAAGGCCCAGGCATTGCCAACGTGCCTTTGAAAAAAACCTCGTAGTCTCTGTCTCCGGAGCTGCTCAGCCCACAGACACGCTCGTTATTAGTGTCTCCTTGTTACTGTGCTATTAAGAGCTGTCAGCTCCTTCGTTCTAATGTTCTCTTTTGCTTTGAAATGTTTTGTCAGGCCCGCGTTAGCCTAGAGAACAGGGATTCCGAGTTCAGCAGAATGTCTCTTACAGGGCATCCTCCAAGCCTGTCTCTGGGCATCATGCTTAATTAAACTCCAGCAATCACCCTCCCCTCTCCCCAGCCACCCCGCCCGCTGTTCGCAGGACACCGAGCTCTGGGAGCTGGCGCAGAGCAGGCAGCGGGGACGTGACACAACCGGAGGAGGGCTGTGGGGGGCGGCAGGCAACTGGATCAGTGGTTAGTTCTGCAGGCTTGGTCCTCTCCCACTCCTCGCCATGCGTGCCCCCGTGGGTGTGCTTATATATAGATGTGTGTGTGAGTGTGTTTGTGTGTGTTTATATGTATATGTATGTCTTCAGGTGCCCTAAGTATATGTGTATGTGCCTAAGTATTTGTTTATGTCTGCGTGTGCCTAAGTGTATGTGGGTGTGAATGTGTGCTGGTGTGTGTATGTATGTGTATGTGAGTGTGAATGTGTGTGTTTGTGTGTAATTATGTGTATGTGTGTATATAAGTGAGAATGTGTGCTGGTGTGTGTGTTTACGTGTATGTGAGTGTGTATATTTGTGTCGGTATATGAGTGTGTACCGGTGGGTATAGGAGGGATGGCGTTTGGCCCAGATGTCAACACATCTCCTTGTCACAGGTCTAGGCCATTTGTCCACGATGTCTGCCCAATCCCTGCTTCTTTAACTATTACCAGTGATCATTTGAGGCTCGTCTTAGGCTCTGTTTTAAGTGACTTAGATAAGTTTTAATTGAATATTTAGTAGCCTTATTAGTAGGTAATATTAGTCTTCTTTTCACTAAAGATTGAAAGGGAAAATTATTTGTCCAAGGCCACAGCCTTTATTCTCCACCACCATAAAGTTAATATATATTTCTGTAGAAAATCCAAGCAATATTTGTAAAAAAAAAAAAAAAAAAAGTTAAAAATCACCTGGAGTGTTATCTGCACCTTCACATTTGTGAACCTCCTGTCAAATGTCCTCTTGTGCTTAGAGTCACATTTTATATATAGAAAAATGTATATAACTAGGGTGGCACGGTATATGCTTATCATTTTTTTTCACTTAAAAATGTCCCCTAGAGATCTTTCTCTAATTTATAAAGATCAGCTATACATTTTTAAATGCCTGCACATATTCCATTACCCAGACTTATAATTCATTTAATCAATCCCCTATTGATAGACATTTAGATATTTGCCGGCTTTTCACTATCATAAGCTATGTTGTGATAAGCATCTTTGTAAATACAGCTGTGCACATTTGACTGATTGTCTCTTAGGATGAATCCAGGAAGCAAAACCTCTTGGGCAAGAAGCATGCACATTGAACTGTTGATTCCTGATGCCACATAGCCTCAAGAAAGGTTGAGCAAGTTTACATTTCAAGTCCCAGATGTAGAGGCTTAGCCAGAGGGAAGGCAGCTGGTCCTGATTTAACTCCACTGTTGTGGGGAGGAGGATTTGGACTGCCTCAGGGCTTGGCTGATCCAGGACTCCGGTTTCCACTGCGGGGTGCCTGGAAGACTAATGCAGGGAGAGCGGAACAGGGCTTTCTCTGCACGGAAAGCTTCATTAGGCTGCTCTGCCACATCGGACGGTGCTCTCAGGTAGAACTTGGCCTCCACTCAGAAGGAAACCTCTTGGGCTGAATTACCCTAATTCAGCCCCATGATGTCTTGGTCCTCACATTTGTCATTAGCAAGCGTACTATAGAGGCATCTGCATTTCACGCAGCGTCTCTCAAAGATAAAGAGGATCCTTACAGAACTGTGAAGGGAAAAGGCAGACAAAGCCGGAGTCGTGGGGCTCAGTATGCAGACACACGCAGATGCCGAGGTACAGAGGGGTCTTTCAGAAGAACTGAGGATCCGATAGATGCCTGCATTAGACCATTATTATATTTTAAAATTTACCCTGCCCTCAACTTCCAATTAAAATAACAGGGGGCAGTTAAAATGCTCAGATGCCAGAACTCACATAAAGGTGGAGAGAGCGTGATATCAGAAACAGTAAATGTAAGTTTGTTGTACTCCAAGTTCATGAAGGCAGGGATGAAGAAAGGGATGACAATTCTTGGAAGATTCAGTGAAGAGTTGAAATGAATGAATGAATGACTTTCATCTTGAAGTCGTCCACCAAAAGAGGTTCCAGTTGAGGACTGAATAGAAGTGGTTCAACTGTTACCTGCATCACTCACTAGCTATCCTTGCAAGTTGGGTTTGCTAAGGATGCAGAATCCAAGTTCAATAAGCAGAATGTTGATTAGGGAGTGGCTTTGGGGTTAGTAGGTGTGGAGCAGGGCTGGGAAGAAGTCACAGTGCACTGCAGGTTCAACCACAGCCTCAGCTGGGGAGCTCTGGGCTGAAATGGCCCTTCAGCTTGGCCCGAGTTGGGCCCGGATGGCTAATCCTTTATACCCTTGCAATGAGCAGTCATGGGTGCAGGGTGGTAGGGGCAGGATCTTAGACAAGGTGACTCTCTGCTGCCAAAGCAGTCCCTAAAAGGGCTGCACGCTGACAGCACACCTAGCATCTGGTTCTAGCATCTGGGACGACAGTGAAGGGGGACCTGAGTGGAGCATTACAGTGCCTGCCACGCTAACTGTATGACCTTAGACAGCCATGTAATTTCTCTGATCAGCCTTCTTATCCATGTATAGAGAACCCCCCTTATATAATGGAAAGGCTGGAAGGATTAAGAGGTCCTCTAAGGGGTGTGCCCAGCACACTATTCTGCCCCAGGGGTTGTTAGTAAAAGTTATATTCTCATTTCCCTTCTTCTGGGCTCCCCCTGCAGCCCTCTTGCCTTCCCTGCTGCTTAGTTATCTGGTTCTTTCTCCCCCTCACCCCACTCCCAAGGGGCCTTGCACAGTGCTTTGCACGTTGTAGAAAGGGAACTATAGTAGCACTTACTGAGAATCTACCGTGAGCCTAACCCTGCAAGGCGCTTTCTCGTCTATCATATCCTGTCCAAGCAACCCCGCCGTACCTATAAGGAAACTGAAACTCAGCAGGTGAATGCTCTTGCCCTGGGCCAGTCATACAGCAACTCACTGCTGGAGTGCAGATGAGATAAGAATTCAGGGCCACCTGCCTGACTTCACAACCCCAGACAAACACAGACGGTGTTTCCTCTCAGCGCTGCACCCTCGGTGGGGATTTTCCTGCCTGTTTTTAGTCGCAGTGATGAGGGTTGCCTGGAGAAGTTGAAGTTCCGGGTATTTGAAGGTGGCTTTCAGGGGCTCCCGGCCACCGTGCAGCTGGAGGAAGAGACAGGTTGGTATTGATCACGGAAGCTGCGTGCAACACAGCATTGCAGACACCAACTGCTGGGCTTCTGTCGAGAGACTGTGAACAGAGCGTACGCGGGCATCTCCAAATCGCTGCACTCGGGGGCAGATTTATACTCATTTTCAAAAAGGCAAGGGAGAAAAGGTATCTATCTTATAAATTTGCGGCTGGTGTCTATGAATGCTGGGTGTGCGTGTTGGAGAGGTGGTGTGATAGAGCGGAATGGCTACCTCAGCCAGGTGTCCGAAGTGGCAGCTGTTATTTATCAGGTACCGACTGTGGGACAGGCACCACGATAGGCGTTGCAGAGAGGGAGGAACACAGCGTCCTCAGCCTTCACCCTCACTTAGCTTGTAGTCTGGTGAAGAAGGCAGCCGCTGGACCTGTGATTAGTGGGTGTGCCTCCTCCGGAGAAGGAGGCAATTAGCTCCATCGGGGAGGATCAGGGTGAGGTAAGAAGAGATTCAGCTTTGAAATAAAGTAGTCGTGGAATTGAGGCAGTTTTCGTCCTGTGATCCAATTTCCCTGAGCCTCAGTTTCCTCATCTGTGAGTGGAGAGAAAAAAAAAAATCCTTACCTCATAGGATTGCAATAATTAAATAAGGCAATGTAGCTAACCTAGAGGCCAGCAGATTTTTCTATAAAGGGCCGGAGAGTAAATATCTGAGTCCTTTATAGAAAATGAGTTTGGGGAATTCCCTGGCAGTCCAGTGGTGAGGTCTCCACGCTCTCACTGCTGAGTGCCTAGGTTCAATCCCCGGTCGAGGAACTAAAATCCCAAATCCCACAAGCTGCACGGTGCAGCCAAAACAAACAAACAAACGAACAAAAAAGAAAAAAGAAAGAAAGAAAAAAAAAGAAAATGAGTTTTGCAGCCACCTGATTATTTTTTTTAAATTGAGGTAACAATGATTTATAACATTATATGAGTTTTATGTGTACAGTGTTATATTTCTACTTCTATATACTCTACAGCATACTCACCACCCGAAATTTAGTTTCCATCCATCACCATACAGTTGATCCTCTTTACCCATTTTACCCTCCCCCCACCCCTCCCCTCCCCTCTGGTGACCACTGCTCTGTTCTCTGTATCTGCGTGTTTGTTTGTTTTTAATTAATTAATTTATTTATTTATTTATTTTGGCTGCATTGGGTCTTCATTGCTGTGCACAGGCTTTCTCTAGTCGTGGTGAGCGGGGGCTACTCTTCGTTGCGGTGCGCGGGCTTCTCATTGCGGTGGCTTCTCTTGTTGCGGAGCACGGGCTCTAGGCACGCGGCCTTCAGTAGTTGTGGCTCGCGGGCTCTAGAGCGCAGGCTCAGTAGCTGTGGCGCACGGGCTTAGTTACTCCACGGTATGTGGGATCTTCCCAGACCAGGGCTCAAACCCATGTCCCCTGCATTGGCAGGCGGATTCTTAACCAATGTGCCACCAGGGAAGTCCCCTGTGTGTTTGATTTTGTTTGGTTTGGTTTGTTCATTTATTTCGTTTTTGTTGTTGTTTTTTGTTTACTAGATTTTTTTGTATTCCACATATGTGTGAAATCATGTCGTATTTGTCTTTCTCTTCACTTAGCATAATGCCCTCAAAGTCTATGTTGTCACAAATGGCAAGATTTCGTCTTTTTTGTGGCTGAGGACTGTTCCATTAGGTGTATATTCCACATCTTCTTTATCCATTCATGCACTGATGGGCACTTAGGTTGTTTCCATATCTTGGCTATTGTAAATATATCTTTTCAAATTAGTGGGGTTTTTTTGGTAAGTATCCAGAAGTGGGATAGCTGATTGATGTGGTAGTTCTATTCCTAATTTTTTGAGGAATCTCCATTCTGTCTTCCATAGTGGGGGCAGCCATGTGATTTTTGTTACAAATAACCAACTCTACTGTTGTAGGGGGAAAGCAACCATAGACAGTGTGTCAATGACTCCATCTCCCCACTCATCCCCTTAGTGTGTTGTGGGTGTATTCCAATAAAACTTTATTTATAGGCGCTAAGTTCTGAATTTCATGTAATTTTTACATGTCACATGAAATATGATTTTTTGATTTTTTTTCCCCAACCATTTAAGAATGTAAAAACTATTCTTAGCTCGTGGCTTGCACAACAAAACAGGCAGGGGGCTAGATTTGGCCACAGTAGTTTGCCAACCACTAATCTGAAATGTGTAGCCCATGGAGGTGCTCTGTGGATTGGAGTTCACACCCACTTCCAATTCAAGGTGCTAAAGATTCATGTTTTTCAAAGCAAAGCACTTGAATGTCAGCCATCCAGGTTAGCCCTCCTAAGAACCCTGAAAAACAGGCAAAGAGAAGAATGTTATGCCCATTTCAGAGATGCAGAAATGGAAGCACAGAAATTCAGGGAACTTTCCAAGTTCACAGACAGTAAGTGTCAAAACTGGAGACTTTGAGGCTCTAATTTTGTGCTATTTTCTGTTTCTGGATATCAGGGATGGGGAAGAAAGACAGCATAATGAAGTAATGATTAGATCTAATAGTACTGCTGTAAGTAAATAAATGATAACTCATATTTCTACAGCATCTTACACCTTGTAGGTCACTGTGACACACTATCTCATTTGCTCTGCATGCTCTGCAAAATCATAGAGCCTGCTAAGTGGCAAAGCCATGTCTGTATCTGGGGGGATCTGCCAGGCCCGAGAGAACAGCCCTCCTCAGTGCTGCACACGAGCCAGGCTGCCTCCAGCTGGAATTCTCATCAGCCCCCTTACTCACCCCCTAGCCTTCCTTCTGAATCCACTCTCCATGCTGCAGCCAAAGTGGTCTTCCAACATGCAGATATGATCATGCCACTCCCCTGCTCAGAACTTGCCAGCAGTTCCTCATTGTGCCCAGGAGAAAGTCTGGCCTCCTTAGCGTGGTGGACCAGGCTCCAACATAATCAGGTTCAAGCCCACCTGTTAGGCTTCCTCTATCACTGCTCCTGGCCCTTGCCTTGCCTGGTCCCATCCATTTCTACTGAGCTACTTGTGGTTCCCTGAGTTCCATGGGGTTCCTCTTGCCTCCCTGGCTTTGCATATGCTGTTCCCTCTATCTAGAATGCTCTTCCAGTTTCTCTGCCTGAAATACTTTAATTCATCCTTGATTTACACCAGGGGTCTATCACCTCCTCCAGGACTCTTCCTGGAACCTTCTTCCTCCAGAAGAGTTAGGTGGTCCTCTGCTCTCACCTCTTATCAGAGCCCTCCTTCAATAGGTACCAGTTCACATATCTGTCTCTCCGACTAGAATGTGAGTGCCCAGCACAGAGTAGGCACTTCACGAATAGACATTTAATAGTTAAGTAAATGAATGAGCTTCTTAAGGGCAAGGGATGTGTATGCCCCTGGAGCCTAGGTTCATTCCTGGCCCCCAGTAGTAAATGTTTGTGGAGCAGGTCAGTGGGCGGGTGGGGGACGGATGCAGCTGTCACTGGATGGACCGGGGAGGGTGGGGCGCTGTGAGCAAAGTCCACCCAGGACTGCACGTCAACCCTGAGTGAGCAGCGGCCATAGGTTGTGGTGGGTAGTTATCTGTTTCCCACCGTGCCACGTGCAGGAGGCGCCAGCCAGGGCTCCGAGTTCCCCGCCACCCTTCCAGCATCTCAGCACATCTCTTCTTCCCTAAAACTGCTGAGAAGCTGTGTTTCCCCACCTCCGTGTCCTCCCCTCCTCCCCCCACCCCCGAGAGTAGGTTTGGTGTTCCTACAGATGTTTGTATTCTCTGCAGCTGATGAAAATATTCATTATCTTGTTAGCTGCGGCGGGGAAGGAAGTGCAGATTTGCATTTTCCCAGCTAATCAGGGTGGCACAAGCGGTGCCTGTCACCCAGGCCCGTTCCCTGCCAGCCCCACTGCCTTCTGATGCTTGGAGAGGGGATCCCTCACCCTGCAGCCTCTACCTCGCTCTTCCCCAGGCACAGTCTAGAAGGGAAAAAGGCACCTTGGAGGCCCAGCCTGTCTGTACACACTACCAGATTCCCTCCCCAAAGACCACGTCTTAATGCGTCTCTTTCCTGCTCCAAATCCTCCCATGCTCCCAATTCTCAATCAGGTCTGAACTGCCCAGCCCGGCTTTTCCCCTTAAGGTTAGGGCCCTACACCTGTGTGAAGCTTTACACTTCACAAAGTACTTTCAAAATCATTAGCTTATTCCATCTTAGCAAGTACCCTCTAAGACTGGTATTACCCTCACTTTGGTTTTGTGTTAAGAGGTAATTGAGACAAAATGACTTCCCCAAAATAATGTTGCCATGAAACAGTGCTACCAAAAAAGCTGCCCCCTGCTTCCCTGTTCAAAGGCAGTCTTAAGTCTACCTAACACCAACTTGTCTTAGTGGAGACCTTTGTCCTGGGAATGGCAAAAGATGGGACTTTGAGGCTGAGCTGTGTGTCTCAGCCCTGGCAAAGTGGGGAGCCTTTGGCAGTGACCTGGACTTTCACCCTTGGGCAGGGCCAAAGATCTGTGTACACAAGGGCATGCATAGGTGTTTAATAATAATAATGATGATGATGATGATGATATTGTCTATTTTGGTGAGCTCCCAAACTTGTCCTGATGCAGGTTCTCATACATTCCGGGAGGTGTCAGGTCTGGTATCTGTATCTTGTCTGACGGGTGAAGAAGCCAGAGCCAGAGAATGAGAATTTGAAAGAGAATGTCAGGCGTTAAACAGACATTTAAATAATGGGCCCAAGGTCATCCAGCCATCCTTCCAGCCATTTCATCAATACATGGCAAGCACTTTTATGTGTCAGGTACCATTCTGGATGCTAGTAGCATAGCAGTTAACAAGACAGATAAGGTCCTTGCCCTCATCGAGCTCACCCTTCTGGGAAGGGACGGGGGTGAGGAGGCAGCCACGAGAAAGCCAACATATATTTCTGGTGGTAGTGAGGGATATGGAGGAAAATAAAGCAGGGTAAGGAATTGGAAAGTTTTCCTTCATATGAGGTGGCCCTGGCAGGCTTCTCGGAGGAGGTGACAGTAAAGCAGAGGCCTGAATGAAGGGAAGGGGTGAGGACTATGAGAGCGGAGGGAAATCGCGTAGCAGACAGAAGGCACAGGAGGTCTCCTGATATCTCACAGGCCAGCTCACCGACTCAGGGGACAAGAGCATGGTGGTTAAAAAGGGCACTAGAGGCAACAGAATACCGGTTGTAGCATCAGCGTTTACTCCGTAGGAGCCATGTGACCACAGGCTAATAATCTCTTAGCCTCGTTAAGCCTCAGGGCCCTGGTGTGTACATGGCATGCAGTCATAGTCCCTTCCTCACTAGGCTGTTCTGAGATTTTAGGGGATAATGCAAATACAGCTCTTTGTATTATGTCTGTATGAAGTCAGTACTGAATAAGTTGGCTACTATTACTCTATGGGGCTTAAAGTCCAGGAAATCATGTTTTTTCTCTCCCATCCTTCCCCTCCTCCTACTTCAGTGACACGTTTATCCAGCACGCGCTGAGCCCACACCCCACAGCAGGGTCTGTGATACGTATTAAGAATACAATGGCTCATTTATTCTACACGTAATTGCTTGAGTGTCCACCAGTTCAGGCCCCGTCCTAGGTACTAGGGATCGAGAGGTGAGTAAGACAGACACAGGTCCTGCTCTTGTGAACGTCTGCCTGTGTCCTGAGGCTTCAAGTTCTCCTGTCTCCAAGCTGTCCTTTGGCCCCAGAGCAAGCGCCAAGCCCACAGCTGCCAATAGGGCAGCCGTGTATGAATCAGAACAGGGAGCCTCCTCTGGGCAGACACCCCCTGCACCGAGCTTGACTTGCAGAGCAAGGCTGGATTTCACCTTCTATTCGCCCTCTCGGCAGTGGCATGATCTATAAGGTCACGTGTGGCAGTCCTGGAGAGACCCCCTACCACCACCCCACACCATCCCAACAATGGACAAGACGCTTCTGACCCAACATAGGTCAGAGCATCCCTGGACTCTGTCTTCATTCTTAGTCTGAGTGGTCCCCAAAGGGGGGACACTCTGTCTCCCTTATTATACCAGTGACCCCTGAGAGCTGGCACACGTCTGTCCCATGAGCAAGCCCTGGGACTCTCAGCATGACACCAGCCCATTGCTGCTCAGGAAGCAGCAGTATGGGCTGGGAGGAGGAGCCCTGAGTTATGGTCCAGGATGTACCACAGACTGCTGTTGTCTGAGCAGAGCCCTTTCCCTCCCTCACAGCAAGTTTCCCCTTTTCATTATCATTCACAACAGCAGCAACAGTATTTACTGAGTGCTTACTACCTTCCAGGAACTCTTCTCAAAGATCTGCGTTGGTTATTTCTTTCATCCTCAAGCAACCCCATAAGGGAGGTGATTTTCTTGTCCCCGTTTTACAGATGAGGAAGCTGAGGCACAGTGGGAGGACTGCACTTGATTTTGACTTCTCAGGCTTCTTCCAGTACTGACATTCACTGGCTCTGTGATTCTGCTATTCATACATTCATTCATTCAACAACTTATTATTGAACACCTATCGTTATGTCAGGGACCATGATAGGTGCTACATGTATTTTTTTTATTCATTTAATCCTAACAAACTGGTAGAATATAGCTTTTATGATCCATTCTACAGATGAGGAAACAAAGACTCAGAAGGATCTGTTCGTTCATTTGGCCCATGGCCTTCTTTATTGGACACCTTCTATGATATGGGCCTTGTCCTGTGTTCTGGGGAGACAGTGGTATGTGCTGGCCAGACAGATATTCTGTAGTAACTAAGGATAGAATTGAATGACAGTGGTGACCGGGGGATGAACCCTACATTCTGCCATGCAGGAAGGTTGGCCTCCTTTTGAGGAGACTTGCCAACATACACAGATGGGGGCCTTGTGACGTTATATCCCAGTTTCGATGCAACCACCATAAAAGCCCCATCCTCAGCTGGTCAGATGGCCCTCTCCATCCTCTATTTCTCAGACCCTCAGTCACCCGCACATCCCACTTCCTGAGCCATGGGCATGCCCTGCGGCCCCCAAGCCCACTGCACTCCCAGTGGGCCAGGAGCCTCCCATGGCTTCAGTAATTAAGTTCACACATGCCAAAAAGAGAAATAGCATCACAGATGCGGTCGCAAATTTCAGCTAATTAACCATATGGTCTGGATTGCTGACAGAGTGGGAAGGCGCTCTCGGTGACTGCCGATTTCCTGGTTTCCTGGGGGGAGGGAGGACTATTAGGTGTGTCACCGCCTTCTCCAATGCAAGGCTTCCTGCCACCCACTGGGTGTCCTCCCATCTGTCTCTTCTCTAGGAGCTGCCCTAGGGAAAGAAGTCCCCACAGGATGGAAGGAGGGAGTCTGGCCTTATTTATGGTCAGGAAACACCTGACCCAGTTCAAGAGGTGCTGTAGGTGCGAGCACGCTATCTTTGGGTGTAGAATTTGGAGAGACAGGCTTAGCAGGTGAGACACAGTGTGATATAGTGGACAGCATATTGAAAACCTGGACTTAAATCCCAAAGTTGTCACTTGTGAGCTGTGTGACCTTGGCCAAGTTGCTTAGCCTCTCTGAAGTTAAGCCACTTAGGACTTCTCCTGAGTGTCAAATAGCAGGATTGGGGTCAGTGATGACCATGCTTTTTTTGATTCTAAGCATCTCATAGATAGTTAGAGATACTAATGGATGAGAGAAGGAAGTAGTTGGTACAAATTAATTTAACTGTTGCCAGAGCTACACCCCACACCATGGTTTACAAAGTCCCTGATTGGCTTTGAGAAAAGGAAATCAGGTACACTCAGAATTACTGCAGAACCTAGCCTAGTTAATAATAGCAATTATTACTATTACCTATCGAGAACATTAAAAACCGACTTTATTCCAGAAAATGTGTTCTTCATTTTACCTTTATCATTTAAAATCCTCACAACAACCCTAGAAGGCTGCCAATTTGATCCCCATACACTGATTAGGAAATTGAAGTTTAAATGGGTTATGTAATATGCCCCAAATCATGTAGATAAGATGTTTTGGAGTGGAGATTCAAATTTCATCCTGGCTGACAGCAAAGCCTTGCCCCTCAGAGTTCCTACAGATGTGGTTATATGAACGTGCTGCTCTTATTTGGGCAGGAAAGTGGTTAAGTGGCCGCCTGACTCCTGCTTGAGAGCTAGGTGGCCACGGAGAAGGGGAGTCTGCATACCAAACTAACCCCAAAATGGTATTTATCTGAGAAAGTGTACATATTTGTTTCATATGGCTGCTGTAACAAACTTTATTATGCACTTAGTAGTTAAAACAACATACATTTATTCCCTCACTGTTCTGGAGGCCAGAAGTCCAAACTGAGTCATGGGAAGTTAAAATCAAAGTGTTAGGAGGTCTTCCTTCTAGAGGCTTTTGGGGGGAATCTGTTGCTTGTCTTTTCCAGCTGCTGGCATTCCAGTCTCCCCTCCCATTTCTACATCCCCTTCTGCCCCTTCTGTGGGCCTATCACTCTGCTTCCCTTTTAAAGGGACATGTGTGATAATGCTTAGGGCACACCCTGATAATCCAGAATAATCTCCCCATTTTAGGAACTTTAATGTGGATGGAGAGGTTAGACTAGGGAACTCTTCCTCTCAAAAGTCCCTTTAGCCATATAAGGTATAGTGGCTTGCTAGAGCTGCCATAACAAAATACCACAGACTGGGCGGCTTAAACAACAGAAATTTATTGCTTATTGTTCTGAAGGCTGGCAGTCCAAGAGCAAGGTGTCAGCAGGTTTGGTTTCCTCTGGGGCCTCTCTCCTTGGATTTGGATGGCCACCTTCTCACTGTGTCCTCACATGGTCTTCCTCATGTATCTCTAGTGTCTGCATGTGTCCGAAATTCCTCTTCTGATAAGGACACCAATCATATTGGATTAAGCCCGCCCTAGTGGCCCCATTTTAACATCATCATGTCTTTAAAGGTTCTATCTTCAAATACAGACATATCCTGAGGTGCTGGAGGATACTGCAAAAATAAATGTTTATGTCAATCCCAATCATCTATATATTGAAGTCACACTACTATATATAAAATAGATAACTAATAAGGACCTACTGTATAGCACAGGGAACTCTACTCAATACTCTATAATGACCTATATGGGAAAAGAATCTAAACAGAGTGAATATATGTATATGTATAATTGATTCGCTTTGCTGTATACCTGAAACTAACACAACATTGTAAATCAACTATACTCCAATAAAAATATAAAATATATATATAAATACATAAATATTGAGGGGAGACACAATTCAGTCCATAATATAAGGTAACATTCACAGGTTGCAGAAATTAGAACCTGGCTATCTCTGGGGGCCATTATTTAGCCTACCACAATACTTTTCAATTTAAACGGACCCAAAAGAGCCAGGGCCATAGCTGGGGCACTGGGTCTGGCACTGAAACTAGAAATCAGAAGCAGGGGCTGGATGCACAGGTATGAACAGTAAGGTCAATAACCAGAAAGGTATTGGAAGCAGAAGCAATTGGGTCAGGAAGTGTGGTTCAGAATGAAGACTTTGTATGATGAGTACATGCCCAAGTTCTGCTCTGACGTGGTATTTCTGGATGGAAAGAGTGGGTTTGGTGGGTTAAAGGGATAGCAGAGGGAGGAAGAGAGGCTGACTTCTAATAGCAAGGTTAATGTGCAGTTCACACTAGCTGCAGAGGTTAGAGTACGGAACTATTCCTTTTGGGATGATAAGATAGTACAGATACCAAAATTTATTAGGTAATTGAACTCAGCAACTTCTAAATGTACTTCCCGGCCTGAAAGCCTCTACTTTAAAACAGGAGTCAGCAAACTTCTTTTCTGAAAGAGCCGGATAGCACATATTTTCAGCTTTGTGGGCCATGTAAGGTCTATGGCAACTACTGAACTCTGCCAGTGTAATATGAAAGCAACAGCAGACAATAGATAAATAAATGGATGGGTGTGTGTGCTAGCTAAATGTTACTTACAAAACTAGGTGGGGGCCACATAGACTAGAATGCTGTGGTTTGTCAACCTCTACTGTATAAGAATACAGTTTAGTAAACAACTATCTGCCTATGCTTATTATCATTATTTTAATGAATAGATTATTTTAGAGCAGTTTTAGATTTATGGAATAATGAAGTAGGAAGTACTGAGTTCCCATTACCCTCAATAACCCCGACCATACGGTTCCTCCTATTATTAACATCTTGCCCTAGTGTGGTAAATATGTTACGACTGATGGGCCGGTATTGATACTATACTGTTAACTACAGCCCATAGTTTATTTTATGTTGTACGGTTCTTGGGTTTTGACAAATGCATAATGTCATGTATTTACCATTACAGTATCGTACAGAATAGTTTCACTGTCCTAAAATCCCCTGTAGCATCTATTTATCCCTTCATCTCTCTCCCTGAACTCCTGGCAACTACTGATCTTTTTACTGTCTTCAAAGCTTTACCCTTTACAGAATGTCATGTTGTTGAAATCATACAGCATGTAGCCTTTTCAGACTGCCTCCTCTCATGCAGAAATATGCATTTAAAGTTCTTCCGTATCTTTTTGTGGCTTGATAAGTCATTTATTTTTATTGCTGAGAACTACCCCCATTGTATGGACGTACCACAGTTTGATTGTCTAGTTATCTGTTGAAGGATAGCTTGGTTGCTTCCAAATTTGGCAAGTATGAATAAGGTCACCAACATTCATGTGCAGGGTTTTATATAGACATGAATTTTCCACTCATTTTAGTAAATATCAAGAAGCACAGCAGCTTCGTCAGAAACTAACCACCTTTCAAAGTTGCTGTTCCATCTTGCATTCGCACCAGCAATGAACTCTTCCTGTTGCTTCATCCACATCTTCAGCAGCATTTGGTGTCACCACTGTTTTCGATTTTAGACATTCTAATAGTTATGTAGTGGTATTTTATTGTTGTTTAATTTGCAATTCCAGAATGACATGTGTTGTGCATCTATTCATATGTTTATTTGCTATCTAGATATCTTCTTTGGTGAGGTGTCTATTATTCAGCTCTTTTGTCATTTCTTAAATCTGGTTGTTTGTTTTCTTATTGTGGAATTTTAAGTGTTTTCTGTATAATTTGGATACAAGTCTTTTTTTTTTTGAGGGGGAATACAAGCCTTTTATCAGATATGTGTTTTACAAATTTTTTCTCCCAGTCCATAGATTGTCTTTTCATTCTCTTGTACAGTGTCTTTCACAAAGCAGGAGTTTTTAATTTTAATAAAGTGCAACTTATCATTTTTTTCTTTAATGGATCATACTTGTGATGTTGTATCTAAAAATCCATCACCAAACCCAAGATCACCAAGATTTTCTCCTATGTTGTCTTCTAGAAGTTTTTTTAATTTGGGGTTGTAAATTTAGGTCTATGATTATTTGGGGGTCAATTTTTGTGAAAAGTGTAAGGTCTGTGTCTAGATTCTTTTTTTTTTTTTTTTTTTTGCATGTGGATGTCTATCTGTTCCAGCACCATTTTTTGAAAAGACTATCCTTTCTCTGTTGAATTGCTTTTGCTCCTTTATCAAATATCAGTTGATAGTTTTGTGTGGGTCTATTTCTTTGCTCTCTGTTCTGTTCCCTGATCTATTATTTATCTATTATTTCACCAAAACCACACTGTCTTGATTACGGTAGCTTTATTAGTAATTTATTTAGTAGTTTATTTAATAAAATTTATTTAATAAATAAATTTATTTAATAAATTAGTAGTTTATTTAGTCTTAGAGTTGGGTAATGTCAGTTCTTTGACTTTGTTTTTCTCCTTCAATTTTGTATTGGCTATTCTGGGTCTTTGGCCTTTCCATATAAGATTTAGAATGAGTTTGTCAATCTCTACAAAATAACTTATTGGGATTTTGATTGGGATTGCGCTGGATCTATAGATCAACTTGGGAAGAACTGACATTTCAACAACATTGAATGTGAACATAAATATCTTTCCATTTATTATTTCATTTAGATCTTTGATTTCTTTCATCAACATTTTGTAGTTTTCCTCGTATAGATCTTATACATATTAGATTTATACCTAAGTATTTCATTTTTTGGTGTCAGTGTAAATGGTGTTGTGTTTTTAATTTCAAATTCCAATTGTTCATTGCTGACATATTGGAAATAATTTGACTTTTGTATATTAACTTTGTATCCTGTAATTTTGACATAATCACTTATTAGTTCCAGGAATTTTTGGTGGCTGCTCTTGATTCTTTGGGATTTTCTATTGAATATTATTTTAAAAATTACATTCTTATTAATAATGATGGTGATGATGGTAGTTAAGAGTGCATAGTAGGAGGTGCCATGTGCATGCCACCTGCACCATCTCATTTAATTCCACAACAACTTACAGTCACCAGTATTATTATTTAGTCCCTATTACAAATGAGGAAACTGAAATTTAGTAGTGTGGCAATCTATCCAAAGTTGCAAAAGGCAGAACAAGACTTAAACCTTGTCCTTTTTACTAGGAAACAAATAATAACCATAGCAACAGTAACCACAACTCAGTTAAATATATTACCAGGCTGTTTACATTCATTGCCCCTTTTGATCTTTGTAACTGAGTCTATCAAAATTGGTACTATGATGATCCTCACTTAACAAGTGCGGTAACTGAGGCTCCTGAAATGAAATAAGTTTCCCAGGATCACACATCTAGTAAGAGGTGGAGTTTAAGATCCATTCTCAATGCATGTGGATACAGTTATTATAGGCAAACTTGAGGCTGAGCATGGCCATGTGATTTCATATGACAGTGTGATCAGTAATTAACAAGGCTGGAAGCTAGATCCAGGGTCTTAGAAACTGAATTTAATTATATTTTGGTGTCAGATTTTGAAAAGGTCAAAAATTGTGTTCATTAATTGGATTTTTGTTTTCCTAGGCCCCTTTAAAGTTTTGACTTCCATTGATTTTAAGGAGCACTTAAAAGCCATTTTCAACTGTCCTATAACAGTATGCACACTTCACCTTGGTTATCATGTAAACTGGCTAATGTCCACACTAGCTAGGTTCTGGATTTGGCTACAACTGATGTCAGATGTGTTGGAATTGAAAACGAAGGGATGTGAGAGATGGTCAGGGCTCCTCATTAGCACAGTGTTGCAGGAAGTACGTGCAAATAGTGCTGCCTTTTCTACTGCCTTTGGGTGTTTTCTTCCTCCGTTGCTAATGACTAATAAAAAGAGAGAGAGAGAGCAAACAAGAAAGCAATTGCTATTAGATTTTCTTCTACTGCAGTAGGTTTCTCATTTTGCAAAAGCTCATTAGAGACGGCTATACGGGAAGACTTCCAAGATGCCCCAGGGGGAATGGGAAAGACGAAAGGGAAGTAGAAACTTGCAGAGATGTGACCCCAGCCACAATTTCACACCAGAATCAGCTGTTCTGAGGTCACATGTTCAGATTCTAAAATGCACCTCATGGCTTGGATTTAAAAAAAAAATAAAAGTTTTCCCTCTCTAACTACTAGCAGGAATAAAGTTATTGTAAGTGCATTGATGCTGTGTGGTTAAAATGTGGCTCTGATTTTTCCTATCTGTTGCTTTAAGTTAGAGTTTTGAAGCATCTTTTTTTTAATTTCTTTTTTTTTATTGGAGTATAGTTGATTTACAATGTTGTGTTATTTTTAGGTGTATAGAAAAGAGATTCAGTTACATATACATATATCTATTCTTTTTCAGGTTCTTTTCCCATACAGGTTATTACAGAGTACTGAGTAGAGTCCCCTGTGCCAGAAAGTAGGTCCTTGTTGATCATCTGTTTTATATATAGTGGGGTGTATATGTTAATCCCAACCTCCTAATTTATCCCTCCCCCAACCTTTCCTCTTTGGTAACCATAAGTTTGTTTTCTAAGTCTGTGAGTCTGTTTCTGTTTTGTAAATAAGTTTATTTGTATCATTTTTTAGATTCCATATATAACTGATATCATATGACGTTTGCGATAATCTCTAGGTCCATCCATGTTGCTGCAGATGGCATTATTTCATTCTTTTTTATGGCTGAGTAATATTCCATTGTATATATGTGCCACATCTTCTTTATCCATTCCTCTGTAAATGGACATTTAGGTTGCTTCCATATCTTGGCTATTGTAAATAGTGCTACAATGAACATTGGGGTGCCTGTATCTTTTTGAATTATGGTTTTCTCCAGATATATGCCCAGGAGTAGGATTACTGTATCATATCATAGCTCTATTTTTAGTTTTTTAAGGAACCTCCATACTGTTCTCCATAGTGGCTGTATCAATTTACATTCCCACCAACAGTGCAAGAGGGTTCGCTTTTCCCCCCACCCTCTCCCCCATTTGTTATTTGTAGACTTTTTGATGATGGCCATTCTGACCAGAGTGAAGTGATAGCTTATTGTAGTTTTGATTTGCATCTCTCTAATAATTAGCATTGAAACATCTTTTTATTCTTTTAATTTGGAGTCTAACCTACTAGAGGTTCAATTTCACAAATGTTTTTGAGACTCTTCTATATATCTAAGGCTTTGTTGGGAGCTGGAGAAGGAGAAGGAAGACACAGTCTCTGCTCTCAATGTGGGGGGAAGAGACACCTCACAACAGTCTCTGTGCTGAGGTTAGAAGAGAAGGATTCAACACATGGAGCTGGGGGGCATTGCCTCAAACATAAATAACTCTCCTAAAAGTCAGGAGTAGGGTATGTGGTTGCAAAAAATCAAATCAACCAGCAAAACAAAAACAGAAACAAAACCCATGTTATAAAGAAAAGAATTCCAAATCAGTGGCCACCTGTCCCTGGGTTCTTATTATAGCTCTGTCATGTGACTTGGACAAGCTGTGTATGCTGTGTGGAAAGGAGTAAAACAAAAGAATTTGAGTCTGTTCCAGCTCTAAAATCTGCATCTTTCTTATTCGTCATCAGGATAGGCTTTTTGAGAATGTTAAATTAAACTGTGCTGGAACAGTGTTCTCTACAGCAGCGGTAGCTACCACTTATTGAGAGCTTGCTAGTCCCTGGCCTTCTGCTAAACTATTCATATTATGGACTCTCTTAATCTTTACAGCAAGTATGTGAGGCAGGGATGACTGTTATTCCCATTTTTCTGATGAACAAACAGAGGCCCAGAAAAATGCAATGTTTTGTCCAACCAGAGCCACACAGGGGATGGGAGGTGGAACCAGGATGCAGATCCAGGTGTGTCTGGCTGCAAAGACTGCTTCAGAAAAGGTTAAGAAAGAAGACATACAGTGTCCATGGGAACAGGGCTTCCCCTCTTGGGAACTTCCTCTTAGCCCTCTGGAGCCATTTAGGGATATCCATGTTAGTCAAGGAAATGAACCCAGGGCTGAAAGGGTCCCCAGAGATGGGAAGTGACTTGCTAAAGGCCACACAGCAAGTTAATGGCAAAGCTTCACAGAACTGGTCTCCTCCAGCGCAGGATTGAACGCACATGAGGAACGGTGAGAACACACGCTAGGATTCAGGGAGAGTCAGTGCCTCAGCCCTTGGAATCATTTGGCAAGTGCTTTTGTGCCCCTGCTCTACGTCTGCTGTTCTGCTAGATCCTGGAGACAGACATGAATAATGGTGTGGGGTGGAGGGGCCCTGAACACCAGAATATGAAGATCCTAACTGGACTTGAAATATCTTTAAAGGTTCAGGGATATTGGCTTCTGCCCTTGACTGTGATAGAATTAGCAGCTAGACCTCTCAGGGAGGGAGGTACACTGGAACCCGTAGCTCAGGGCGTGGAGAGAGACAGATCTAGGCTGAGTGGTGCCCGTCCCTCAGCGGGGCAGCTGCCACCTCGGACCAGGGGATTCTGCACTCACACCCTGCAGATCTGTGGGAGGGGGCAGGTTTTAGGCTTGGATCTCATCCGGCTGCATCTGGGCTGTATTTGGGGCAAGGCTAATTTTCCTCTTCAAATCTCATTTATAGCGTCTGAAAAAAAAGAGATAATGATAGCACTTGGTTGGAAAAATGCAGAGGTTGGACCTAATGATGTCGAAGTTTCCCCACCCCCAGCTCTAAAGTTTTATGCCCGGCTGTCAGGGCCTTGGATTCCTTCTCTTGAGAGCTGGAGGGACAGTTCGGGAAGACGCTCCGGAGGACCTAGTGACAGCAACTCAGCTTGTTCCCCGTGTTATGACAGGATGAGGAATCCTGGCGCTGACACACAGGCGAGGAGATGGAGGGCGAAACGGCTGAGGAGAAGATAATGTTTCTCTAGCCTGCAATTTCTTTCAATTTCAGGGATCGCAGTTACCAGGGCAGGAGTTAGTAACAGCCATGCCTGGAATGCTAAAGTGAATTTGGTGCCACCGATGGAAGCGGTTTTGCGTTTAGAGAGGGAAGGCTTGTGCAATGTGTAACCCAGGCTTCAAATTCAGTGTGTGTGTGTGTGAATACACACCTGTGTATGAATGAGGGTAGGGCAGGAGAGAGAAAGACAGGTGTGAGCATGGTCGGAGAGGCGGGTAGAGGAGTGGAGCTGACAGCCCTGATTCAATTGTATGTGACCCTAGGAAAATGACCTCGCCTCTCTGCACCCCAGTTTTCTCACGTTCATCATCGAGGTAATAATGCCTACTTTGCAAAATTGTTGAGAAGTGTTTTAGTTTGTTCAGGCTGCTATAACAAAATATTGTAGACCGGGTGGCCTAAACAGCAGACATTTATTTCTCGCTATTCTGGAGGCTGGGTAGTCCAAGATCAAGGCACTGACAGATTCAGTGTCTGGTGAAATCTCACTTCCTGGCTCATAGATGGCACTTTCTCCCCATGTCCTCACATGGCAGAAGGGACAAGTAGCTCTGTGGGGCCTCTTTTATAAGGGTGCTAATCTCATTCATGAGGGATCCACCCTCATGACCTAATTACCTCCTAAAGGCCCCACCGTCAAATACCATCACATTGGGGGTTAAGGTTCAATGTATGAATTTGGAGGGAACACAGACATTCAGTCTGTAATGAGAAGGTTAGAAACAAATCCTCCAGAGCCTCTAACGCATGGTATGCATTCAATAAAGGGCAGTTACTGTTATTAATGTGGGGATCCATCTGGGACATTCAACCAGCACTGGTATTTTCAGTGACTCAACCTTCATTTTTCAGCATTTCATTTAGGGGGAAAACAAAACATCCCTAGCATATTTTTGCATAGTTTTTAAGAACACAGAGTTAGACTGTTCAACATCCAGCTTACTAGCTCTGTGAACTTAACCTCTTTGTACCTCTGTTCTCTCCTTAAAAAATAAAAATAAAAATTAGAATAAGGGTTCTTACCTTTCAGGATTGTTGTGAGTATGAAATGAGATATGTGCAAAGCCCTTAGAATGATGTCTAGCACACTGTAAGCAATCAATAGTTATTAGCTTTACAAATGATCCTGCTATTTTGATACTAGCTATCTAGGGAAGAAAGGGCAAGATGGGTAGGGAGGCAGCGATGAGTGAGGCAATGATCCAGGCCTCACAGGAGGGAGATTGCAGTCCCACAGCTGAAGGCATTGTTCACCCTCCCCACCCCCGCATTTCCATTCAGCTAGGAGGCATTCGTTCATTCACTGAATAAGCACTTATTAAGCCCCTAGTGTGCTTCAGCCACTGTGTCAGGGCTGGATGCATAGAAGTGAATAGGACAGACATGGTCCTTGTCCTGCAGTACCCTTGGTCCAGTGAAAGAGACAGCGAGTGACCAGGACCACAAGTCCAGTGTGAAAATGTTAGGATAGGGTACTGTGGAAACTCAGGGAAGGGGCATTGAACCCGCAAATGAAGGGAGAGGTATTGACATAATCCTGGAAAAAAACCCCACAAAACTGGAGTGTGGTAGGCAGAATAACGAACCCCAATATGTCCACATTTTAATCCGTGGAATAAATTATCTTACATGGAAAAGGGAGATGAAGGGTGCAGGTAGAAATGAGGTTGCCCATAGTTGATCTTGAAACAAAGAGATTATCCTGGATTATCCAGGTGGGCCCAGTGTAATCCCAAGCGTCCTTAAAGTGGAAGAGGGAGGCAAGAGAGGAGCTCAGAGCCATGTGATTCCAGAAGGATTTGACTTGTCTTGGCTAGCTTTGAAGATGGAGCCAAGGAACGTGGGCAGCCTCAGAAAGCTGAAAAAGGCAAGGAGGTGGAATCTCATCTAGAGCCTCCAGACGGTGTGCAACCCGCCTGACACCTTGGCTTTAGCCCAGAAACCCATGTCAGACATCTGACTTACAGAGCTATAAGATAATAAGTTTATGTCATTCTGAGGCACTAAGGTTGCAGTGATTTGTTATGGAAGCAACAGAACACCAATACACGGAGCCAATGATATCTTTGAGTTAGGACTGTCCTTCTAGAAAATCACTCTGGCCGCAGGATGGTAAACAAGTCGGAGGGGCAAGGCCAGATGCAGAGAGCGCAGTTAACAGGCTGTTGCCATAGGCCCTGGGAGAGGGGATGATGGCTTAAACCAGAACAGACAGCTGTTATGTGCTGCATCTGTACCAGATCCTGGAATCCGAGGGGAATCAGCCGAATAGATCCCTACAACCGAGACCTACAGGGCCTGGGATGGAGACAGACGTGCAGAGAACAGCCAGCCCTGGCAGCACTACCCGACTTGTCCCATGACTCTTCTTCTACTCCCCACCACATGCAGTTATGATGGAGACCAATAGGTTCTACCTCCTGAGTCTCTCTCAGACCTGTGCCTCTCACCTATATTCTGCCATCCAGCTACTCCATGATGTCTTGGCTGGGTTGCTGCAAAACCTCGTACCTGGTCTCCCTCACCCCAGCCTTGTTCCTTTCCCAGCCCATCCTCCACCCCGCATCCAGGCCTTCTTTCTAAAGTTCCAATCAGATGGCATCACTGTCTTGCTTAAAACCTATAATGTGTCTCCTTGCCCTCAGAATAAAGCGCACCTCCCTTAGCATCATTTAGCAGACACACACACACACACACACACACACACACACACACACACACACACACACACACACACACACACACACACACCCCTACCTTTGGACTTGGCACATGCTATTACTTCTGCCTGGACCTCACCCACACCTCCCTTCCTTACTCTCTCCCTGGGTAACCCCTCCCAATCGGTCAAGACTCACCTCCTCCAGGGAGCCCTCCCGACCTCCCCAGTCTGTGTTAAGTGCCCCTCCCTGGGTCTCTGAACCTCCTCTATGAATCTTAAACTACCACATTAACCTATAACCGCGTCTTTATTTTTTATTTTTATTTTTTTTAATATAAATCTGATTCTTTTTATTTTTAATTTGTTTATTTATTTTTGGCTGTGTTGGGTCTTCGTTTCTGTGCGAGGGCTTTCTCTAGTTGTGGCAAGCGGGGGCCACTCTTAATCGCGGTGCGCGGGCCTCTCACTGTCGCGGCCTCTCTTGTTGCGGAGCACAGGCTCCAGACGCGCAGGCTCAGTAGTTGTGGCTCACGGGTCTAGTTGCTCCGCGGCATGTGGGATCTTCCCAGACCAGGGCTCGAACCCCTGTCCCCTGCATCGGCAGGCAGACTCTCAACCACTGCGCCACCAGGGAAGCCCTATAACCGCGTCTTTAAATAGTTAAGGGTTCAAACATTTTTTTCACTGCAACTCCGTTATGCAAAACACTGTAGTCTTCTTAATTTTCTACAGCCGATATAATGTTTCCCTCAAGTTTTCATTCCACTGACAGCAAAAAAAGTAGTTCGACTTGCCAGTTAAGGATACAGAACATACTCTTTAGGGTAACTGTTTAGTCTGTTCAAAGGTGAACTCCTCAACAGCCAGCCCTGTCTTTCCCTTACCAGGCAGTCTCCCCGACCTCCGCTTGGCCTCAGGGTGCAGATGGGGGTTGGTAAAACTGTGGTCTACTGGATCCTTGCTGGCGTCCACTATGTGATTTCCTGTTTGAGCTTGGCTCTCAGCCCTTGCACTGGCTGCCACTGTGATATGGGTGGTCTTGGGTATTTCTTTTGAGAGGGGCTACATATTGGAATCCACTGCCAAGTCCACAGTCACAAAGTCCCCACTCTCTATGGGACCCTTGTTCTAATCTCAGGCCTCCTTCCCCATCCTCACTTCCTTGGGAGCAGGAGTCTTATGCCAAGAAGTCTTGTCATCTTTATTCTCTCTACCCTGCGGGTGCAGGACTTGGGGGACTGACTTCTGCTGGCCTCTTACTCACCTACTGATACCCTCTCATGGGACCTTCTGTTGGCTTTTCAGAGAAAGGGGCTCACAACCCCCCCCACCCAGATTATACCCTGATCTAGGGGAGCAAAGCCCATTGTTCCTGCTCACCCCCATCCCCCTTGGATTTTCCCCAAACCCTTGCTGGTATTTAAACATTTGTTGGTACTGCCGTCAAGGCTGGGGTGAGTAGGGAGGCGATGTTGACTTCCAAGAAGCCCAGAAAGAGGATTGGTGACTCTGAAGCCTGAACTCTTGGCCTCTTGGTCTTCTCTCCTGGGCAATTCCTCCCAGAACTAGTGGCAGAAAAAAAAGGGTTTTCGCCTTCCTTTTTCTGTCCTGTGGGAACTCCCCTGAGGTCATAGCCTGTACCAACTGTACATTAAAATAAGATATTATGATCTGGGTTGGCCAGGCCTGCCTTTGATGTATAAGGGACCTTCACTCCCAGGACAGGTTGGCTTTCAAAACTATTGTCTAGCTCAAGACACTACAAAGTCAGCTTTGAGATCTAGCCCAAAGCTGAGTGATGGCTCCCTTTCTTTTCTAGAAGGTATGTGCTCTTCTATCTAAGGACAAATGCCTTTGATTTAGACCAATATGACTCATAGGGAATGAAAAATATTTTGTACCAGCCACCCACCCGTCCCAGTTCCAGAGGTAGGGAGTGGCTTTCCAAAACCACCCAGAAAGGCAGTGACAGAGTCAAGATGAGGACAGGGACCCAACTCCTTGATCACAGAGGAAACCACATCTCGGTCAAAGTTGCCTCTCACTTGGCAGAAAGGCTTAGTTTAGCTGGAGGCGGAGGATGGGTCATGGTTCCGACCAGGGGAGGTGTCCTCACTGGTCCTGGGCTCTTCACGGCACCCTTTCAGGAGGCTGCGGGCAGCCTAGGAAGAGCCAGGGAGAGCGGCGCCCTCCCTGCGGACTCAGCAGCATGCAGGCCAAGACTCCTAGCCTTCCCTTGACTAAGGAAAGGCTACAGACAGTGCTGGCTGGCTCTGGGATGATTTGCTTCTCTGGAATACCTCAATTTAAATGCTAATTTCCCCAGAACCGAGGGGTGATGGGCTCTTGCATGCTGGTGGCTGTGTATTAGTGTATCCAAAACACTCACTCACCTATTCCTAAATGGGGACAGGCGGGAGGGAGAACCGCGGGAAGGGTGGCGGAGCGCCAGGATGGCCGAGGAGCCCAGCTTCCCTGACTTGTCGTTCCTGTCAGCATGGCTGATGACACGGAAGCTACGCAAGGTACTTGCTCCGGGGAAAGGCCCCCTAGGTTTGGGTCGCTTGGAGGTCGTATGCAGGGGGCATGGGGGGTGAAGAAGCCTGCGCCTACTCTGTACACAGTTGAACAGATTCTTGGGGGGCTTGTGCTGTAGCAGGCCCCAGGCTGGGCTCTCTGAGGCTCTCAGAGGAATCCAGCATCTGGTATGGGGTTCAGGAAAAGGGACTAGCATTAAAGATAACTCGGGGGCAGTTCCCTGGTGGTCCAGCGGTTGCGACTCCGCACTTCACTGCTGAGGGCCCGTGTTCAATCCCTGGTCGGGGAACTAAGATCCCGCAAGCCGCGTGGTGTAGCCAAGAAAAAAAAAGCTAACTCTATGTGGATCCTCCTCCTCACCCCGTGAAGTTAAACTCATTACTCCCATTTTACAGATGACATTAGGAAGGCTGAATAAAATGTAAGTGACCTCTCCAAGGTCACACAGCCAGAATCTGGATCCATATCTGTATGATTTCTGAGCCCATGCCCTTTCCACCACCAGATCCCAAGGTAACTGCTGGAATTTACTCACAAACAAGAGGCATGAGAGAAAAGTGACAAGAAAGATTTATTCCAAGTGGGGAAAATTGACATGGTTTCTTGGAAGGGGGGGGTTTTGGACTGGTCCTCCTGTTTCCTCCTAGCCTTCCTCACCCCCCTCCTCATCCCCTGCACCTCCCCGATGTGAGTGCACACGTGTGTTCATGTGCTCACCAAGAGTGGCAGTTCCGGCCAGCCTCTGCTGAGTGAGATCACTTTTTCCCATCTCGTGCCTGCTAGCTCTGTGGCCCTGGCCCCTATCTGAGCTCCATGGGAGCCAGGGTGTCTGCATATTAGGAAGTTAGAGGAAGAAAAAGTAGGGTTTTGAAGCTTCTTATGGAAAGGCTGGCATTTTAGACTAAAATCCCCAATATCCCTTGGAAACTAAAGCATTTGGGTACCCCGTAACAAAACATCAGAAAGGACTCCACGTAGGTCATACACACATTACTTTTGTCTCTGGGTTTCCTTCCTTTGCTTCCTCAACAAACGTTCATTGAGCACCTACTTTGTATGCAGTTGGCACTGGGCTAGGCCCTGGGGAAGGCGCAGCAAATGGGACGGACATCGTCTTGGCCCCCGTGGAGCTCACAGTCTAGTGGGAGAGTAGATATCCAACAAGGTCCCCAAGAGCACATCTGGGTTAGGAACTATGAAGCTCTTTCTAGAAGAAAGAGCAAGATGCTATGAGAGGGAGAACTGACCTTGGGAAGGTTTCTGAAGGGCAGAGGAATAATGTGTGGTCTGAGTGACAAGTAGGAGTTGGCCTGCTGCAGGGGGCTGGGGGGCAAGAGCTTTCCAGAGAGAGGGCAAATCCTAAGCCCACCCTTTGTAGGAAGTGAGTGTGCCCCATAAGAGGAACTTAAGGCCAATCAGTGCAGCTGGACAGCGGGCAGGGGCAGTGGTTAATGAAACAAGGCAGAAGGAGTAGGCAGGGGCTAGATGGTGGAGGCCTTGAGACCTTCACACAGTGCCTACGTTCTCCACCAGGCACCTCCTCTGAATTCCCACTGCCGTACCCCTAGTGTGCATGGGAGACCCCAAAACACGTTTGTGGAGTGAAAGAGACCTCCCACTCCCAGAGTTCTCCTGAGTCCCCGGAACCCCAGGATCTGCTATTTTAAAAATCTTGTGAATTATTTCCATATAATGTCAATTGAGATTGAACTGCTTTCATGGATATTTGGGGGGGAGATGTTTGTCCAAAGAAACAGTAACCCTGTCGC